>NW_021621071.1:7472932-7514062 GCF_004785775.1 Grammomys surdaster
AGAGAGAGGGAGAGAGAGAGAGAGAGAGAGAGAGAGAGAGAGAGAGAGAGAGAGAAAGCGGCTTCTGAACTAGTTCAGGCATATGAATGAAAACAACTGGCAAACTCATCTTGATTCTATTTGCCTGTGTAACTAGGGCTTTCTGTGAGCCAGGCAAGCCCTGCACTGTGGAGATTTGTCCCCACACTGTCAGATCTTAAGTTTTGAAAATGTAGAAAGAGATCTTCGTATCAGTTATTGGAACTGGGAAACTCTCAGAATAAGGGGAGCAGCTGTTAGTGTGTTTATAGACTGTAAGGGGGTTAGCAGTGGCTAAGAATACAGACCTTCAGACTTCTAACTCCTCCATTGAGAACCCCATGATCAGTTCAATGGTTAGCTGTGAGTGTCTGCCTCTGTATGTCAGACTCTGGCAGACCTCTAAGGAGACAGCTATATCAGGCTTCTGTCAGCATGCACTTCCTGACATCCACATCAGCATCTGCCTTTGGTGACTGCACATGGGATGGATACCCAGGTGGAACAGTCTCCAGACAGCCCCTCCTTCAGTTTCTGTCCCACACTTTGTCTCCATATTTGCTCCCTTGAGTATTTTGTTATTCCTTCTAAGAAGGACAGGGAAAGCAACAGTATCAACCAACCAGAGCTCCCAGGGCCTAAACCACCAGCCTCAGAGCACGTAGGAAGGGACCCATGGCTCCAGCTGTATATGTAAGGGAGGATGGCCTTGTCGGGCATAGGTGGGAGAAGAGATCCTTGGTCCCATGAAGGCTGGACGCCGAGTGTGGGGGAATTCGAGGGTGGGGAGGTAGGAGTGGGGGTGTGGGGGTACATCCTCATAGAAGCAGGAGGAGGGGGGATAGGATAAGGGGTTCCTGGATGAGGGGGAAAATGGGGTAAGAGGATAATATCTGAAATGTAAATAAAATATCCAATTTAAAAAAAAAATACAGACCTTACTAATAGGCTGGGTTCAAAGCCAGGCTCTGCAGCTGAGTTACAGTGAGTATGCCCAGGTGTCTTCCCCTCCCTGTGTCTGCTGCCTCTCTTACAAAGTGGGTATAACGGTCCCTGCTTCATAAACTGTTGAGAGGACTAAGCCAGTCAAACTGAGTGCAGAGACCACAGTGGGCACATAGACACGGTGGAAGTGTGCACAATCCTTACTGTCCCATGAGTTGTGCTCCTTGGCAGCTCTGGAGCACAGCACTGTTTAAAGCCCTCAGAATTCACCAAGGACATGGTTTTTTGTGCCAGGCAGTGGCCTGCTTCATCTCATTGAACCTGCACAGTCACCTTAGAAGGAAATATTGTATGAAGTACTACAGCTTCACACTGACCTATGCTGTTCAGGAAACCGCCCAAGCGAGTTCCTAGCCGTTTGGAGCCTCGAGGGCCACATCTGCAGAGCTTGACTCTATAGCTCCAGGTTTAGGGTAGCCATGTTCATGCTCTCAAATGCCAGCACACACTGAGACCTGGACCACACATGTTACAACATCCTGAGCATCTCTGGCATACAAAAGGAACCTGAGGGCAGGCACAGAGTAAAGACAGGTGCCTGTGAAGTTATGGTGTCTGGATTAGAAAAGTAAATGAACACCAAAGCTGTGTCTTTAGATAAGATACCCAACTGCCGGAGGATGTGCCGGGAGGAGAAGGAAAAGAAACAAACAGAGCTCAGGGCAGCTGGAGAGGTGGCTCAGAAGTTACCAGCACTTGCTGCCCTTGCAGAAGACCCAAAACCTATATGGAGCCTATAACTATCTGTAACTCCAGTTCTGGGCAATCCAGGTCCCTCTTCTAGCCTCTGTGAGCACCAGATATGCATGTAATACACGTGCATACATGCAGACAAGTACCCATACCCATATACATAAAATAAAAATAAGTCCCGATGCCATCTTCCACGTGAGCACTTCTGAGTAGCTAAGCATCCTTTACTTTCAGTAGCTGTGCACACTTGGCTATGTGCTTAGCAGCACTGATTAAACTCAGGAAGACCAGCTTGGGGTGATGGTGGTAATTTTCCCTTCCATTTTACATTTGTTGTGGAAAATTCCTATCTCATTCAAAGGCTTAAAATCACATTTAATAATAATAATGCAGCTGAGCAGTGGTGGCGCACGCCTTTAATCCCAGCACTTGGGAGGCAAAGGCAGGCAGATTTCTGAGTTCGAGGCCAGCCTGGTCTACAGAGTGAGTTCCAGGACAGCCAGGACGACGCAGAGAAACCCTGTTTCGAAAAAAAAAAGAAGAAGAAGAAGAAGAAGAAGAAGAAGAAGAAGAAGAAGAAGAAGAAGAAGAAGAAGAAGAAAGAGAGAGAGAGAGAGAGAGAAGAGGAGGGGAGGGAGGGAGGAAGGAAGAAAAGAAAGAAGGAAGGAAGGAAGGAAGGAAGGAAGGAAGGAAGGAAGGAAGGAAGGAAGGAAGGAAGAAGAAAAAGAATACAGTAATTTCAGGGAAAAACAATCCCATTTTTCTGGTCCACTCTTTGTCCCTCATCATGGACGTTCTATCCTAAGGAAACCTTTGCATGACTACAAAGAGGGATGGAGGGTCCCTGCCCGGATTCAATTGCAAAGACACAGCCATCTGGTTAAAACCACCAACTTGTACACCGAAAATGGCAAAGATGGCAGATTTTGTTACATGGTTTAGTACAGTTGTCATTTCCTTGGTGTTTTGTTTTGTTTTGTTTTGTTTTGTTTTGCTTTGCTTTGCTTTGCTTTGTCAGTAATCATGTTAAGGACCTGTTTTGGAAGGAACTAATAAGAAAGCAATTGTTTTCAAATGTTCTTACAAGAAAGTCTGTTTCAGTTTATTAGAAATCCCTCTAAATATTTACCTGTACGGCTTTAGTCTCTACCTAGCCCTTGTCTTACCCAGGACATCTGAGGAAGACTGGACACCATCTAATCCTCACCAGTAAAGAGGGCGTGGCTTGGTTGTGCTGTAGCTATCTTTAAAAAATTTTTTTTCTTCACACACACACACACACAATGCTTTGTCTAATGAATAACAATTTAGTTTACAAATTAAATGGCAGGATAATAGAATAATCTGACATAGTTTTAAACAGAAGAGAAAAAGGGAAATTTAAGATTACTGAATCTCCTGGCAAAACATATTTTTTTACTCTATATTTTCATTTTTGAGACAAGATCTCAGTGAATAGCTCTAACTAGCCTGGAACTTCTTATGTAGACCAGGCTGGCCTGGAACACACAGAGCTCCACTTTGCTCTGCCTCCCAACTGAAAATATTTAATTAAAAAAAAATCATGTATCTACTTAAAGTGTACGATTCAGTGGTATATAGCATATTACATTATTAATTTAAAAAAAAACAGAGCGAAAAATTAGATATGACTAGTCACCGAATGTAAGTGTCACACTAACCTATTGAGAAAAAAATATTTTCATCTATTCCGTGGCTTGTCTACTGGATTTTGTTTTCAATATTCTTTGCCCCGAGTAGGTTTTCTAATTTGCAGAAGGTCCCGTTCACCGGGCTTTCTCTTTAAGCTATTACATTCCTTGTATCATTTTAAGAAGTCACCTTCACCCCAAGGTCATAAACATAGGCCAGTGTTTTTATAGCTCGGTTTTACAACCTAAGTCCATCTGGAATCTCTTAGCGTGCTTTGTCAGCAGATTTCACATCCCATAGCATATACTTGAATGAATGTTCACATTCTCAAGTATCTGTGACTTTCATACGCAGAAAGACCATAGGAGTTTGAAAAGAAATGCAAGGAACGATATCTAGAGGAGGGATAAGGCACGCCACCTAGGGGAGAGGAGGGGAAGGGATGGGGAATGAGACCGTGGTCCAAGGAGTAGATTGAGGTTGTAATGGCTCCAGGTAGGGACAAGAGGCCAGAAGAGCATCCTTTGTGTCCCGGGAACTAAGATACCTCAGGAAATACACGAGGCGTAAGGAAATGTCACAGCTTTACAAGAGTCAGATGACAAGTCAGAAGGAAGTAGACTGAGTCATAATAGAACTTCAGTCTATCACCTGGGGCAAAAAAAATGAGCTTGAGATAATACACTATTCAAAAAAAAAAATCTCAGCCCAGGTTAACTCTGTCTGCTTCCATTCATTCTGCCTCGAAAAGGCAGTGATCTGTGATGGTGTTTAAACATGTTAGCTAATATTTTCTTTAGATTCTAGAAAGATAGTGTAGCAGAAGGAAGAATAACAAGCGGACAGAAGCTGTGCAGATGATGCTCTAAAGGCGACTGAGTCCGACTCTCCGGGCTCACCTGCCCACGCCACACTTACTTTCTTCCTCTGACATTGAACCCTGTGACCCTTAGTGTCTGGGACACTGAGTTTGGAGGCCCCAGCCAATCTATCCAACCAACATGTTTGCTCACCATTGTGTGTGCAGGCCCTGCTCTAAGAACCCTTGGAATGTTAGTTCTGTCACCACTTTTTCTTAACGTGCAAGTCATATTTATTTTCTTAAAACAGACACTTGTATACACTAAATCGGCAAAGTGTAAATTTTCGGATCTTGACGTGTTATACTAATTCTGCCTCTCAGAGGTAGATTAAAATTTTCATTTCTCCGTGATATATTTTGAATTTTTCGGTTTTTAAAATTTATTCCTAGCCGGGCGGTGGTGGCGCACGCCTTTAATCCCAGCACTTGGGAGGCAGAGGCAGGCGGATTTCTGAGTTCAAGGCCAGCCTGGTCTACAGAGTGAGTTCCAGGACAGCCAGGACTATACAGAGAAACCCTGTCTCGAAAAAAAACAAAAATAAATAAATAAATAAATAATAAAAAAATAATAATTTATTCCTAGAGAATTTCAAACATGAAATACGATCATGCCCGTTCCCCTCAAGGACCTCCAATGTACCCCCTTCCACCAACAACTTAATAAAATCAATTAGCCCACACAGGCCTGCTGCTGACTGAAGCTACCAGCGATCTGCTTGCCCCCGACACAGGGCTGTGTAAGCAGAGAATTGTCCAAGAAAGACTAAACTCACATTGAAGAATATCTGTTCGTGTATCATTTCACTCGTGAGTTGAAAGATAATAGCACACTAGTGCAGAAGCCCGACATAAAAATGCCTGCAAGCAGATTTCTTGGGATCCTCTTCATGACAACCCATGAGAGATGTTTTAAGACCCTTCCATATTTTAAACGCAAGAGAGCTAAAAAGCCAGGCCTGATTATTCTGTTGGATAATGTCTCCATTAGTGGGGATCAAGAGTATATGGCTAGCACATTAGCCTTCATCCATTTTGTCTCCCTCACACTCCACGTAAATGCAAAAGCTGTGGTTGAACGGTTTCCCAGCCTTCCCTCTGGGCTTCTTCATGCCTTTTCATGCCCACTTAGAAGCATGTTTGATACATAGATGGTGCTTGGACAATACCTTATCCCTGTGTTTTAAGAGCTGGTCTCTTTCTGCGTGATGCTTCGGTGTCTCTCCAGGTGTCTTAGTTAGGGTTTTACTGCGGTGAACAGACACCATGATCAAGGTAACTCTTATAAAGGACAACATTTAATTGGGGCTGGCTTACAGGTTCAGAGGTTCAGTCTATTATCATCAAGGTGGGAGCATGGCAGCATCCAGGCAGGCATGGCGCAGGAGGAGCTGAGAGTTCTACATCTTCATCAGAAGGCTGCTAGTGGAAAACTGACTTCCAGGCACTTAGGATGAGGGTCTTAAGCCCATGCCCACAGTGACACACCTACTCCCACAAGGCCACACTTCCTAATAGTGCCACTCTCCGGCCTGAGCATATATAAACCATCACACCTGGCATTGCTCTGTTAGGAAGGCTGTTGGGGACCACTGCTAACTTGGAGAGCAAGATCCTCCTAATAGATCCTCCTGCCTGCCCCTCCCCAAGCATCTGCCCTGTCCTTGCAGACCACCATCTGGTTGAGTGGTGTGGTTAGGCGACAATGACATCCTGATTGTGACCCAGGGACACAGATCTCTTCCACTTCACCGAGGCAAGAGTCACTGTGAGGGTATAAAGGCTGGCCACCAAGTTCTGTAAGGGACAATACAAAATTGTGTCTGAATCAAGCATGGTGGCACACACCTGTGATCTCAGGAGATGGAGTCAGGAGAAGCATGAGTTCAAGACCAGCCTGGTCTACACCATGTGTCTGGCCTGCCTAGGCTGCATAGTGAGAGCTTGTCTCAAAATAATAAAAGTTTTGGTTACGCCAGTGAATTTGACATAAACCAGGACCCCCTTAGCTCATGATTAGAAAATCTAGCATGGTTAATAGCGTCTGAAATGATTCCTTATGATATGGGGGACTTTCTACCACGGGTTCTTTATCATTCCAGAGGCCTGACTTAGACCATTGACTTAGTCAATAGTAGGCCTTAGATCTGGCTCGTGGCCCACTCTTTCTTGACTACAGCTTGCCAGTGAGCAGTGAGCCACATGACCAGGCTGCCTCCCGTCCTTTGTGAAACTGACGGGTGTGAATTGTTAATGAAATAAGTACAAGCTAAGATAAACATTAGACGTGCTCGAGTGGGCGCCAGAGCTCAGCGGGCTGACTGGCAGCCGCCCGCCTGCATCTCACTCCTGAAATGGCATTTCTCAACACATCGTAAGGCAGAAGCTGATCTGAGATACAACTAATTACACCATGAAGCTACTGGGTTGGGCCTGGCAGACTTTCTGACCCTAAAACCTCAGTGGGAGTGGCCCATGTCACCTTGGGTCTTCCTGCCGATGGTTCAAGGCCTTAGCATGCAGCATTGCTCTGTTAGACATACAGAGCAAAAGTCGCCATTGCAGGTTGATGCTGGTGTCACTGAAGTTACAGTCGGATCAGTCATGACCAAAGTAAGTGTGGGTTTTGTCTAGTACACTGAGAGCAGCTTATTACAGATGTCAGTATCTAAGCCCTTGCAGACACAAAAGAAAATAAACTCACAACTCTCCAGAAAGCAGTGGTTTAATGTTGAGTCTGACGTCACCGACGCAGCAGTCTTTGCTTCTGTGGGATGGAAAAAGTGATGAGGTTCCTGCCTTGTTTCCAGAGTCTCGGGTTCTTTGTCCTGAGGAAGGTGACCATCACTTCCATCTCGAGTGGTACCAGGAAGCCCTGCCACACACGAGAGTGAAAGCATCAACTACAGAGTAGACACCACTAACATTTTCCCCTCATCAGAACCACATTTGGGGGAGATGTGGGAGGGTATGACAGAGCTACCCAGCACCTATACTTAACCAATTCCTTTTTGTTGTTATTGTTCTTCTTGTTGTTGTTGTTATTTGTATTTTGTTGTACCTTACTTTTTGAAATAGGGATCTTGCCATGTTGCCCAGATCAATCTCAAGCTCCTGGGATCAGATGCTCCTCCCACTTTAGTCTCCTAGAGGCTGGGATTGCCCTACTGCACGGGGCCCACTTAATTATCATATTAATCACTTAGCCTATGCGTAATTTCCTTGATGAGGTATCTACAAAATCTTTGGCCCACTTGTTATCCACCTGCTCTATTTTGAGACATGATGTATTAGTTAGGGTTTTACTGCTGTGAACAGACACCATGACCAAGGCAAGTCTTATAAGGACAACATTTCATTGGGGCTGGCTCACAGGTTCAGAGGTTCAGTCCATTATCATCAAGGCAGGAGCACGGCAGCATCCAGGCAGGCATGGTGCAGGAGGACCTGAGAGTTCTACATCTTCATCTGAAGGCTGCTAGTGGAAGACTGACTTCCAGGCAGCTAGGATGAGGGTCTTAAAGCCCACGCCCACAGTGACACATCTTCTCCAACAGGGCCACACCTACTCCAACAAAGCCACACCCACTCCAACAAGGCCACACCTCCTAATAGTGCCACCCCTTGGGCCAAGCATACTCAAACCTTCATGCATGGCCTCATGGAGTTCAGGCTTTCAAGTTTACTGTGTAGCTAAGGAGCAGCCTGGCGCTCCTGATCCTCTTGTCTCTGACTGCAAGGTCTGGAATTTGTAGGAATGTGCCATGTTACCTGCCGAGTGATTGGATTTCTTCATGTCAAGTTTCCAGAGTTCTTTCTGTGTCCTGGATTATCAGACATGGCTTATGCACGTATATTCTCCGAGCCTGTGACTTATCTTTTCTCCGTCATGACTCCTCAAGCTTTTTGCTTCGAAATGTTTCAGCCCTCTAAGAAACAAGACAAAAATGCCCAACCTCACACAGATCCACCCGATGTTAATATTTTTTACTTTGTCTCAAATGAGTTTTACCGATTTTTTTTGTTTTGTTTTGTTTTGTTTTTGAGACAGGGTTTCTCTGGGTAGCCCTGGTTGTCTGGAAACTCACTCTGTAGACCAGGCGGCTTCAAACTCAGAAATCCGCCTGCCTCTGCCTCTGGACTGCTGCAATTAAAGGCGTGCACCACCACGGCTTGGCTGAGCACTATTGATTTTGCTGAACTATTAGACATAGTAAATAGTGTTCGCATCCCCCAAAATACTTCAGCACGTGTCTTTTAAATATAACTTCCACTTAGTCACAGTATATCATCTCTAAACTAAGAAACATACTATAATAGCCCAATGCTAGCAAACAGCATACTACTGCATCACTAACGGTTTCTGTGGCTCCAACAATGCTGTTTGTAACTTTTTTCTCTCTGGATTATTTTTTGTTTTAATTTTATGGGTATTTTGCCGATATGTATGTCCATGTACCACTATGTGCATGCCATACGGAGACCAGAAGAGCCTGTTGGATGTCCTGGAATTGGAGTTCAGACAGTCATGTGTAGCCATGTGGGTCTAGACAATGGAAGACCTCTGGAAAAGCACTGCTCTTCCCCCATGAGCCATCTCTCCAGCCTCATAATCTGGGACAGTCCCTTTGCTCTGTGTCCACGTTGACCTGTTCATATTGACCCAACTTTCCTAATGACTCCTAATGTGCCACCTCCTATCCACAAGCCCTCAGCTTACCCTATTCACTGATGCCTGGTAGTCTCTCCACAGGGGCCAAGGGCCCCTGAATAGAGATGCTTAACATAGCTTCCAGCTTCATTAGCATTGTTATCGTTAAGTCCACATGGTCACCTCAATCCCTTCAGAAGCAGGCCATGTGAGAAAGTGTTGTGTAAGATGTTTCTGGTTAATGGTCCAACACAGCTGACAAAGGTGACTTATCTTCCGGCCCTGCCCTCGTGGTGGCATGTGCTCACCTCTTAGGCTGGGCATCATGCCCTGGAAGTTATGAATGAGTTTAAGTGTAAATTCAGTTGATACCAAGTGGTGTGAAATATTTTGCAATATTTGTTTTTGTTAAGGCCTTCGGAAGGGCACTTTTTTTTTAAAGAACAGCCCCTTCTGTTTTCCTTTTTTGTGCACTTCAGTGAGTGTTGGTCTATTCAAACTGAATGACAGATTTCCTGGAACACACATGGCTCTGCTGACTGCTGGCCAGGGTCTCCATCATATGATTTAGACACTGTTTATATTAGATATCTTGCCTCAATTGCTCTGAGGCACTATCTGGGTTTGTCTTGTTTTTGTTTTTGTTTTTTTAATAGGTTTAATTATTTATTTTATGTGTATGAGTACACTATCGCTGTCTTTAGACACACCAGAAGAGGGCACTGGTACCCTTACGGATGATTGCAAGCCACCACATTGTTGCTGGGAATTTAACTCAGGACCTTTAGAAGAGCAGTTAGTGTTCTTAACCACTGAGCCATCACTCCAGCTCCTGGGGGTTTTGTTTTTTAACAAGCACATGCTTACTGTAGCTTTGCTGCCTTTGTTATAGTCGATTTCATTTTAGGGTGCTGGGACTCGAACTCACAGCCTTAAGGATGTGTATTATACCACTGAGTCACCTCCTCAGCAGTGTTTCAAGGATCGGAAGGGTTAGGTGACATAGCACAACTCCATGGAGTGTCAATTCTCTTAATCCCACAGCATAGATTAAAAAAAAAAATGATCAGTGAGATAGAGCATCTTGTCACATGTCACATGGCTAACAAGTGACAGCAGGTTCAAGGCTGGCAGTTCAGGTTTAGAACAGTGCTTCTGTCAGGAACATCACACCATGCCTAACTGCGTAGTAGCTAAGAGATCAAAGACGCTGTCGCTGTTTGGAGGCAGATGGCATGCCACTCTGATACAGGTTTGACGTCCTTACCAAACATGTGGTCCGTAGGGAGATTAAGATGTCAGAAGCGTACAAGACAGGATGATGGATGCCCATAACCTCAGCACTGTGGGATAGGCAGGAGGGTCCCAGGGTCCAGGTGGGTCTGAGCTGCACAATGGTACAGCATGTCTCAAAAACAAACAAGGCTGGAGATGTGGCTTGGATGGAAGCCCTGCCTAACATGCACATGACCCTGGTTCCTTCCTCGGCACTGAAAACAAAATCCAGAAAAATATAGTAATAATAATAATAAAGTCCATCTTTGTTACTCCATCAAATGTCCTAGGTTGGTCCTTGAAGGATACTCATTTTGGCAACTTTAGACTCTCTGCTTGTTCTGGGAGTACACCGGCCTTCAAGACTGGCTTGCTTGGCCGGGCAGTGGTGGCGCACGCCTTTAATCCCAGCACTTGGGAGGCAGAGGCAGGTGGATTTCTGAGTTCAAGGCCAGCCTGGTCTACAGAGTGAATTCCAGGACAGCCAGGGCTACACAGTGAAACCCCGTCTCAAAAAACAAAAACAAACAAACAAAAAAAAAAAAGACTGGCTTGCTTGGCATTAGGGTGAAAGATTTTATGGCCCAAACTCAGGGAGAAGGAACCCAAGAGTAGTTGGGGTCTTCTCCAGGGCTGCTTCCAAGGAAACTAGCAAGTTAAAGTTCTTCTAATAGAAATGAGCGTCAACAAGGTTAAGCAGACCCCAAATACACACTTTTTTTGGGGGAGGATGAAATGGCCCCTAAATTACAGAAGTATGCACCTGTAGACACGGTATGAAATAGGAACACCAATGTGCAGCTGGTGAGATGGCTCAGCAGGTAAAGGGACTGCCATGTAAGCATGGAAACCAGAGCTCCATCTCTGGGACCCATGAAAGATGGAGGGAGACCACCTCCACAGAGTTGCCTTCTTATTGAAGATAATATTTAAAACAGCATGGCCCAATCTGGCTTGTTTTTGTAATCAGCCACCATGCTCCTGACCAGACAAGGCCTGAGACCAAGGGCGGCGGCCGTGCTCTCACAGCTGCTCGGCTTTGACTGTGGCTCAGACCAGCCAGAAGCACCGGCCCTGGCACCTAAGAGATGCCATCGTGGTGGCTAGATCAGCCAACCCACCATGCTGTCTCCACAAAGCTTGACTGAGCCCCTGATAATACCCGTCATCCACACGGTACCCAGTAGAAATGAGACCCTAAAGCTTAATTATTATCTGCTATTTATATATTTGGAAATGCTCAATTAACAAGACGCCCACACAATTAGAGTTGTTACCCAATACCTAACCTTAGATAAAATTTGTTACTCAGGACTATTCTTTTTTTTTTTTTTTTTAAAGATTTATTTATTTATTATATATGAATACATTGTAGCTGTCTTCAGATACACCAGAAGAGGGCATCACATCTCATTACAGATGGTTGTGAGCCACCATGTGGTTGCTGGGATTTGAACTCAGGACCTCTGGAAGTGCAGTCAGTGCTCTTAACCACTGAGCCATCTCTCCAGCCCTACTCAGGACTATTCTTGATGCATCTGTAGTTCTTCATGGCTGCTACCTCTCTCCTCTCTTCTCCTTGATCCTCCTCTTCCTCTCCTTGCTCCTCCCACATTCGCTCCTCCCAAATTACCAAGTTTTATTGTAAAATGTAGGGAGGTGTGGGATATCCCACTACACCCTCTGACCTCTGCAAGTGCACTGTGGCATGCAAGTCTCTGTTCTTCATTACAGTAATGAGAGAGATGGGGGAAGAGGAGAGAGCAGAGAGGAACACTAGTCGAGTTAGAAGGACCACAATCTCATTGCCATGGGGAGGTCCCCAGTTTCTTCTGGTCTCAGCTTCAAGGATAGTCTCTCGGTTCTTGCGATCCCCCAAGAGAAGAGTTCCACAGAACACAAGCAGTAATCAAATAATAGTTGAGATTTTAATCAGAACAGGCAAGGAACCCATGCATCATCGAAGACACCCCTCTTTGCAACCGATGGAGACCATTAGAGAAAACCACAACCAATCAGAATGCAGAGAACAAGGGAGCCTGTGGTGCCCAGCCCTCAACCAATACATCTCCACGGCAAATCCTGCACCCAAGGCTCGGGCGGCGATCATTACGGAAGAGAGGGCAGAAAGATTGTGAGAGCCGGAGGAACAGAAAACCTGCTTTGAAATTGCATCTCCTTGGGCTGGAGAGATGGCTCAGTGGTTAAGAGCACTGACTCCACTTCCAGAGGTTCTGAGTTCAAATCCCAGCAACCACATGCCATCTGTAATGAGATCTGATGCCCTCTTCTGGTGTGTCTAAAGACAGCTACAGTGTACTCATATATAATAAATAAATACATCTTTTAAAAAAAAGAAGAAATTGCATCTCCTAGAAATGATGGGGAGACAGTACCCATGAAATCTCGGCAATATGGCTGCCTGGCGGAGACTTGGACAAGGATGATGCCAATAGACACACTAACTTAGAAGGGAGAATCTCACCGAGCAATACTGGTGGTCAAGGAGCTACAGACAACCTAAGAATGCTGAGAATGGGAGAAATAATCTTCCCTAGGGAAGAGCCCCCTGTTGGTTATCTAATGTCAAGTGATATGGTATACATATCATGTATGGTACACATATCAGATGAGATACATACAAGCATTGTAGGATTATAGTAGCAGTCAAAGAAAAAGAGGCCATGAATTTGAGATTAAAATAGGGTGGGGCGGGGTTAGAGGTTCTGAAGAAGCAGGAGGAGAAAAATGATGTGATTTGTTTTAATTTCAAAACAAAAAAAGTTTGTTTGTTTTTAAGCATATACTCTTGAAAATAAGAGGTCTGGGCCGGGCGGTGGTGGCGCACGCCTTTAATCCCAGCACTTGGGAGGCAGAGGCAGGCGGATTTCTGAGTTCGAGAGTTCGAGGCTAGCCTGGTCTACAGAGTGAGTTCCAGGACAGCCAGGGCTACTCAGAGAAACCCTGTCTCGAAAAACCAAAAAAAAAAAAAAAAGAAAATAAGAGGTCTGGTCAAACAGTAACCACTCTGATCCTGTCAGTCAGGACAGGATCTGATCCTTTGGAGCCCTGAGCTGGCATAGTGACCACTGTTAACTAGCTTTATATCTTGACCACCAGTCAATCACCACATTATCTTATGCTGCCTCGGGGGCCTTGAGTTGTCCCGCCCATTGTCCTTTATGTTGTATCTTCGGAGGCCTGTTGGTTAGTACATCCTGGATCCAACCTGCCTGACATCACTGAAACAAAATGCTTCTGCTGTGTAAAAGGGAACTCCCAGAGGACGATACATTGTAGCATTCCCCATGGAGCTTGCATCTTTTCAAATCCAAGAGGCTGCAGGTGTCGAGCACATGTGGTAGAGCATGTGCTAGGCATATGTGAGGCCCTGGGTTCAGCCTCGACACCAAAAAAATCAAGGGGACATTTAAGAAATCTCTTTACATACTTGTTTGCACTTCAAGAGAATGCCCAACTTCTCATTATTATTGACCTGTCCTTTAAAAAAGACAGGTAGATTATGTTATTATCTCTCCCCCAAGGGACCAATAAGGAAAACTAGGGCTTTTTATAGTATGAGACCTCTAGAGATTTTTATTTTTATTTTTTATTTTTTAGCTTTGGGTATTTAAAAGCAAGTTTTCTGTCTCTATATGAAGAAAAAAAAAGACAAGGGGAAAAAACAGAGAAATTATGATGGTTGAGATGTAACAATTTTGTGTCTAGTTTTTGAAAACTTGTTTTACATATATATTTTTCAGTTTGCTGTGCGTAGAAGGAGAGCAAATGGTGGGGGGGGGAGAAGAGGGTAGCCGGATGAAGAAGACAGGATCCTGTTTGGATTGCCACTCATGGATGCCCAGTCCAGCAGGACATTTAACAGGGTCTGGGGAAATCACCTGAAAGAGAGGATGGGGGACACAGCTAAAGGCAAAGAAACATGGCTTGTCTATAGGCTGATCAATCTGTAATTTTTACTTTTTCACACAGGGGTTATAAACACAAAAATGCAGGATGTGGGGAAGGGGATGATGCAGGAGTGGAGGTGTCCAGGGCAAGTACAGATATCTTCCAGAACAGGGTATTGGCTGGGTGAAGTTTCAGGGAACAGGTCACTATGACTCTGCCTATGAGTCACTTGTTTCTATCTAAGCTGGTACCCTCCACCAAGGCCACCTATCCACAAGACCTAATGACTACTATCCAGGCTGGTAAATTTCCACCAAGGCTACTTGTTTACAATATCCTATAGCCATCTGTTCAGTGTTTTTCCATATAGACCAAGACTTTGTGTTAGCAGGCTGACTTAGGCTGACTATGGCTCATTTTAGGCCTTCAGTGTATAAGCAAGGCTGCCCCTGACACATGGACACACTCTCCTATGTGCTAGGGGTCTTAACCATGTTGAAATCAGAAAATGAAAATGCACCCCAACCAGATTAATCCCCAGATATTCTCTTTGCCTTTTTTTGTTGTTGTTTTAAAGATTTATTATGTATACAACGTTCTGCCTGCATGTATGCTGTACACCAGAAGGGGGCACCAGACCTCATTATAGATGGTTGTAAGCTACCATGTGGTTGCCAGGAATTGAACGCAGGACCTCTGGAAAAGCAGCCAATGCTGTTAACCTCTAAGCCATCTCTCCAGCCCTCTCTTTGCCTTATTCAATTAAAAATATACATTCATATGGAAGAATAGCTCAGAGGTAGAATTCTTGCTACTAGCTGACCACTTGTATTCTTGGTAGAGCACACACAAAGCCCTGGATTTGACATCTAGCTTTGTTTTTTAAAAAACATAAAATGGAAAGGCCTTTCATTTAGGAATGAAAACTCTCTAAACCATACTATCACCTGTTCAGCAAAAAATAAAATGGAGCCTAGCATTGATGTTCCTCTTGTCTGATACAAAAATATTCCACCCATGGAGAGAGATGTGGGTGCAGATGAAACCCCATCCTTCAGCTGTCAGAGTCTAACCTGAAACCAGATGTATGTTTTGGACCTTGGCACTCTCTTATGGAAGCACTCCAATAAGGTCCATCTATTCTGGAACTGATCTAGGAAATTGAATTCCTTCCAGAGCCCATCCCAGTGGGCACATTGTTGGCAGCTCACAGGGATTTCCATCATACTGGGGGAAAGCCAAAATCCTCCATCTAATTTCTGGGCAGAGCATGACCATGGCTCTAGCTGACCTCCTCTGATTTGTTTGTTAATTGAGCCGCTTGTCTGTTAATTCAGCAAATATTTATTGATCCTCTACTACAGTGTACATGGCAGGACTGTCCTAAGTTCTGCATGCACAGAGAATCATGGTCCCTTGCCTTCATAGACCCTGTGGTCCAGTAAGTATGGAGGAGAGTTGCACAGGAAGCATCTAACCTAGGCTGGGGAGAGGTGGAGCTGTGGAAGAGAAGATGTTGGAGGCCGGGTGGCATGAGCCTCTAGTCTCCACCCTCAGGGTAAGGCAGAGGAAGAATGTTACAAATTCAGTCACTACATAGCAAGTTCTAAGCCAGCCAGGGCTACACAGAGAGAGCCTGTTTCAAAAATTAAAATGGTGGGAGGGGAGGAGATGAGAAAGAAAGGAGAGGAAATGACAGGAGAGAAGAGAGGTTAAGTGGAAAGGGAGTTCTTCTTGAGCCTTGAGGGGAAACTGGCCACAGTGGTCACACTATCCATGCATGCTGGCTCTTCAGTGAGCAACACATAATCAAGAAAGGAGCAGAACCTTGGTGGCCTCAGTGTGCTGTTGAAGGACATGGGCCCCTCCCCTGATGTCATAAGAGCCATAGCTGATAAAGCAAGTGTCGCTTGTGATCTAGTCTCCATGACCACTCTGTGTCTGTGTCTGTGTCTGTACACCCGTGTGTAAACTCTAAGGTGCAATATCTGTGAGGTTAAATTTTTGGAAGACATTTCTTAGAATTCTTTTTTGTGGAATTATCAGTATTTGAAAAGAGGCAATCTAGTGGTTGCCCTACTATGCCAAGAACACATGGAAATAGGATCAACCAGACTCTGCAAGCAGAGCCATTCCTGATTCCACAGCTCTGGAGCACTTCCGTGTGGAAGTCAGTAAGGTCGCCTGTGGGCCCAAAGTGAGAGAAAGCTGGGAACACCAAAGCAAATGGAACAGAGCCCTGGAAAAAAAAATAGAGAATAAAAACCAAGAAATATCTTGAATCCAGGTTTCATTTGCTTGGTGATAAAGAGAAAGGTTTAGTTTGTACTTCTCACCATGCCCTCCAGGGATTAATTGGGTCGGGCTCCCAGAGTAATCACTTTAACTGTCTTGCCTGCTTAGCTTCAGATCTCCTGAGCATGCCTGTTATTGGCTAGAACTTTGGGAAATAAAGCATTTCCAACTTTACTGGGAAAAGAATGATCTCGCTTAAATGAATTCTTACCTTGGCAACTATACGGTTAAAAGCAAATGGTTTGTCTTTTGTTTGCTTAAGTTCACACTAGAGGACCAGGGATGGTCGAGAGGATAGTCGAAGCCCTTTAAGAGGGTGCTCGTTTCCAACAGGGTTGTGCTTTCTTCAGGGGATTGCTTGGTTTTCTGTCTCCAACTTGGTACCATTGAAGTAGGTCAAGGTCAGCTTCTTATTTTACAGTTCACTCAGAGGTCACCCACGGCAACGGAGGATTGAGTTTCCCATGGTATTTTATCACTTTTAGGCTTGACTGGTTTGTCTCCCCCCCCCAAACTAAATAATATTGGGGTTCCATTTCAATAGACGTCTGTTGTCATCTGCCAAACTGCATGTGACCAGCCAGTGTCCATAGACTTGAAATTATGAACAACAGCCGACAAATATATTGTTGAGATGATGCTGATATTTTTCCCCTAGTCCATGAGGAACAAGACTATGGCTTTGAAAACATTAATAGTTACGAAAAAGGATTTCCCAGAACCAAGTCAAAGAACCATGGTTAGCAGCTCATGAAAAAACTTTATTTCCTATAAAAATGTTTTAACTCTGTAGGACTGAAGTTCCAAATGACTAGGGTTGGTACCGTAGG
Organism: Grammomys surdaster; assembly: GCF_004785775.1. Taxonomy (NCBI): domain Eukaryota; kingdom Metazoa; phylum Chordata; class Mammalia; order Rodentia; family Muridae; genus Grammomys; species Grammomys surdaster. The sequence continues at coordinate 7,490,124 of NW_021621071.1, forward strand.
GAACAGGGACAGGGGGATTCTGGTAAACTGATTTCAGGTGCAGAAATGAAGAGTTGGAGAATGTTCCTCTCCACACAGCCAACCCAGAGTCATGCTCTGGAACCCTGTTCAGAAGCATCGTGTGTGAAGCCCCGTCTCTGAAGAGTGTGTTACCTGTTTCCTACTGTCTGCTGCAGGGAGAAGTTAACCATTTCTTCTTCGATTCCACACAAACAACAGGACCCTACACACCTCTCTATTGTTACCTATGCCATATAGGTGTGATTATATTTACATATTGCTTTCTTCACTAGATCAAAAATTTTAGGGGCTGCAGGCATAATTCAGTAGGAGAACACAGGCTTAGCATGTTGGACTTAATTCCCAGTACCCCATGACATAGAGTATGACTTACCTATATGCTCTGTAGAGTAGGTGACTTGTCTTCAACAAGTTGAATGAATGAATGAATGAACGAATGAGAACTCTGAAAAGCTGGGGAATCAACCTCTGAGACTGTATTAAAAGAGCAAGACAGTTTTAAAATCAAAAGGAACTTCTTAATTTGGGTTTATTGGTAGAATAGGGAGTTAAAACAGTGCTTCACTGTATAACCTTGGCTTCTCTGGTACTTGCTTCTGTAGCTCAGACTGTCCCTGAATTCATGGCCATTCTCCTGCCTCAGTCTCCTGAGTGCTAAGATTTCAACCATACACCACCATGCCTGGCTTGACTTCTTAACTTGATCACCAGCTTGGAAATTAAACCCCTTGAAAGACAAGTCTTTTGTTGGTAGAAGTACTGGAATTGGAGTCAATTAGGCCACAGGATTTAACTCTTCACTCTGGGAATCAGATAGGAGCCTCTTATTGGCTGTGAGATCACAGAAGATTGCATACTATTGCCTCCATTGTAAAGTTTGATTGGCAGTCCATCTCAGTGGTTCATGACCAGAAAACATTTAAGATTACTTAAAGTGGAGCGCCCGCTGTAATGCTTGCCCCGAGCGCGGCCTCGGTGATCTTGTTTTTGCCCTTGCTTGCCTGACTCGCTGTCTGTGGCCAAAAGGGGACCTGCAAGCTTTCCTTGGCATTGTTAGGTTGGGCTGTGGTTTCTGGCACAGAACTCAACAGTATCAAAGGTGCAGCCAATGCCAGGCATGGCAGGCATGCCTGTCACCCTAGCGCTTGGGAGGCTTCAGTAGAAGACCAGTTAGTTTGAGGCCAGCCTAGGCTCAAAACACTAAAGAGAGGGGCTGGAGAGATGGCTCAGTGGTTAAGAACACTTGGGGCTCTTCCAAAGGACTGGGGTACAATTCCCAGCATGCACATGGCAGCTCGATACCATCTGTAATTCCTGTTCCAGGGGTTCAAAACCTTCCTCTGACTTCCTCAGGCACCAGGCAGACTAGAGATATACATGCATACATGTGTACCTACATACATGCAAGCAAACATTCATACACATAAAATAGAAATTAACAAAGCTTTAAGGGCCACAGAGAGGATTAATTGGGGATTACCTCAGTGGACCTCAGGGCAAAGCACATGCCTTCCTGGGATGCAGAGCCTTGGGCTGAATTCCCCATCACTGGAAAAACAGAACACAGAAGGTACAGCCAGGGTCTGCCACATCAGGTCTTGAATACAAGACCTACGATTTGTTACTTAAAAAAATAATCTCCCTCCTGAATTGCAAGTTTTGTTGTTCTTTCTGTTTTTACTTTTTTTTTTTTTACTTACATACGTAGCACCCTTTCAGGTAACCATCAACTAACTGTGATTTCCCTGTATAATTTTATGTTTTAGCAAGGTTGTTCCTATGCTAAGATCCCAGCACACTGTATATAAACACTTTGGAAAGTAAGATCAGTGTAACCTAGTATTCTGATCTATTCCAGTACGTTCTAGAATAAGAAATATTTCTATTGGGTAGAGTTTCCTTTCACTCTGAATAACGAGCGTTTGAAGCATGAAAACGTTAGTCGCAGGAACGTAAGTCACCGTGAAATCGTAAAGTCGCCGCGAGGGAGACGTGTCTGTCCTTCTCTTCCCATTCAGAGTTTATTTGCCATTTTTACGAGATAACTTATTTTTTTTTCTTTCCTTCTTCCCTGTGAAGGTAGAAACCTGTGGGTCCTCGTTGTGGGGCAGTCTCCAAGGGAACACAGAGTCGGGATTCCAGAATTCAAATACGTGGCGAATATGCACGGGGATGAGGTAAGTACCCGGCATGGATGTCTGAGAGAAACTTCCCCTCAGGTCTGTGTCACCCAACACCGACAAAAAAGCCTGGACGAGGACCACGCTTCGTAGTTGAGCAGCAAAGGCCGGAGAGGAAGTTTAGGGAGCCAGTTCTAACAGCGTCAAATCACATGACTATACATTGGGTCCCCTGAGAGAGTAAGCAGGGCTGCTTTTGTGTTGGGGCTCTCTCTATGCTGCCTCCAGCCCGTCCCTCGGGCCCCTTCTGGGTTGGTTTCCCATCTCCTGTCCGCATTTAGGAAATCCAGCGGGAGCCTTGTACTTGAACTCAAAACAACGAGAAGACATCAAATAGCTGTCCAGACTCCCAGCATCTAGCTTTTTTAGTTTTTAATTTTCAATTTTAATTTACTTACTCGTTTATGGCGCAGGGGACGGAACCCCAGACCTCATGCTTTCTAGGGAAGCACTTCGTCCCTGGGCTGTTGCTGCAGCCCGGGAATGTGGCCTTTGACGCTGTCTGTCGGAGTTCCAGTGCTTTCAGGATTCAAGTGTAGATGCCCGGTGTTCTTTCTAACCCATCACGGGATCGCCACACTTCTTAGTATGGCCTTTTTCCAGATTAGAGGAGATGAACGCTGTTTTTATTTTGTTATGCAAAATACCATTGTTACCACTCTTAACAACAACAAAAAAATGGCTGGCGTCCCAGTTTGCTTTCTCTCGCAATGATAATGACCATGACCAAAAGCAACTTGTGGGGAACGAGGTTTATTTCAGGTCACTTAGGAAAGTCAGGGCGGGAACTGAAGCAGAGACCATGAAGGAAAACCCGCTTACTGCTTTCTGTAGCGCGCAGCTTCTGTATCTCATACTTCCCAAGACCACTTACCTAGGAGTTAGCTCCACCCACAGTGGGCTGGGCCCTCTCATGTCAATCATTAATCAAGGAAATGCCCTGCAGACTTGCCTACAGACCCGCCTAATGGAGGCACTTAACTCATCTCAGGTTTCCTTTTCCCGGGTTGAAGTTAGCTTGTATCAAGTTGACAGAGAACCAATCAGCAAGCACAGCAGGGCTGGAGAGGGTGTCTTCTTCCTCTCTGTGTTTCTTCTGGATACTTTGAGTGTTTTCTATGTCCCAGGACGCCACACAACTGAGGAAGGGTTGGTAGCTCCCAGTATCACAGCGAAGGAAGTTGACAGGGAATGTATAAAGCACTCTTATCTACGGTGCGTTTAGCTTTTAGGAATTTCAGTCAGTACACATGGCAGGAAGAACTTGCTGGTTGCCAAATCATTCGCAATTGGCAATAGCTGGAATGGGATGTGCTAGTCAATGCTGAACCTCTTGACCTGACTTAACCTCCTCAAGCTCTGGTTCCATAGGACCTAGCCCCACCCTTTGTGACACACACAGCCAGCCCTTGCCAAGCACGTAGCCCAACCCGTCCTGCTGAGAGAATGTTTCTTGCACCCCAAGTTAAAATGCAAATGCATGCTTGCAAGAAAGGAACCTGATTTGGGGTGAGTAAGGAACAATCCAACCATGTTGTTTTGTTTTGTCTTTAATCATAGTGGACCACTTCTTTAAAAACCTTTGTTGCTGGGAGTCTTTTCAAAACTGTTTTTACACACAGCTGTGTTACACACAGCAGCCCAGACATCCTTTTCCTTTGGTATCTAGTCTACGGATCAAGGGCCCCAAGAAGTTAGTTGTTGACTTCCTGGGGTTTCAGAGGTTCCTGCTGCTCAGGAATCATCAGATCCAAAACTTCCAGAGAGGAGCAGGGGTCTCTGCCCTGCCCGCCCAGCTATGCTAGCCCTTCCTGTGCTCTTTGACAACTTTTGACATTTGTCTCTGGGGAGTCACTGTGTCCCATCAAACCCAGTCTCTCTGGTTCATCCGGAGTCTTTAAGGAATGCTGAGAACTGATCTAGGGTGGAGGGGTGGCAGAGAAAGCTTCCGTGTGTCCCGAGTGGGGATCTGACACACCGGGAATGCCTTTTATGTCCCAGCTCATGGCTGTAGCTGTGGGCTCTGCGGGCCTATTAAAGAAATCTATTACTCTGAACTTGAGGCCTTGTGTATTCTGCCCTCTCCTCTGGAGCCACTAGGAGCTGGAGACAGGGGTGACCTGACCTGGTGGCAGAGGGATTACTCTGAGGATGAGGCCCCACCATGTTCCTCTTAGGTCTTTTGGAACAGAAAACATTTTCAATTCGGGTTTTACTAAAAAGCAACATTGCTAACGTATCTCAGGCAATGGGTCTTACCCTTCTTTAGAAATTGTCTTAGTTACGGTTTCCATTGCTGTGAAGAGACACCATGACCAAGGCAACTCTTATATGGACAACATTTAACTGGGGCTGGCTTACAGGTTCAGAGGTTCAGTCCATTATCATCATGGTGGGAACATGACAGCATCCAGGCAGACATGGTGCTACATCTTGATCTGAAGGCAGACAGAAGGAGACTCTTACAGAGACAGCCAGGAGGAGGCTCTCCTATTTTTTTTTAAGATTTATTTATTTATTTTATGTATATGAGTACACTGTCGCTGTCTTCAGACATACCAGAAGAGGGCATCGGGTCCCATTACAGATGGTTGTGAGCCACCATGTGGTTATTGGGAATTGAACTCAGGACCTCTGGAAGAGCAGCCAGTGCTCTTAACTACTGAGCCATCTCTCCAGCCGAGGAGGCTGTCTTCCACACTGGGTTAGTAAGCTAAAGGACAAGCATGCACCCCAAAATACTCAGGGCCTTGAGCCTCATGACTCTTTATGGGTCATTTATATAATACCTCCCTCTCCGAGATTCGAACATCTATGGTTGGGGGTATTGTTCATGGGCTATGAGAGGGTGGATTTTGCTCTGTTTCCTTTATGTAGCACAAGTGAGGAAGGACTTCCAGGTTTTTTCTTCCAGATGTTAATCTTGATGTAGCTCCTGGCACCTTGAGACTGTCAGAGGTAGGACTTTTACCACCCTTACCCACAACCACATGCACACACAGGCTCATACCCATACATACATGTATGCACACACATGCACATATACACATGCATTTACACAGACTCACATGCAGACGTGCATAAACACATGCATGCACATACTTATGCAAATACACAGCACACAACACGCACCAACACGAACACACACACGCATAGCACGGCTCCATTCTGCTATTTTGCTGCTAGCTTTCTTTAGAGAAAAGTATAACCAATTAAAATCAAGCTTGGGCTGGAGAGATGGCTGGCTCAGTGGTTAAGAGCACTGACTGCTCTTCCCGGAAGTCCTGAGCTCAATTCCCAGCAACCACATGGTGGCTCACAACCATCTGTAATGGGGTCCGATGCCCTCTTCTGGTGTGTCTGAAAACAGTAGCAGTGTATTCACATATATAAAATAAAAAAAATAAATAAACCCTTAAAATCAAGCTTGACTACAAGTCGCAGTCACACCCGGACATAAGGATGTCTGATATCCCCAGCCCCAGTGGGATTGCCAGAGAGGAGGGGAAGGGGACCCCGGTTCCTTCCACAAGCTCTTTCTGCTCTACCTTAAATTTTTGTAGAGAAAAAAATTTGACACATGCAATCTCTAGTATCATAAACCATCTCCACGAGTACTTAGGAGGAAGTAGTAAGGCAAGTCAGGCAGCTGAAGAATCCAGCACCAAGCGCTCAGCTAAGCCACAACAAGGAGAGGTCTCAGGCTCCTTTGACCTCAGGGCCCTTGTCCTGATTCCTGTAGAAGAAAATACTCAGTGACTATTCATTAAGTTTAGTTGAACTGCAGTGCTGGGTTGTTTTGTTTTTTTGTTTTGTTTTGTATATGGGGGAAGTACTTTAGAAATTTCTTCTAAAGCTTTATATCATGTCTTTTCGATCTTTCCATAATTCATAGCAATGAATTTTTTTACTATAATTGTTTGCTATAGATTTTGAAAATTCCATCATATTTAGTAGCATTACTGACGTTATTAATGACCGATTTAGGAGGGTCCAGCCCACTGTGGCGGTGGCACCCCTGAGCAGGTGCTCCCGGGTTGTGTAAGCAAGCCAGTAAGCCTCACTCCTCCACGGCCTCTGTTGTAGCCCTTGCCTCCATGTTCCTGCCTTGAGTTCTTGCCCTGGTTTCTTTCACAATGGACGAATTCAAACCTTTCTTCCCCAAATTGTCGTCGGTGATGGAGTTTATCACAAGCATCAGAAAATAAACTAAGACAGCCTGGCATATGTGTAGATCAATGTTAAGGGTTCCACATTTATTAAAACAAAACCAAAAAGTAAAATATGTCCTTTCAAATGTTGCTTCCTAGATCCTTTCTTTTTCCTGTTACTGTCCTGCATTCTCATGTAGGCAATGTGGGTTTGGATAGTTAAATTCTTTGGGGATTTAGGCAGAACTGATGATCATTCCAGGTGGAATATCTGATTTTAAGTATGTGTCAGTTAGACTGCTCAACTGTTCAGCCTTTTCTCCGCCTCTCTTTGGGCTAACATGACCAGATATCCCGGAGTTCTTGTCATAAGCAGAACAATCCGCTCTCAGTCTGCATAACCTGTTCAACACTGAAGCCTTTTGACTAAATTTACCTCTTGTACTTTTCCCCTCAGTGCCTTAGGCCCTGCTGTTTCTTAAAATAGTCTTGATCAAGCAGAGCAGTAATGGCACATGCTTTTAATTCCAGCACTTGGAGGCAGAGATAGGCGATCTCTGTGAGTTTGAGGCCAGCCTGGTCTACAGAGTGAGTTCCAGGACAGCCAGGGCTATACAGAGAAACCCTGTCTTGAAAAACAAAAACCAAAACAATAACAACAAAAGAATAATCTTGATCTTGTAATGGGTTTATCAACAGTAATGTATTAACAATTGTTTATTGGATAACCACTGTGCCAGAAGCTAGGCAACATAGACCAGAGGAGGGTTGGTAAGTCAAGAAGGAAACAGGAGCCGGGCGGTGGTGGCACATGCCTTTAATCCCAGCACTTGGGAGGCAGAGGCAGGCGGATTTCTGAATTCAAGGCCAGCCTGTTCTACAGAGTGAGTTCCAGGACAGCCAGGGCTATACAGAGAAACCCTGTCTCAGGGGGAAAAAAAAGAAACAGAGAGAAAGAGAGAGAGAGAGAGAGAGAGACAGAGAGAGAGAGAGAGAGAGAGACAGAGAGAGAGAGAGAGAGAGAGAGAGAGAGAGAGAGAGAGAGAGAGAGAGAGAAACAGGATCCCTATTCTGAAGGCCTCGGTGGAATGGGAAGAGTGGTTAGTCCAGGGACTATAGCCCATGTTAGCAACACGGATGTCAAGTGTGAAGGGCCCACAGAGAACCCAGGAGGTGTGAAGGCCAGAGAAAACAAGTGAGATATTTGGGCCAGCATTCAGACAAATGAATTAAACCTGTAACAACCCAAATTGACAAGACTGATTGCCACCCTAAGCTGCCTTGATGCATAGCACTGTTTTGGTTTTGTTTCCTGTTTTTGTTTTTTTGTTTTTTGTTTTTTGGGGTTTTTTTTTGTTTTTTTTTTTGTTTGTTTGTTCTTCTTTTCTGGAGACATAGTCTTACTATGTTGCCCTGTCTGGTCTAGAACTAACTATGTAGACCAGGTTGGCCTTGAACTCACAGAGAACTGCCTGCCTCTGACTCATGAGCATAGAGGATAAAGGTGTGCACTTCCACGGTCAGTGATCAATTTAGCTTTTATCCCCCCCAACCCCCGCCACCCCCAGACACACACACATTTGCTCTGTCACTGGTACCTGTCATGGAGAGTCTTTGTAGACTGAAACCCTGGCTCATTTCTACCTCTCTGGCCAGTTCCACTTGTCTAGGTTGAACTAAGCTGACAAGAAATTTGTCTTCTGCTTTCTGAACTGAGTCAGGGTTGGGGGGATATCTCAGGCCCACCATCCCCTGATGAGATATCTGAGCTATCTAGGAAGTCAGTATGGAGAAAAAGAAACTGGTTACACCGAGAGGAGCCTTTTCACCAAATTCTTAACGTTTGAGCACCTGAGGTTTCATGCTCCAAGCCTGAAATTTAAAAGGGGAAAAAAAAAGGAGGTTTATACATAAAACATGAATGAGTAGTTGAGCCGTTTACACTCAGGCTGCAGAGAATACATTTGAATAATATTTGTCATAAATCACACGGGCAGCAAATACGGCCCAATAAAGAAAACAACAAGAGGATTTTGTTGAACTCCCTCTGAGGCAAGTGTGTGTATTTGTCTCGGTCTTTTAAAGCTAAATGATGCATGGTTGTTTGTCTATATTCATGAGATTCTTTTTTTAACCGTCTGTAGTTAAGCCCTGGGAATTTATTTTGAAATATTAACACAGATACTTCTTGGGTTACGCGCTTACTTCCTCTGAAAGAAATGTTATTTTGTTAGTCCATGAAGACATCATGGGTTCTCTTCATTTTTTTTTTTTAAAGATACTTGAAAAATAAACAGAGGGAAGCCACCCAGCGACCATCACCAAGAATGGCTGTTATTAATATTTTCAAAAATCCCTCTAAGCAGTCATATATTTCTGTGGGAAGAGAATAAGAGGGATTAAAATAATCTGGTGAGGTGGGGAGGCTGGAACCATGGTTCAGCAGTGAAGACAACTGGCTGCTCTTCCGGAGGTCCAGGGTTCAATTCCCAGCACCTAAGTCAGCACACAACTGTCTGGAGTCCAGTTCCAGGGGACCCAGCGCCGCCCTCTGGTTTCACCAGATATGTACACAGTACACAAGAAAAAACAACCATACATATAAAAATTTTAAATTAAACAAAGAAGTTTAAGAATTTAGAATAGAATATGTGGCATATCCAACATATAAAATCCATTTAATTTAGTCAAATTTAATCCATTAGCCAGAGAGTAAAACCAGATGTAGAACTTGATAGAACTTGATATTTTAAGTTTCTTTATTCTATGATATTATTTATTGTGTACTTTAGAGAGGGTGTGTATATGTGTTTGGGCACACATGTGTCAGAGGGCTCACATGTAGAGGTCAGAGAGCATCCTACTAGAATCAGTTGGTTTTGCTTTCTTTTTTTTTTAATTATAATTTTTAACTTATTTGTGGGTCCTTTACCTGCATGTATGTCTGTGTCCCACATTAGTGCTTGGTGTCTGTAGAGGCCAGAAGAAAACATTGTGTTCCCTGAAATTGGAGTTACAGACGGTTGTGAGCTGTCATGTCAGTGCTGGGAGTCAAACCTGGATCCTCTGGAAGAGCAGCCAGTGCTCTCAACCACTGAGCCATCTCTCCAGCCATGAAGTTTTACTTTTAATATAAACCAAAAAAAACGAGTATGTTTTTAAAAATCTAAATAACACTGTGTGTTATATAATACATCCATATGGCAGAAACTGTGAATTATATGTGGATGATATGCAAATGATCACATTACGAGAGCCTAAGAATGTGGAAATCAGAAATATACAGACAAATAACACCAATATGCAAGAGCAAAAGGAGAGTACGGATCGCTGAAACCTGCTTAAATCTTGAGGCCAACTAATAAAATTAATCACATTAAAATCTAGCGCCTAGCCGGGTGGTGGTGGCGCACGCCTTTAATCCCAGCACTTGGGAGGCAGAGGCAGGAGGATTTCTGAGTTCGAGGCCAGCCTGGTCTACAGAGTGAGTTCCAGGACAGCCCGGGCTACACAGAGAAACCCTGTCTCGAAAAACCAAAAAAAAAAAAAAAAAAAAATCTAGCGCCTAACCTGGTGCTGGGTTTCACGTGCGCCGTGTTCTTGTCTCTTGGACGGCAAGGAAATGAAGACCACTATGATACGAACTTCTAATTCTTTTAAGTCCTAAATTGTTGTGAGTTCACTCCTTCACACACATACCAAGAGCAGATAAATAATTTACAGACCTGAACTGTCACGAAAGAACCCCCCAGCGACCGGCAGGGAGCTGGCGCTTGCCACTGTGGGTATGCTTGAAAACCAGTAGTCTCCCAAAAAATCTTTGATCCAAGATATCAAATGTGGAGACCCCGACAGGGGGAGCTGCGCTTTGGGGAATCTTTTCCTTATTCCTGACTTAATAATAATAATGACAACCCCGTTCCTCTTTTGCACGCAGACTGTGGGGCGAGAACTGCTGCTCCACCTGATCGACTACCTGGTAACCAGTTACAGGAAAGACGCCGAAATCACGCATCTGATCGACAGCACGCGGATTCACATCATGCCTTCCATGAACCCGGATGGATTCGAAGCCGTCACGAAGCCCGACTGTTACTACAGTAATGGAAGGTAAAGACGGGCTGGTCTCCCAGCAGGCTCCCATTCCGCCGGGCAAGAGGACTCACCTCACAGAGAAGCACCCCCAGAGCCTGTGCCTAGCACAGGGCACCCAGGCTTGCCATCTTGTAAGATGAGACATGGCGCCTGCCCAGTCCCTCTGCCTCTGGTGACCACTCCTCACTCTGCCCGCTTCGGCCTCTCTGATCTTCCTCCTGGAACTCCCCCCACCCCGGGTGCTTTCTCGGCTCAGATACTGTGTACATCCACTTCCACCCGCATCGATTGCCGGAAGAACATTCCTATGGAAACTCCTTCCCCAACCACGTAGCATATATTTAGTCCCCTGTGTGCTTTCTGAGCTTCTTGTACCTTCAAGGAACAATTTTTAATATATAATATGTTTACTTATTTTTTGTGAGACATGGTACAGGGCATGCCCCGGTGGGAATGTAGATCTCAGAGAATAACTTTCAGGGCAACGTCGATTCTTTCCTTTCCCCATGGAGGTGGATCCTGGGAGTCAAATTTTGGTCACCAGGCTCTGCATCAGGTACCTTTACCTGCTAAACCATCTCACAGGCCCCTAATGTCTAATTTCTTATTTAATGTCTTTCTCTTCACCAAACCGCCAGCGACTTAGGGTAGCTTAGTATTTTGTAGGGGTTTTTGTTTTGGTTTGGGTTTTTTTTTTAATATTTACTTACTTATTTAATGTATGTAAGTATACTGTAACTGTCTTCAGACACACCAGAAGAGGGCATTGGATCTCATTCCAGATGGTTGCAAGCCACCATGTGGTTGGTTGCTTGGGATTGAACTCAGGACCTCAGTGCTCTTAACCGCTGAGCCATCTTTCCAGCCCCTCATTTTGTGTTTTATCTTTGTTAGCTGCCCTGTGCTCTGCACAGCGGTTCTCAGCCTTCCTGATGCTGTGACCCTTTAACACAGTTCTTCATGTGCGCTGACGCCCAACCATAAGTTATTTCCATTAGTACTTCATAACCGTGACCTTGCTACTGTTATGAATTGTAAATATCTGATATGCAGGCTAGCTGATATTTGACCCTTGTGAAAGGGTTGTTCAACTCTCCCTCCGCTCAAAGGGGTTTCAACGCGTAGCTGAGAACCACCGGCCTAGCATGATACACAGAGCCACCAAAATTGGTTTATTAATCCAAGAGCCTAAGAAGTCTGGCTCTCATAGTGTGGTCTAATGGTGTGTTTTGTTTCAAACTGCCTTAGGGAGTTTAGGGTTTCTCCAGTGATTAATAATATACACATATATTTGCACAGTTTATAAATTTGTGGAGTTTGCCAAAAATAAGCAAAATCCCACCACTGGATTCCCTTTAACTCTTCTAGCATAGCACGGTCATGCCAGCGTTCTGAGCATGTGCGTACAAGGTAACCTGTTTCTGACCTTGGCTGCTGTGTAGGGAACATTGCCAAGCATGGTGACCAGAGCCTTTTTATTAACTGTTGGTTCTGTAAATCTGGAGTTTGAGAAGGGCAAAACAGGGTGGGTGTCAATCTCTGAGCCGGTTAGCCCAGGGCCGTGTGTCTGGCCTCTCAGTGGGCCTGTCACCTGGCTTCCTCATTGTTCTACGTACAGAGCCCACATGTGGCTACCAGTGGTGCCTCGGAGTCTAAAAGGCACCGTTCCAAGAACAAAAAGTCCCAGAATGCAAACAACAGCCCAGCCTTTGCATGTGTCACAGTAGCTAACATCCCATCAGCAAAGCAAGTCACACAGTAGGGGACGACGGGGACTTTAGCTCCGATTCCTGAGAGGCGTCCAAAGCAATTATCCACTGAACTTGTAGTCACATCTGGGAAACACCTGGAACCTAAGCCTTGGGTCTGTGCACAGCAAGACCTATCACACACCCCAATAAACCCTATGAAATCCTTTTCTTTTAAAGGGAAAACTACAACAGTTATGACCTGAACAGAAACTTCCCTGATGCCTTTGAAAATAATAACTCAACAAAGCAGCCTGAGACCCTGGCAATTATGGCATGGCTGAAAACAGAGACATTCGTCCTCTCTGCGAATCTCCATGGGGGTGCCCTGGTGGCCAGTTACCCCTTTGATAATGGCGTGCAAGGTAAGTGATGGGACCTCTCCCCCCAACCCCTGGCTCTGGTACTGCACCTCTGACAGGGTGAGCTCTGCAGTCCACACTTATCTCCTCTCACCAGACTAGAAAGAGCCTAACTTCCCCAACCCTGCACAGTCTTTCCTGTGATTCGTTTTTGGGGAGAGAAAAAGGATGACAATGAATGTCATGCGTCCCAGGGGGCATGAGACAAGACCGTGTAGCTGAGGGTGATCTCGAACTTCTGGTCCTCACGGACACGTGCCATTGGGCGCTTTATGAAATACTGGGGATCAAACCCAGGACTTTACGCATACTAGGCAGGCACTGTACAACCTGAGCTAGACGGCCAGCTCTTCTTGTAATTCTTAACCAGTGAATGGGCAGTGTGGCTGAGGTGACAAACCGTAATATGACCACCATCAAAGAAATCCTACAGCCAGATGTGGCTTGTCCCACAGACCTAGGTTATGTGGCTAGAAGAAAATAAAACCAGAATTTTTAATTTTTTTTTATTTTTTGAATTGTGAACAATGTTGACCGTATCTAACTCTTCTGAATCTGTGAGTCACCACCCCTTTTCCCAGGGGCTCACCTAAGACCATCTGCATATCAGATATTGACATGACAATGCATAACAGTAGCAAAATTACAGTTATGAAGTAGCAATGAAAATGATCTTACGGTTGGGTGGTTGCCACCGCATGAGGAACTGTATTAAAGGGTCACAGTGTTAGGAAGGTTGAGACCTGCTGCTTTAGACTCAGCAGGATGAGATGTGTTTACGGAAAAGAGCCAGCACTTAGGAGGTCGAGGCCAGCCTGTGTACATAGTGAGTTTTGGGACATCGAGGACTACATAAAGAGACCCTGTGTCAAAAAAAAAACCACAAACAAACAACAACAACTGAAAGTTAGCCCCTGGCAGTACCTAAGGAAAATGGCAGAACTCCAGAAACAGAAAGCGTGATGAAGATCTCCCTTCATTTCTAGACTGATTATTTTGTGAACCAATACCCTTGTTTGTTAAAAAGTAGAAAGAAGGGCTGGAGAGATGGCTCAGTGGTTAAGAGCACTGACTGCTCTTCCAGAGGTCCTGAGTTCGATTTCCAGAAACCACATGGTGGCTCACAACCATCTGTAATGGGATCTGATGCCCTCTTCTGGTGTGTCTGAAGACAGTGACAGTGCACTCACATATATGAAATAAATAAATAAGTCTTTAAAAAAAAAAAAGGTAGAAAGAAGATAGAAGAGGTGTTCCCGGAGGTGGGAAATGAGACCTTCTGCGTGTGCCGGGATTGTGTACCATCTGTGTGTCTGTGATATTATGTGTACCAATGTGTGTTGTACGCATCCCTTTGTCTTTCTAACACAGCTACGGGGACGCTGTTGTCCCGAAGCTTAACTCCAGATGACGATGTTTTCCAACACCTGGCCTACACCTATGCTTCCCGGAACCCCAACATGACAAAGGGGGATCAGTGTAAAAACAAGAGGAACTTCCCCAACGGAATTATCAACGGGTACTCCTGGTACCCACTGCAAGGTAGGCTCCTCCTCCTCATCATGGTCTCCTGCTGCCTTCACTGGAAGCACCAGAGAGTGTCCAAAAGACCTTTCAAGGCACAATGTAGTCCCTCAGTCAGGTCGCTAACCCATAATATCACAGGGGCAGTGGAGGTGACTGATGGTTTGGAAGATGTAGAGGCATGTTCCTCGCTGCCCGGGGCCTCCTTCACTCTCTAAGACATTTATTCGTTCATTCTGTGTGCTTACTGCATCCAAGAACTGTGCCAAGAAAGAAGGAAGACACAGACCTCAAGTGGGATGAATATACGTTAGAGTAGGAAGGATTTAGAAAAGCCACAGGGTGCAAAGGAGTCTGCAGCCGGTGGTGCTTAAGTCCCTCCTACAAGGACAGCTGCCATAACGCTCCCACCATTTGTGACCAGGCAGCCAGAGGGATGGTGTGGCCAGTCTGCTTTCAAAGTATAAAAGAAGTTGGATATCGTGAAGAAATGCTCTTCAGACAGGACCAAGGGAAGGAGTTCTGGTTTCCCACCCTTGAATAGGACAGCCAGGCAGAGGAGGGCTGCCGGGGTAAGGAGAAAACTCACTCAGAAGGAAGGCTATTCAGTGGTAGGCCACCGAACTATATATACGATCATTTCCTCTTGTTGGCCTTACTAGGGATTGAATCTAAGGCTTTGCACGTTCTGGTCAAGTGCTCTATCATTAGGTTATCCCCAGTCCTCTTCTTACTTTTATTTTGAAACAGGGTCTAAATTGCCCAGGCTGGCTTTGAACCTTCAAATCTCCTGCCATAGCCTCCCTAATAGCTGGGAATACAGAAAGAGCTGCACCAGAAGGCTTAGCTCACTCTTAATGGAACAAGTAATGTCACCAGAAGCCCAGAGGTATACAGAAACCGGGATTCATCTGGAAACTAGAAATCATGAGGAGGGACTTACGGAGAAAGGGCAGGAGGTATAGCTTTATGCTGGAGGTGAGCCTACTAGTCAGCCTGGCCTGCTGACAGCAAGCTACAGCCTGCATCTCTGCACACAGGCCACTCCACAGGCGCCTTCCCCAGCTGTCACTTGGGTGCATGGGCTGTCTAGTGATCTAGCACAAACTGGTACTTTTGTGTCTGGGTGGCCCACGGCCAATTTTCCAGATGAAGTAAATAAGCATAGACCACAATCGATGGTGTTCAGGCAGTGAGCCCAGCTAGACATGGAGGCACCAGAAAATTCACTCTGCTGTTCCAGACCTGCCCCAGTCACCTCAGGTCTCTAGCGGGGTCCTGCTTCTCCATCTCCATCCCTACAAAGGACCTTCTGTTCCCTGGCACAGCTGTCCTTCATGGTCATCCAAAATTGCCAAGACAAAAATCCAGATGTGTGGAAATTCCCAAAGTTGTTATAAGTTATTTGTGTGTGTGTGTGTGTGTGTGCATGTGTGTGTGTGTGAGTGTGTATGTGTGTATGAGTGTGTGTATGTGTGTGTGCATGTGTGTGTGTATGTGTATGTGTGTGTATGTGTGTGTGTGAGTGCGCACAAAAATGGATTCAGAGAGAAATACAAAATCCATAGGAAAGAAAAAAAATCTTTTAAAAAATATTTATTTATTTATTCATTTATTTGATATATGTGAGTACACTGTAGCTGTCTTCAGACACACCAGAAGAGGGCATCAGATGCCATTCCAGATGGTTGTGAGCCACCATGTGGTTGCTGGGATTTGAACTCAGGACCACTGGAAGAGCAGTCAGTGCTCTTAACCACTGAGCCATCTCTCCAGCCCAGAAAAAAAAAAAATCTTTGTCACTAGAATCTAGGTCTATATAGATTACTTAACATTTTGACATTTTCTTTGTGGATTTTTTACTTATTTTTTCATTTTGTCTATCTGAGTGTTTTTGCCTGCGTGTATGTCTGCGAACCACATGTGTGCTGAGCCACAGAGGCCAGAAGAGGGAGTCAGCTCCCCTGAAGCTCGAGTTACATGAGCTACCATGTGGATGCTAGGACCCAAACCTGCGTCCTCAGTAATTGCAGACGGTGCTCTTACGCCCTGTGCCATCTCTCTACCTCTTGAGCCTTTTTTTGAACTTAAACTTCTCCAGTGCCTGAACTGAGAACACGTGTATTCTCTGGGGCAGATATTGGTACTGGTTGCTGTTGTCATTACTGGGACAAAGTGCCTGACAGAAGCATCATTTACCTGACACTTGCATGATAGATAGAGGTGGGGTGGGGCCTTGGCAGATCAGGAAAGAGAGGCCAGTGGGATGCCTGGAAGAGATGACCCTCGATAGCCCTATCACTGTGGCCCTGCCTCTGCCAGGAGCAGCCAAGGACCAAGTGCTCAGACATGTGAGCCTTCAGGAGGACATTTCACATTCAAACCAGACCAGGTACCAAGTGTAACAAGGTAAAGTCTACTTCCTTCAAAGTCACGATAGGGTTGATGGTGTGGCTTAGTCGTGAGATTCTGGCTTGAGCTCAGGACAGTACAGAAGGAGAAGAGGAGGAGGAGGAGGAGGAGGAGAGACTGCATTCCATCAAATCTAAGATGCCATTCGTATAAAATGTAACACACCACCGGGAAATAAAATCCTCTCAGTTAAATACACATTTTTTCAGGCATGAAAATTTAAGACACATACATCCAGAGATGTCACACATGAAATTTCATGCCTTATAAAATAACGCAGTGATTATAACCCGTTGAAATTAGGGTTTCCTACTGTCAAAGAGTTATAAAGCGCACGTGAGCAGCTGGAAGCCACACCCACCTGAGCCTTCCTACAGTCAGTTAGCATCCTTTCTCTGAGCCTCAGAAACATCTTGTCATAAAGAAAAGCAAAGCCACAAGGGCTCCGGCAAAATGGCTGCACCCTGCTCTCCGCCACCCACAGGGAAGAGTCCCTGGACCTGTGTGACATAATATCAATAGCTGCTACCCTGAAGAGAGTGATAACTGCTGTCCAGATTCCACGAGGTGGCATAAAGGTCTTAGGAAAGAATCAAAAAAAAAAAAAAAACCTGAAAACTCAGTAAATATAAACATTATTATTCCTCTAAAACCAGCGTTCCTGATTTTAGTTAATTAATTCTATAGTTTCTAGAAATATTTTTACAGATCAGTTTTTGGTTTTGTTTACGTGTTTATGTGTATGTTTGTGTGAGGGTATGCCGCATGTGTGTAGGAGGCCAGAAGAAGGGGTCAAATCCCTTGGGCCTGGAGCTATAGGTGATCTTGAGCCAACTGATGCGGGTGCTGGGAACTGAACTCAGGTTTTCTGGGAAAGTACCAGTATCCGTCTTTCCAGCCCTACAGAAACACTTTAAGAAATAATCTTGTTCTGCTGTCTTGTGCTATCCCACTACCTTTTTGCAGTCTAGTCAATAAACTATTTTTTTCCTTTTTGCAATATTTTTTAACTTAAAATGTCTTTGAGAACACAAGAGCTCCATTTACACCGTCTCCAGTCCTCCCCGAAGCTCTTCTTAAAAATAGCCTGGATCCATATGAAATGTAACCTCTGCCCTCCAGCTTCGCCCCGACTACATCCCACTCAGAATGCAATTTAAGGGGGAAAAGAACCGCTTTTGAAATGTAGGATTTCAAGACGGGGGAGGGGGAATATCTTTCCCCCTCTCTCGCTTAATTTTGCTGCGTAACTGAGTTTCAGTCAGCTCCACCCCAGCTGCCTCGTAGGACTCTTTGTGTCTGGTCACGTGATGCGACGTGACGCCCATCGTGACACCTTACTACAGCCAATGCCTCTTTTTCTCCGGACTGGTTCGGTTCCCGGGCACGTGATACTCGGCTCCCCTCCACCATTGGCCCTTAACAAAAATGAGATGTGCTCGCTTTGCAGGGGGAATGCAAGATTACAACTACATCTGGGCCCAGTGCTTTGAAATTACCCTGGAGCTGTCGTGCTGCAAATACCCACGGGAGGAGAAGCTGCCGCTCTTTTGGAAAGATAACAAAGCCTCTTTGATCGAATATATAAAACAGGTGCACCTAGGTTTGTGTCCTCTATCTTCTTGTAAAAACACACGGTGTGGGTAGAACCTTTGGGTCGAGCATATACAAAACCTCTGGGGGCTTGGGGCTGGACCTCGTTTTTTCAATGCCAGGACTAAAGAGTGGATGATTCGTGTTCACTTGATTTGAGGGTGTAAAAGCCCAGAGTACCTACTCCCAATTTTACATACTGAATGATATGTAAATCTGGCACACACACACACACACATACACACACACACACAAAGATGTACTCTTGCAACATCTCCAATTAGAAGCCTCGTTGGAGCCCCCGACATGGCTCTTCAGGTAAAGACGCCTGCGCCAAGCCTGGTGACCTGAGTTCATCCTGGGAGCCCACAGGGTAGAAGGACAGACCCGATTCGTGCAAATTATCCTCTGACCTCCAAGGGTGCCTCCCCAGGACAACACATAAGTAAATAAGCAGATTAATGAAAATAAAACCAAATGTTGCCAGCACCTACGTAACATTACAAACGTACCATTGGTTCTCCCTCCGCCCCCTTATGTAATCACTGTGCTGGATCCTTGGCTGTTATTCTAACATTTCAGTTTCCGCTGCCCTTTCCCTGTGAGTCTCGGAATAATTTAACCTTTCCATCATGGCTCTCCCGATACGGACCCTTTAATGAGTTATTCTGAATTCTTTTTTGCAAAGTCACCCTTTGTCACTATCATGAAGGAAATGTGACAAGACATGAATATCTCTCTGCCCCTCACTGTCCTCTTGGTCATCTTTTAATCTAGCCGTCGGGATGATCCACAGAGCGCTGAATCCGGGCCGGCTGTGCTTGCTGTGTTTAATAGGGTATGAGTTTTCGGAAGCTGCACAGCCCAATAAATAATAGCATAAGTGATAAATAATAGTAATAATAAGTAACAAATAATAGCATAAGAATTGTTAGCATTCGTGCGTTGAATTTACGAGTCCATTTAATTAGGCCATATCAAGAATATCTTTCTATCCGCCTGTCCCTGTGATGGGATGAAAAATCGTTGAACGGTAGGTTTATTAGCAAATCAATCCTGCCCCCTTGTGGTTTAAGACGGGAATATTTTTTCTGACTTAAAAAAAAAAACAAGAAACAATTTCAAAATGAAGGCAAACGCTCCTGTTCAGACACGCCCTGGTCTCTGCCACACTGTTCATTCACTGATACAGTTCATTGGGTGCTAGGAGACTTGTTTGTCTGAGATGGTGACTCACCTGGAAGGCTCAGACCTGCCCTGTGTGGAAAGAGAAGCCTCCGATGTAACACGGGAGCGTGGAGGCTCAGAAGCCAGTGGAGGCGAGGCACCAAGCTGTTAGGCTGGTATCCTGTTTTGAAAACTCATGAAAACATTAGATTTCAGTGTGATCAGAAGTTGGAGTAAGAGATCTGCCCTGCTGTACGCCAGCCTGTTCTGTGGCTCCGGAGGGGCTACTGGGATTCACAGAAATCAGTCTAAACTTGGGCTCTGTAGTATCAAGGGCTGTGTTAGAGGCTGTACTCAGCGTGGGCTGGGAAAGATTATCTTTTGAGACCCAGGTAGCTTTTCTTATCTCTGGGAAGCAAAGTTTGATGATGCCAGCTGCTGCCCCAGCTTTCCCTGGACTCTAAGGCAGATCTGAGCCTAGAGGCTGAGGAACGGCTCACTGCCCTCAGATAACTAAGCCCTAAGAAACTGGGTAGGTACTGAGCTCCAGAATCCCATTGGGCCAAGAGGTAGATCTTTCATCGGATCCAGAACAGGGCACCACCCCATGATCGAGTTTAAAGGAGAATTCTTTTTTCTTTTTTTTTATGATAAAATTTTTATTTTATTTTTTTATTTTTATTTTATTAGATATTTTCTTTATTTACATTTCACATGTTATCCCTTCTCCAGGTCTCCCCTCTGGAACCCCCCTATCCCAGCCCCCTTCCCCCTGCCACTATGACGGTGAACCCCCACAGGACCAAGGGCCTTTCCTCCTATTGATGCCCCACAAGGCCATCCTCTGCTACATATGCGGCTGGAGCCATGGGTCCTTCCATGTGTACTCTTTGGTTGGTGGTTTAGTCCCTGGGAGCTCTGGGGGGTCTTGTTGGTTGATATTGTTGTTCTTCCTATGGGGCTGCAAATCCCTTCAGCTTAAAAGAGAATTCTTCAGGGGACTGTCCTGGCTCCCACTCTGAATGGTAACCAGATTCTAGCTCTCCCCACAGAACACTCAGTACATCTCTGAGGAAGGTTGCACCTTCCTTCCTTTGGACTAAACGAGAATGTGGTGTCTTTGCTTACCGGCTGGTGTTTTTTCCCAGTGTTGACTTTCCCCTCTCGTGCTCTCGCGGCTCTTCCTGAGCCTTCGGGTCTGCTGGTCTCTTTTCAGGCCCTGACTTCAGCACCCTGAATACACGTAAGGACAAATATAAATGAGACTGAACAAAAAGACAAAACGAGGATAAAAAATGACAGGAAGATAAGTTTGCAGAGTTGACCTCCATAAAGTGGTGTACTCCCCTCTCGAGCGAAAGTGAAGAGAAAGGCACCAGGGGGCCATCTAGGTCAGGGGTTGCTTAATAGTTGAGATAAAGACTCTTGTTTGAGTTGAGATAAAGCTACTTTGTTGCTAATATCAAAACCTTCATCTTTCCCCTCAGTCTTTTTTAGAGGACACTGTTTATTCTGTGCCTGGTGTTTTTCTTTCATGGCTGAGAGGAACTATTTGGAGATAGCCCCAAACCTTGTTACCATTGGTTTTTGTTTTTTTTTATTCATGTCCTTAGGCATAAATGACGTCATCTTCAAGAGTCCAGTTTGTCACTGGAGGGAACAAATCAGAATTGTGACTGATGCAGTTCAGGGGAGAGCATTTCCTGGGATGCAGGAAGCCCTAGGTTCCATCCCCAGCACTGGGAACACAGAAGTCTTGAAGTGGCGAAGTCTAATACAGTGCTTTAGTGTGGATTTCAGAGGCTGCTGTGGAGCTCAGATCTGAGCATTTATATTTAATTTTTCTTTTTGCCTTGCAGGTGTAAAGGGTCAAGTGTTTGATCAGAGTGGAAATCCATTACCGAATGTAATTGTGGAAGTCCAAGACAGGAAGCATATCTGCCCGTTTAGAACCAACAAGCTGGGAGAATATTATCTGCTTCTCCTGCCTGGGTCCTACGTGATAAATGTAAGTGAACATACAGAATGCACAGCTCACCTGGGACGGCTAACGCTGAGTGGCCAGCAAGGTGGGAGGAAAAGCTAATGTCAGACCTGCAATAGGAGAGGAGCAGAAGATAGAAACCAACCAATTGGAGGGGGGATCATATATAGCCTCGCAGTGGTGGCGCACGCCTTTGATCCCAGCACTTGGGAGGCAGTAGCAGGACAGATCTGAGTTCAAGGCCAGCCTGGTCTACAGAGGAAGTTCCAGGACAGCCAGGGTTACAAAGAGAAACCCTGTCTCAGGGAGGTGGGGGGAATCATGTGTTTTCCTAATTGGCAGACAATTCTTTTGTTTGTTTGTTTGTTTGTTTGTTTGTTTGAGACAGGGTTTCTCTGTGTAGTCCTGGCTGTCCTGGAAATCACTCTGTAGACCAGGCTGGCCTCAAACTCAGAAATCCGCCTGTCTCTGCCTCCCAAGTACTGGGATTCAAGGCATGCGCCACCACCGCCCAGCCCAGACAATTCTTAATAGAAGCCAAGTACCACGTTTTTCACTTATGTATGTGTCTGTGTGCTATAGCACACTGGCGGAAGTCAGTGAACAGCTTTGGGGGCAGTTTGCTCCTTCAAGTATACATTCCAGAGGCTGAATCAGGTGGTTGGGCTTGCTGGGCAGGTGCTTTCACCTGATGAACCGTCCCACCAGCTCAAGACAGCTATGCTAATGAACTAACAGGTAACCTTATCAGTCAGACCAGGAGGAAGCCAACATAAGTCCAGGTGCCTTGCATGTAGCCCTGCCAGAGAAGTCAGGGCAGCAAAGCAGACACCATATGGTAGGAATGAATGAAGGAGAACTAGGAAGATGAGCAAAGGAGTGGCTGGAAATGACCCCAGAGAAAAGAGGGAAGTGCTCGTACCACACAGGGCTGCCGGCAAACTGAGGACAGTGGGGAGGTGCCAGCAAGCACCAGTGTGGCAGGGGACACTGAGAAATCACAAGCTTTAAATCCAGTCCAGAGAGCTCTTCTGAAGATGACCTTTCTGTTCCAAAGAAGCCTGTCACTTTTCCTTGCCGTCCCATAGCCACTGCCAACACCATCTTGGCATATGAGCTAGTAGCCAACTTGGACTCTGGCTGAAGCCTTGGTCCAGTACACATTTCACTGAAGAGAAGACAGAACCCCCGCTAGTCCAGTAGCTACCATGCCACAAGCCCGCTGCCGTCTCGGTCTGCCCCACAAGATCTAGGGAAGTCCCTGCCAGCCACAGCGTTGGCACTGTATCGAGCCAGTGCCTCAGTCCACAGATTCAGCAACACCTGTCAATCAGGAGCTCAGACAGGTGGTGCCAGCTGGGTCCCCCAGCTCCAGGAACAAAGCTACCGGGTGGCTCCAGACCTGCTACTCACTCTGCCCAACCACAGCTATAGATGCAGGTGTCAGCTTCCCCTAGGTATAAGGAGTGTGAGATATATATATCAAAGTCGGTATGTGAAAGGCTCATAGGAAGTGCCATATGTATTGGGGGAAAGCCTAAAACCTTTTTTTTTTCTAGTCAGGAACAAGGCAGATCTTAGCAAGCAAGAATTAGGCAAGAAAAAAAAAATGGGTCTAAGGATTGAAAAGTAAAAAGTTAATTATCTTTACAGATGTCATGGGTTTTATGCTTAGGAAAAAAAAAGTCTAACTTTCATCAAAGAGCAGCTGAGGACTTACAAATGAGGTCCAGGAAGTTCCAGGATGAAAAAAAAATCAATATGGGGGAAAAAGTCAGTAGCATGTCTAAACATCAGTAGTCAACTTGGTGAAAAAGAAATTAAGGAAGGAATCCCATTCACCATAGCTACAAAAAAAAAAATGAGATATTTAGAAATTAACCAACAGGTCCTTGCAATAAAAGTCATAAACCAGGTATGGTGGCTCATACTTTTAACCCTCTCACTAGAGAAGCAGAGTTCCAGGTCAGCACTGAGACCCTGTCTGGAGAAAAAAAAAACTTACAAACCACAAATAAATGCAATTATGGAGAAGACAAAAAAGGACAAGCACCACCACCCCCCATTTGTGGACCAGAAGAATGTGTGTGTGTGTGTGTGTGTGTGTGTGTGTGTGTACTTGAAAACAAGGGAAACAGTTCAAGGCATTTATGTAAAGCAATGAATTTTTTTTAGATAGAACCCCAAAGGCATAAAAATTAAGATAGACAAAGAAAAGCAAACCAAGAAAGCATGGCGATGGAGCCAACGGCAGATTGTCCCTGAATCTTCAGAACTGGGAGAAAAGGTCTGCAAGTGACTTCTCTATTAAGAGATTAGTTTCTAGAATATATAAAGCGCTCATAAGAAAGCCCTCAATGCCGGCACTGCCCAGAGGCAGGTGGGATTCAGTGAGTTTTGAGGTCAACCCAGTCTACATAGCGACTTCCAGGCCAGCGAGGGCCTCAAGACACAAAGCAAACACGATCTACCTGAAGATTCACAAGAACAAAACTAGTTTTGAAAACAATTGAAGCTTTTAAAGAAAGCGATAGAGGGGCTCGGAAGACCGGGGTTGAATTTCTGAACCCCACAGGGCAGCTCACAACCGACCATCCGCGACTCCAGTTCTAGGAGATCCGCTGCCCCCTTCTGGTCTATGCAAGCACTGCATGCAAGTGGTAGACACGTGCAGGCAAAAAAAAAAAAAAAAAAAAAAAAAA
>NW_021621071.1:7514162-7576052 GCF_004785775.1 Grammomys surdaster
AAAAAAAAAAAAAAAAAAAAAAAAAAAAAAAAAAAAAAAACCTCACCCGTGTATGTTTTTTGGGGGTTTTGTTTTCGTTTTTTTTTTTTTTAAAGGAGGGGCGGGGAGTAAAGTAGAGTTGTACAGCTTAGCTCAGTGGCAAGGGGAATGGGAGTAAATTAGAGAAAGAATCTATTTACAATCTTGATATCCAATAAGGATAGTGTAGGCTTGGTACAAAGGAAAGCATCTTTACCCTGGCACACTGAAAATTATTCTGGCAGAATCGGTCGCTGCTTCCTCCATTCAGTCCTTTCCTTCACCAGATGCTGAACCCATCTCTGTTCTTACTTCATTTTGTAATTCTTGGTAGCAGCATTTGCACCTAGGGTCTCCATCAGGCGGCGTGGCCGGCTCTCAAGTCACGCAGGCACGCACCGCTCAAAGGCTACGCCCTAGGGATGGAGATCTCTCTTCAGCGTTGGCCCCACGTGCAGCTGATATCCCTTAAGTAATTGTTTCTTGTTCCGTCTCAGGTTACAGTCCCTGGACACGACTCACACCTCACGAAGCTTACTATTCCAGGGAAATCCCAGCCCTATAGTGCTCTTAAAAAAGATTTTCACCTTCCATTGCGATTGCAGCTGGATTCCATCTCCGTGTCAAATCCTTCATGCCCGATGATTCCTCTGTACAAATACATGCCCAGCCACTCTGCTGCAACAAAGCCTAGTCTAATCGTGTTTTTCATGACTCTTTTGCACATATTTTTCAAATAAAGCAAGACGTGAAACTCAATCCCCTGGAATCAGGGATTGGTTACTCCAGGGTCTGGCAACTCTCCCTCTTGTGAGACTCCAATGGGATAGACTCCACTGTTTTCCTTAAGAAGAAAACCGGATGTTTCCAAACCTGGCCCAGAGTAACCTGTAACGACAAAAATCGATCTTCAGTCTGGATAAAATGGAGGTCACTGCCTAGCAAAGGCTGCCCACGTAAAACTCCATCCCGAAGGAGTCCCAAACACTTGTAAGAAAGTTCAGAAGCAAAACAGACATCCCTACAAGAAAAACAATTTGTATACGGAGAGCCACACGGATCAAAGCCGCAAGGATGGACACTTTCTGATCACCTGCTATGTATGACCTTCTGCGGGTGTTATTTGTAGAGAGCCAATACTGCCTGCCAATGGTTCTCTCCCCTAAGGAAGAAATTTCGAAATAACAGACTAAGAACATTTACTCTTGCCAACGTTCTAAGGACAAACATATCTGATGTGGCTACAGATGAAGTGGCCTCTGTCTCTGGTGCCTTTACCCTGGCCTCCCTGCCCCCAGTGCCACCGTCCTATGAAGATGACCCCTCCTATGTAACCCTCGTCTCTTGCCTGAGCCCCAGCTGCTCACCAGACACACCCACCTGAATACGACACATATGAACTCGGGGCTCCCCCTGTTGACAGTTGAGACGCCATGCGAGGCTGTTCGTTTCCCATATTCAGTCCCTGAAAGCTGCTGTATTTGCTCTTTGCCAGCCTCTTCAGGCCAGTTAGTGCCCCTCACTGCTGACCCAGTGGCTGCTCACGGGTATCTTTGCCAAGTCCGTCTTCCACACAGCACCGGGGGAGCTGGGCTGCCCAAAGCTCTCCTGCTCCCTGAACACAAGGCAGTGCTCGCAATCACAGGTCTGGATGCCATTCTGAGTGTGCCACGCCTTGTTTCCTACTCAGTAAAATTCTATTTCATGGCGACTGGAGAGATGGCTCAGCGGTTAAGAGCACCGACTGCTCTTCCAGAGGTCCTGAGTTCAGTTCCCAGCAACCACATGGTGGCTCACAACCATCTGTAATGGATTCCGAGGCCCTCTTCTGGTGTGTCTGAAGACAGTGTACTCATACACATAAAATAAATAAATCTTTAAAAAGAAGAATTCCATTCCAAGCATCATCTTCAGTCTGGAAGCCCATAGAGTTCCAGGCGGTTGGATTCAAGGTTGATCCTCTGAAGACGCTGCTTTTGACTAGTGAATTTCCAGCGCTGTGGTGTGGACCTACTCCGTGCTGGCCTTCTTTAGCATGCCATGAGCTCTCTAAGACCAGGAGCTACTGGAAAAACATCATTTCTCAGAGCCTGACACAAAACAGGAAATAAATGGATATGGAGCTGTTTCAGCAACCTGGTACAGAGCTTTCCAGAACTCTGAGGGATTGAGCAGTTTTGCAAAAATAAGTTTTATGTTTGGCAAGATTCAGCTCACTAGTGTATGCACACACACACACACATTTTCATGTGTGTGTCAAAAAAAAAAACAAAATCCAAAGATAAATGCAAGTGAGCACACTGTAAAACTGGAAAGAAAGCATTTGCTAGCTGTTAACCCGAATCTGCACTGCCTTCTAGCGCAGAAAACAAATTCTTACAATCAGTTTGAAGTAGACGTGTCCCCTGTGAAAGTAACTCTCTCTATCCTAACACATTATAAGAAGAGAAAGCTGGGAATGGTGGCACGCACCTTTAATCCCAACACTCTGGAGGCAGTGGCAGGTGGATGTCTTAGCTCACACAGCCAGACCCTGTCACAAAAGTAAATTTTAAAAAGGGATAAATATCAAACAGGAAAATCAGCAGTAACACCGAGGTGCAGGTTTCTGAGTGCGGTGCATTTTCCACAGGAAGTGAGAACATGCAGTGTTCTGCAGGCCATGAAGGCTTGAGATTCTAAGGAGGTACATGGGCACCCTGGTGCCCTTTCTTGGTGCCAAATCTAGTCTATATTTTAATATCAATAGTATGTATAGCTTTGTAACCACTCCTAAATTTGAAAATAGCATGAGTCTCTTGATCATTTTATTTAAATAAGCATTAACTTATGTCCTGGAAAGCATGTATTAATAGTTCAGAAAGGGATCTGGGTATATTACATTTGAAGTAAGACGAAGCCAGGTATGTATGGTTGGTGTTATCCCAACTCTTGGGAGGCTGAGGCAAGATCGGTACAGTTCAAGGCTAGCCTGGACTACAAGTGAGACCCATCTGAGGAAAACAAAAACAATCAAGTGTGTAAGAGGGAACTCGGTTTGCCCACAGCTGAGTTCTGACCGGACCCTTTCCTAAGACTGTGTGAAAAGAAATGAGCCGTTTGCTCATGGGCCTAACAGGAGACTTGTTACTGAACTAACTTGCAAGTGGACTTGTCTTACCAGACGGAGACTGGCCCGGGGCTTTGAACAGGACCATCGAACCACAGCTATGTCTTTATTGTGTTACTTTTGGTTCAGACACAGCATCTCCCTAAGTTGTATAGGCTGGACTTGGAACTCACCGTAATCCAAACTGGCTTTGGATCTGCCTGCCTTCACCACCGGAGTAGCTACTATAGGCCTGGACCGCTGTGTCCATCTAAAGATAACGTGACTTAAATCAGAAATCTGATCAAAACCCGGTGTAAAAAATCACTTAAACAGGGTGAGGGGGTGGTAGGTCAGTGACAGTGTGCTGAGCATACACAAAGGCTTGGGTTCAACCTCCATTAACCCCCAACACAAGACAAAACATGACCAGGAAATTATTCAGTGGTCCGGGTCCTCAAGACCTGTGTTTCCCTCTGCCAGGTAAAGGAAGCACAAGGAACACTTGGTGACTTTTTTGAAGACAGTGTACCTTACCAAAGGTGACATGGAAATGCTGGTCACCAAGAACCATGTCCTTTTCAAGAAAACTTTCACAAAGTGCCTACTAGTTTACACGTGTGCCCATTTGAATTAAGATGGTAAAATTCCAGCACTCAGGAGGCAGCGGCAGGTGGATCTCTGGGAGTTCGAGGCCAGTCTTTTCTACAGGGTTCCAGGACAGCCAGGACTATAACAGGAAAAAAAAAAATCCTATCTCCAAAAGAATCCAGGTTTCTCAGACTTGAATTCTGCCTATATTAAAATGGTGCACACCGGCTCTGCTGTCCGATTATGAGCTGATGCTGAGGCGAGAAGTATCTGTTTCTAGGGAAAGTGTACAAATCCACATACCATACCTGTTCTCCTACTGCAACAGGATTGAGGGGGCATCCCATGGAGGTTTGTGAGCTCACTTCTGCCTTTCTGGTGACCTCAGGTCAGAGAGAATGATGCTGGACTAGGTGAAGAGCATGGTGTTCTTGATGCCGATGACAGATTCTAAGCCGAGTTTGTTCTAAACTTGACACTGCCCTGGGTCTCACAGATTGATTAATCATTCTTAAGCTCGCAAGCCAACTCACAGCTCTTTGTGAGAGGCCTCATGCTGGTTTTTTGTTTTACAAGCTTTCTAAGTGATTCTTGTCATTAAAAGCACAGGAACAAAAGCTATTAAAGATGGTCAGATTGAGTAGGGGCAGCGTTGGCCCATGCCTTTAATCCCAGCACTCCAGAGGCAGAGGTAGGGGTAGATGAATCTCTAAGTTCAAGACCAGCCTGATCTACAGTGTTCCAAGACAGCCAGGGCTACACAGAGAAACCTTATCTCAGAAAGTAAATAAATTCTAAGATTATAACATTTGCTTGGGAGGGACCATGACTACCTCTGAGCTTATTTTATTTACATTATCTGATTATCAATAAAGAATATTCATATAGTGAATGTTGTCTCTTTCCAATACTGTTTTCTTTGCAAAACTAACAGACTCTACAAACTAGAAAAGACTGCCATATGGGGCTAGAAAGATGGCTCGGGGTTAAGAGCACTGACTGTTCTTCCGGAGGTCCTGGGTTCAATTCCCAGCAACCACATGGTGGCTCACAACCATCTATAATGGGATCAAATGTTCTTTGGTGTGTCTGAAGAGAACGACAGTATATTCACATAAATCTTAAAAACTGCCATAAATATACTCTAGGAGAGATCAAATTTAAAGTCTTAGGCAAGAATATTGTTGGTATCAGGAACCGGCTTTACAGTTGCAGGTCCGATTCCAGCAGTGACAGTGACGTCACCCACAGGTGGCAGGGACCCATGAATCTGTTGCTATGGCATTCGCCATACATTCCCAGCATCCATTTGGTTTACCTCCCTCCTTTACCTGCGAGCGGTTACATCACAGCCTAAATAAAAGGCAAACAGACTCTCTTGACCTTCGCTCTCTCTTTTTCTCTTCCCCCCACCGTCCCCTTCCCCCACTATAAACCTCTCTCACGTGGAACTGCACTGGCCTGGTGTGGTCTGTCCAGACTCGAGCTGCAATTCTAACACAACAAATATTTCAACAATATTCTCAAAGTCCAGATGATCCTGCAAAGCCAGGATATGCTATTTATGGCATAGTTCAAGTTAAGTTGAACTATGTGGCTGTGTCTGAGAAGAAGTGTTTGAGGAACTCACTGGGGACCTGCATCCAGTCTCCAGTACCACAGAAACACAGTGCTTTGGAAGATTCCAGTTAATGTAGTCAACTTAGCCACGGGACCAGATGTTAAATAAATAGCCTAGTATGATCTTAGATTTCCAAACACATTTTGGATAATCATGACTAAAAGACATTTGTCCTGAGTAATGAATTTTATTGTTTCCCACGTGCTTGTGTTGAAACATATTACATAGTTGTAAGCAACGTTTTTTGCTTCCGAAAGGAGTTGGGACATTTAACGGGACCTTAGCTCACCAGTAAAAATCTTTCTATTGGCAAGGCAGTGGTGGCACACGCCTTTAATCCCAGCACTTGGGAGGCAGAGGCAGGCGGATTTCTGAGTTCGAGGCCAGCCTGGTCTACAGAGTGAGTTCCAGGACAGCCAGAGCTATACAGAGAAATCCTGTCTCGAAAAAACAAACAAACAAAAAAGAAAAAAAGAAAAATCTTGCTATTGTTACTTTGTAGTCAAGGACAGGTTGGTCTAAGTACACATCTACCCTCTACAAGTGGGTTTTTATTTATCTATATGGGTGTTTTGTCTGCATGTAGGTCTGTACCACTAGTGTGCCTAGTGTCCACAGAGGTCAGAAAAAGGGTATTTGATTCCCTGGCCAGAGCTGCAGGCTATGAGCCACCACGTGTGTACTGAGAATCAAGAGCAGCTGGTATTATTTCTTTCTTTCTCTCTTTCTCTCTCTCTCTCTCTCTCTCTCTCTCTCTCTCTCTCTCTCTTTCTTTCTTTCTTTTTAATTAGATATTTTCTTTATTTACATTTCAAATGTTATCTCCTCTCTAGGTCTCCCCTCTGGAAACCCCCTATCCCACCCCACCCCCCACCTCCATGTGGGTGCTCACCTACCCACCTGCTCCCACCTTCCCACCCTGGCATTCCCCTACACTGGGCATCGAACCCCCACAGGACCAAGGGCCGCTCCTCCCACTGACATCCAACAAGTCCATCCTCTGACACTTACGCGGCCAGAGCCATGGGTCCCTCCATGTGTACTCTTTGGTTGGTGGTCCAATCTCCAGGAACTTCAGGGGGGTGGCCCCCCACAGAGCTGCAAACCCCTTCGGCTCCTTCAGTCCCTTCTCCAACTCCTCCATCCGGGACCCCGAGCTCAGTCCAATGGGTCAGCTGGTACTCTTAACCACCAAACCATCTTCCAGCCCCTAAATAAATAGAAATACTTGCCAGTTTCTTTTTAAAAAAGAAAGTAAATGTCTATATTTAGACATGCATGTTTAACTAGCAAGTGTGTTATGTGTGTTGTCAGAGGATAGCTTTAGGGAACTGTCTCCTGTTGTAATTATATAATCTCCTTCGGGGGTTTCTACCCTGTCTTTATCACCCAGTTCCCAGATAAAAGACACACAACTTTTATATTTATAAGCCTTTAATGCCCTAGAGCTGGGCAGATATCTACCCTCTAAGCTATTAAAATCTACCTCTTCATTAATAACTCTGAGTTATAATTTGCCATGTTCCCTCTGGGCAGCTCTTAACTCCAATTGGCCATCCCTCATGGTCACGTTTTCATGACTCAACTACCCTGTCTTCTCCTCTCCACCTTCTCTCTCCTCTTCCTGCCTCAGACCCCCAAACCCTGTCTCCCTCTCTTCCACCCAACTATAAGCTGCAGGCATCTTTATTCAGCAATCAGGGAGAACTTGGGAGGCAAGGTTCCATTTGGATAAGTGGGAATCTCCCAGTACCTGGGGGCATCCAGGGCCAGTATTTACCATTGCAGTACATAGACCAAACCTAACTGTCTCCCATCTTCTACCTTGTGACAGTCTCGTTTCTGCCATGATGCATGCTGCAAGCTGGCCAGCCAGCAAGCTTCCAGGTAGTTCTCCTGTGTGTCTGCCTCTCATCTCTCATGCTTCGGTTACAGATAAATGCCACCTACAGATGAGTGTCACCATACCCATGGTTTCTGGGGATAAAATTAGCCCACCAGGCTTACAGCAAGCACTGTTACCGCTGAGCCATCTCCTCCACACAGGTATCTTAATTTTAAATTAAATTGCAAATGTTTCTCCATTTCAAAAGAAAATCCATTGCAATGTAGTATACTGGGAAATTCTCAGGCAGAATTGCCTAGATTTAAGTATTTAAATCTGTAGTGATCAGAGGCTAGAGAGATAGCTCAATGGTTAAGAACACTGGCTGCTTTCCCGGAGATCCTGAGTTCAATCCCCAGCAAGCACATGGTGATTCATATCTGTAATGTGATCAGATGCTCTCTTTTGGCATGCAGGTGTACATGCAGATAGAACACTCATACAGACAATAAATAAACTTTGTGCCGGGCAGTGGTGGCGCACGCCTTTAATCCCAGCACTTGGGAGGCAGAGGCAGGCGGATCTCTGATTTCGAGGCCAGCCTGGTCTGCAGAGCAAGCTCCAGGCCAGCCAGGGCTGCACAGAGAAACCGGTCTCAAAAAACAAACAAAAAATTGTCTGGAAGTGGAAATGGGGTGTTCTTTTATGTAAAGGATGAAGGGTAGAGGGAGGAAATCCTTTCTGTTACAATTCTGGCCTTAAAGACCAATCTTCATATAATTTTTTAATTCTTATACAAAATTATATAACGGTACTTTATAATATATATAAATTATAAGATTATATAGTGTATAGATAGTTTCCTTTTTTTTTTTTTTTTTTGGTTTTTTCGAGACAAGGTTTCTCTGTGTAGCCCTGGCTGTCCTGGAACTCACGCTGTAGACCAGGCTAGCCTCGAACTCTCGAACTCAGAAATCCGCCTGCCTCTGCCTCCCAAGTGCTGGGATTAAAGGCGTGTGCCACCACCGCCCAGCTTGTATGTCTTCCATTTTTATACAGTATTTTTTTTTTTAGTATTTTAAGTAGTCTTCTTTCAAATTAAGGAGAAAGAAACCATGCCTAGCTGTTCTCATCCTCTCCCCACACCCTGGATGCTCACCAGTGCACACAGTGCACTTATCCTGGTAGTTTGAAGGGCACAAAAGGAAGCAGCGGTCTACTCCAGGGAGAGAGGATACAAAGGACCAGTTACCGATGACCTGTGGCCATGTCCGTGAGCAGATGGAATCTGGGCTACCTCCCTGGGTTCTGGAAATGGCTAGTCATGAATGCATCTAAGAGAATCCTGTCAAGCCGTGGTTTCTTACAGGTGCTTACAGACCAGCCTGCCAGGCGCTCCTAGTTGATACACTTAAATCTAAGTCGAAAGTCACTAAAGGAGTAGCCTGTCTATGATCTTGATTTTAACCTCCCATGAAAGGAAGCGTATGAATATTTTAGCAGAAAAGGTTTTGGAGCCTGAAAAGCAAGCAGCCACTCCAGAGGGATCCAGAAGATGTGGTTCAGTTGGCAAGCGCTGCCCAGAATACGTAAGCTCGGTGGCACACAGGTAACCTCGCATCTGAGAGGACCTGGGAAAGGGACTGGTAATACAAGGCTATTTGTTTACTTAGAGAGTTTAAGGCCGATTTGGGTTGAGACCATGAAGACCGCCCAACGAGACACTGAAACCAAGCACGAGGGCTCATATCTGCACTTTTAGCACATGGGAAGGCCAGCCTCTGCTACATACCAAGTTTGAAGTCAATTAATAGGGTGTTGTTATAACCCTGTATGAAGCCCACATAACAGGTTCGGGGAGTATAAACAAGTATCAGGATATCCATCTAGCATAAAAGTAACAAATCTAAAAGCGTACTGTGGAAGTTGGGATGAGAGGCTATTTGGATGATTTCATACTGTTAAGATGGAATTCTGAAGGCAGGGGGATACTGATTGAAACAAAAATAGTAATTAAAACTGCTCAGGCAGCACTAATTAGACTAACTGGGCTATTAACAACAGAAGAAGCTACCAAGGACGTTGTGAGGGCTCTGGGAGGGATTGGGAAAGGGTGAACAGATAGAATCTAAATACACCATGCTCACATGTGGAATTACCCAATAAAAGTACTGTTTTATTAACTCCTGCTAAAGTGTTTAAGGGAGCTACCTTTGAAAAAGCACAGGAGGGCTGGCAACTGGCTGTCAATAAAGGGCTGAGATGAAAGCATGAGGACTCGGTTCGAATCCCAGCATCCATGTAAGCTGCAGCACAGGACGGTGTGTGTCTTGTGATTGCAGAAGACAGGCAGGCAAACCCCTGGGACTTGTTGGCCAGCTAGCCCAGCCCCATCTGTGACCACCAGGACAATACAGCACGCACTGCTCTTGCAGAAGACAGGGCTAGGCTCCTTGCATGGACAGGATGTGGCACCAATGACTGGAACTCCGGTTCTAAGGATCTGATGCCCTCTTCTGGCCTCTTCAGGCACTGCATGTAGGTGGTTCAAGTCAACGTATGCACTAATACATACACATGTGGACAATATTCCAGCACATGAAGGTTTTAAAAGGTGATGAGCAATAGAGCAATTCCCAGCACCCACCTGTCTGTCTGTCTAGTTCCAGGGTTCCTGTCACCCTCACAGACACATAATCATAACTCCAATGAACATAAAATAAAAAAGAATTAAAAATGTGTAAATCTCTTGAAACGATAAACCATTTATTGTCAAATAAATAACATATGTATTCCACATCTAAACAAACATTTAAGAACTAATAATACGTAAGGATATAACCTCAGTATTAGACTGTAAATTGGGTATGAGGCTCCAGAGTTCGGCTGCCCCGGCTGAAGCACTGCCTTCTACTTAGATGCTAAGTCATGTGGGAGAAGTGTTCTTGATGCTTTACATCAACAGCAATACGGAACTGTCCTCTGGTTACACTAAAGGCACAGTTTAGGTGCTTATGTTTTCTATACTTAGACATGAGCCTTCGATCACAGGAACAGAGGAGTCATTTTAAAATGAGTTCACTTTACCCATGCTCTGATTCAGTCTTTCTGAATGGACTGGTTTCTAAACCTAGCCTAAGTGCAGGCCTGAAACTTAGGCAAGCATCAGGAACCATGGAGCTGAGGCAAGAAGGTGCTACTAAGAGCCTCAGACTTCCCAACCTGGGACAAACGGCTGCACTTGTGCCACGCGACCTACGACAAAAAGCTGGGAAAGCTGGAAAATAAGGTGTGTTCACTTGTGTGTCACTAGATGCAACTCATATCTTTTTTAAAAATACTGTGTATATGTGTCCATTTGGAGATCAGAGAACAAATTTGTGGTTCCCTCTTTCTGTGCTTCCAAGGATCAAATGTGTGTCGTTAGGCGGATGCAGCAGGCGCCTTTGCTGGCTGAGTCTTCCCTGCATCCCACAACTCACACATTTTAGAGAACTAAGGAATTTCAGAATTTCAATAACTTAAATATAAAATCCTTCACATAGTCTGTACTCTTTACATGAGATACTAAATAAATTAAATGCTCTTATTATTAATGAAGAAAACAAAGAAATCAAGTACTTCTTCTGTAGCCCCCTTTGAGGAAGGCCATCATCAATCATCTGCAAGACACGGAGATGGAGAGGACTTTTCTCTGCACAAAGTACACTTCCAAAAGTCCTTCCAAGTGAAGAGTATTAAAATAGAAGGAAAATGAAAACAACCAATGCGAATTACATTAAAACACAAATATAAAATAATCAAGTGAAATTTCCCTAAAAGAAAACATTCACTATTTTTACTCTCAAGGATAAATCACAAATAAATTTTATGTGAACTAAGTTTTCTGGCTTTAATGTATAAAAATAACACCCATGTTGTCTAATTTGGAGGTTATATAGTCAGAAATATAAAACTCTGTTTTTGCGGCCGGCAGCTAGTTGAAGTAAGTCAGCACAATCATCTGGATGGGCTGTCTGCACACCGGGCAGGGCTTATTCCTTTTCTTGAGCTTCTTTGCACACGTGAAACATGACATGAGGTGTCCGGTTTTGCCATGAACAATGCAGCCATTTTTAGGTCGCCCCTGGCAAATCACACACGGTTCGATGGCATTCACAGAGAAGCTAGACTCCATACTCTCCTCTTTGTCCTGGGTTTCTTCCTTCAACTCTTTGACACTTTCTTGGCTGCTGTAAACAATGCTGCTGGAGGTGGACGGCTGGGAAGAGTCACTCTCCTGCGACAGGGGCGTCTGCCCGACCTTCTCCTCCGTGTCCTCAGCACACGGCTCCTTAGCCTCAGTCTCGGTCAGTTTTTTGCCATCAGGCACATCTAAGCCTTCTTCTGCCTCAGCTGAGGTTTCCAGTTTGGCTTTTTCAGAGATTTCCACTTTATCTTTGCCTTTGTCTTCTGGAAGCCAGTTTTCACGGAGGGTCCAGCATCTGTTGCAGTGTGATGGCAGGGGAGGGTTCATCTCGCTGCATGAGGGACACTTCCAATAGTCCTTCAATAAAAAGACAGCAGCGCTTCAGTTAGCACTCAGAGCAAGGCTAAGAACTTCAAAATGGCTCAGGTGGAAGTATATGATTGTAGTTTAATTTTCAGCATTTCATATTTTACATAAACAGGCAAAGAACATGAGGACTATGGCTAATACTGTACACCAGACATTAGCTAACAGAGTACACGTTCCCCTACATATATACACACAAAAAAGGTGAACTATGTGAAATAAGGGGTGTTAGTTTGGGGCTGGAGAGATGGCTCAGCGGTTCCAAGCACCGACTGCCCTTCCCAGCAACCACATGGTGGCTCACAACCACCTGCAATGGGAACCGATGCCCTCTTCTGATGTGTCTGAACACAGCAACAGCGAGTATACTCATATACATGAAATAATTCTTTAAAAAGAGAGGGGGAAAAAAAAGACAGAGATGTTAAGTTTCTTTGACTACAGGCCTGAGATCAATCCCCAGCCCTGTAAAAAAACCACGCGGGGGGGGGGGCGCAAGGAACCCTAAAAAAATGATATGCTCTCAAAATGTCCTGTATCCTGTCAAGTTCTATCTGTTGTGGACACAAAAGGATCAGCTCACCCACGGAGCTGAAGCAAATGGTCCAGCATCCTCTCCTCTGTATCTGAAGTCTGTACTCAGTCCTGGACAGTGCCTAACATTATACAATAAATCTAGATGAAACCTGCTCTTCCTAGAGAATCACTTCCAACACACCAAGTGCTAGGATTCTTTAAGACATGCTCTAAAGGCCCCAGTGCAACTAAATATCCCGATCCCACCCAGAAGAGAAGTTGTACAAAATTCCTGTCAGCTACGGAACTAAAATCTACCCTTCTCACCACAATTCTGTACTCTGTCTCCCCCTTACGCCAACTTTTCGGTACACACCTGGGAAGGCAAACTCTTCCACGTCCCCGCCTCATTACAGACATATCCTATACCCCTGCATAAACTGAGGACACTTCCTAGTGTACCCTGAATAAATATATCCAGTTTTTAGTATGTTCAAGTTTAAATTCCACCCCATGAAACAAATGTAGCCACAGACCCCACTACAACAAAGAAATACTTTAAGTCATAAGAGTTTAAAAGTTTTAACAGTATGAAACTACCTCACTTGAAGAAGTAAGTTAACCATATTTTCCTAATTCTGATCTCAACATTGTTTTTTTATTTCTTTGAAGAATCTATATACTTACAGCTAAGGAAATTTCAGGATCTCCCTCAAAAGAGTCTGCATCACTTTCTCCTGCCTGATAGACTGTGACCCTGTAGACCTAATAAGACAAACGCATTAGCATCAAGTCAACCCTTCAACCAAGAAGCCTCAATTCTTAAGTCTTAAACAAATAGCTTGAGCCATTAATTGTCCACGAGAAGTTCTGAAAAAAAGTTAAACGCAGTTCAAGTCAACCAGGAAAAGGACAGAGAAATCTTTATTCACCATAACAAGAGTTGTTAAATACTTAGAACCAAACAAAATACTCAAAAAATTTTTTTTATAAATTTAGAGGCTGGGCGGTGGTGGCGCACGCCTTTAATCCCAGCACTTGGAAGGCAGAGACAGGCAGATTTCTTTGAGTTCGAGGCCAGCCTGGTCTACAGAGTTAGTTCCAGGACAGCCAGGGCTACACAGAGAAACCCTGTCTCAAAAAACAAAAAAATAAAAAAATAAAAAATAAATAAAAATAAAAAAATAAAATAAATTTAGAGTTATTAGCCAGAAAACAATGAGGAATATTAAAGGTATAGTTACTCTCAAGAAAGAGATATTCAGGTCCTATCTGACACTAACTGTTTGTTGCATGTTTTACCCTCTGGGAAAAGTACGTCAGTACTGAGAAGGGAGGGGCAGAAGCAGTGGCTCACACCTTTGATTCCAGCACTCGGAAAGCAGAAGCAAGAGGATTCCTGGGAGTTCAAGGCCAGCCTGGTCTACACAGCCAGTTCAGGGTCAGCCAGGGACACATGGTAATACTCTGTCTTAAAAACAAATAAACACATACACACACATAAATGGAAGGACCAAATGGAGAATTCTGTGGGCGAGCCATTATAATACTCATCATTACAAAGCAGTGGTAGTGTACACCTTTAATCCCAGGACTCGGGATGTGCAGGCAGAGGCAGGCAGATCTGAGGCCAGGCTGGTCTACAAAGCAAGTTCCAGGACAGCTAGAGCTACACAGAGAAATCAAGTCTC
Organism: Grammomys surdaster; assembly: GCF_004785775.1. Classification (NCBI taxonomy): domain Eukaryota; kingdom Metazoa; phylum Chordata; class Mammalia; order Rodentia; family Muridae; genus Grammomys; species Grammomys surdaster. The sequence goes on from NW_021621071.1 coordinate 7,528,068, forward strand.
AAAAAACGAAAAAACAAAACAAAAACATCCAATCAACTCAAAAAAAGTTTAAAAACATTGTTCAAACTCTCCCAAGGTTTTTACTTAGCAATATGAGACTATATTAAATCAAGCAAAGGGCTGAAGAGATGGATCAGAGGTTAAGAGCACTGGCTATTCTTCCAAAGGTCCTCAGTTCAATTCCCAGCAACCACATGGTGGCTCATAACCATCTGTAATGAGATCTGGTGCCCTCTTCTGGCCTGCAGGCATACATGCAGGCAGAATGCTGTATACATCATAGCAAATAAATAAATCTAAATAAGTAAATAAATAAATCAAGCAAGTGAGCAAACAAGCACAGAAACTATAAAATTTCTCAAGTCCCCCACAGAGCAACAGTCTATCATGAACAAATGAAAAAGCAAGAATTTCAAGAGAATCTGAATAGATCACTTCTTCATCTTATTAAAAAGGTAACAAACACGGAAACCCACCTCATCATCCTCGTCTGAGAGCTCGTGCCCTTCGTCGCTCAGGCTGTAATCTTCTGAGTCAAGAGATTCAACTTCAAATTCTACACTAAACTGATCAGAAACGGAATCCTGATCCAGGCAATCACCAGAATGTTCACTTAGGCCGTCATCGAGATCCTAGGAGAGAACAAATGACTGTAAATGCACTGCCTCAGCGCCTCCTGAATCAGAGCTGCCTGATTCATCCGGGGCCAGGTTCACCCCTTCTCAGCCTCCTACTACATAGACCGCCACTAGGTTAAGGTGCGAGCTTATTACATTGATATTGAATTTTCACTGCTCAAAATTCTATTTCATGAAGGAAAAAAGTCAAAGGCCCTTATCCTGAGGTTACAGTCAGAATGACTGCATTACCATCTTCAAATGTCCACCTAAACACACCCTCCACCCTACTCGACACCCATGCTCCAGCCAGCTCCTGCTTCCTAAAGCAATCCACACACTAACTTTTCCTCACTGAGACAATCTGAGTTTCTGAGTCCCACTCATCCTTCTTTGACTAAGGTTCTCACAATACCATAAATCAAAGTTCCTCCACATTGAATGAGCTTTCCTGCCTGCATGATTCTATACACACCCATTAATTATATGAAGCACAACTCTGAGTCTCTCCTATTAAATACAAGAAGGTGAAGACCTCCCCTCCTCACACAGTTAGTGTGGTAGAATGCTAGTTAAGACACACAAATATAAAACTGGCATCCGGATGTAACCCTGGTTGGCTTGGCACGTGATATGTACACCATACTGGCTATTATCTCAGAGAGCTCTGCTGTCCCTGCTTCCTGAGTGCTGAGATTAAAGATTCAACTTCGCTGGGCAGTGGTGGCGCATGACTTTAATCCCAGCACTTGGGAGGCAGGTGGATTTCTGAGTTCGAAGCCAGCCGGGACTACAGAGTGAGTTGCAGGACAGCCAGGGCTACACAGAGAAACCCTGCCTCAAACCCCCCGCCCCCCCAAAAAAAAAAATTCAACTTCAAGGCCAGACATGATGGTGTATGTCTTTAATCCTAGCATTCAGGAGGCAGAGACAGGAAGATCTCTGTGAGTTCAAGACCAGTCTGGTCTACACTGTGAGTTCCAGGATAGCCAAGAACCAGGACTAAATAAGAGACCTTGTCTCAAAAAAAAAACACAAAAAAGAGAGATTCAACTTTCTAGCATACACTAAGTTGACCCACAAATGAGCTTATTTACAACTGAGAAAAACGTATTACTCTAGAACTCAGGGCTCAGGCATTCTCAATGTGCGACCAAGATGCTGCTTGAGACACATCATTCCTCCTCAAGAAAATATAGTCAGCTTGACGATGCAAGGAGTCTTAATGGTCTATACAATCAACAAAAATAAAGTGTATCATCTCAAAAAACAACTCACTAAAAACTAGTGATTTTCTCAAACTATCCTTTGACCTCACCATCTCCAAAAGACCAACTGTGGCAAACATAAACCCCTGTACACATACACAAATATGGTTTTTTTAAAATGCAATGTACAAATTGTTTTGAAAGAGTTAACTAATGTGCAAAAAAGGTATCACAGAAGTATGTTTTGTCTGTCTTTTTTGTTTCAAGATTAATTTATTTTATTTATATGAGAACACTGCAGCTGTCTTCAGACATACCAGAAAAGAGCACTGGACTCCATTACAGGTGGTTGCTGGGAATTGAACTCAGGACCTCTGGAAGAGCAGTTATTGCTCTTAATCGCTGAGCTATCTCTCCAGCTCTGTCTTATTAAATGTAATAATTAGTTGTAGGGACCTTTAACAAATTATTTGAAATGTTATAAGGCATAGTGTTCCCTGTAAATAGAGGGTAAAACTACTGAGACTAATGTTCTTTCTTGTAAGTTAAAACAAAAGATCTGGAGAGATGGCTCAGCGGGTAAGAGCACACACTGTTCTTCCAGAGGTCCTGAGTTCAATTCCCAGCAACCACATGGTGGCTCACAACCATCTATAATGGGATCTGATGCCCTCTTTTAGTGTATCTGAAGACAGCTACAATGTACTCACATACATAAAAAATAAAAATAAAATCTTTGAAGCATAGTTGTATTAAAAGCATTTTCACTTAAAAATTAAGTTTAAAAAGGAACAAATGTTTAATATGGAAGATTTTTAGAAGAGTATATATACAACTACAGAAAAAAAATTCTATTTTGATAGCAGGTCATGTTCTGAGTACATAGCAAGAACACAGATTCTATTAAATTAGGTAGAACACACACAGAGCTGTCGGTTGGCTGGCTGGTTGGTTGGTTGGTTGGTTGGTTGGTTGGTTGGTTGATTGATTGGTTGTTTGGGGATGCAATTAACTGGTAGAACATTTATTTGCCTAGCATGCAGAGAGCCCTGGATTCAATCTCCAGTACTAAAAAATAAGGCAGAGAGAGGACAGTAAATCCATTTTTAAAAGCCATCTGTAATGAATAAAATTAACCTAGCTAAATTTACATATCCATCAAACTTTCACTAGATCCAATCCCGGGCCACACACAATCACCGTAGGTAGCACTGTAGTTTTTCCTAACACTTATTAAATGCCCTCATTATTTAATTGCTGGTGGTTGGCTGCACAGGAATCACATCTACATGACCACACCTAACAGAGACAGGACTTAATACCAGCTACATATACACAACAGTTTGCTCTCGTGAGCCATCTAACGAATGACAGCAGCACTCTTCTGTTCAATACTCTGCAGGGCCCCTCTCAGCACTCACTGCTTAGGGAAGAAAAGCATACGTGATACAAGAACAAACAAAACAGGCTTCCTATCACAATAGGTTCGGTAGTCTTTATTTTTTAAAGAACTATTAAAAACCTATTCAAACTAGCTAGCTTTCTCAGTGCTGGAAGGTGATGTGCAGGCTGCTGGTGAAAAGCCATCGACAGTTTTACAAAGTTGTAAGCTCCTATATAACAACTGGCCTGGCTAATCACGCCTACAGTATTACAGTGGCACAGCTGTTCCAGGAATAACCAACTGCTGATGGAATTTAGGGGCCAGTCAACAGAGGGGACACATGCTTGGAAACCTTGCCCAACAGCTGTCGCTAGGAGGGACAGTCCCAGGAGGGAACTTACTGTTATCATTTTTCTAAATGACACAGTAGCAAACTAATTACTAATTATCTCCATCCCCACAGGTGATGCAGCTCCTGACCCTTGTTTAAAGAAACTTCTTTTTGAAGTAGATGGTGGCTAACACAGACTCTCAACTGGTCCAAGTGTAAAAACTGAGTTAACTATGGAGTATAGTTATAGCCCAAACAGTACATGTGTGTAAAACACACACACACAGCTTAGAGAACATACAGGAAGAAGGGGCAGAAAGACTGTGAGTCAAAGGTTGTGGGGTGTGCTATGAAACTCTTCTGGACTTGACACACTCCATGCACCCATGAATTGCAGTAACTGTGGATGTCAGTGAAAGATCAAAAGCCAGTCAACAATCCAGCGTGGGTGTGTGGGCGCTTACACTGCCTAGCCCCTAGCTGAGGAGGTGGTGCTTTTTCTTCAGAGGTGAGGCTCCCATGGATGACCCTAACAAATGCATATTCATGTACATATATATGACTGAACAAGTTGTATCCAAAGGATCTGGGAAAAAAAGCAAGACAGCTGAGGGTAAATACAGCTAACATACACCATATATACATATGAAAACTCACAGAAATTAAAAAATTAAAGAAAAATTTGGGGATGGAGACATACACACACTCGTACATATGCATACATTTCTTTAAAAACAAACTAGAGAACAGTTCAGCTGTTAACAAACATCTATCACTCTTCGGTTCCCATCACCCACTCTGGCTGGCTTACAATAAATGTAGGGGGATGTGAAGTCCTCCTCAGGACTCTTGAGGGCAGCTACACTACACTCACTTGTGCACATACTCAAACGCAGAATTAAAAGATCTTTAAGAACATGAAAGTACCAATCTCCAGAACAGTGACCATGAGACACTGTCATATAGCTAGTGTGGCAGTGACTGCTTGGTCCCCAGTGGGTGGCACTGCTGGAGGTTTAGGAGGAGCACCCTTATGCTAGTACATCACTGAGGGAGAGCACGGAGATTTAAAAAGCCTTTCTAATCTCCACTTTAGTCTTTCTGCTTCATGCTTGAAGTTAAGGATCCAAGTTCTTAGCTTCCTGCTTTGAAAACCAACCTTCTGCCATGCCTCCCAACATAATGGACCCTTAGCACTCTGGAATGTTAGCCAAAGTGAGCTCCCTCTTAGGTAAGTTGCCTTGGTCACAGCAAACAAAAAGAAACTAAAACACCAAGGCTACAGTTATTTTGGTAGTTGGTTTTGTTTGTTTTCAGTATTTTAAACAGAAGTCTGCCTAACATGTTAAAAGGCAGGAGGTTAGGATCATAGTTCACTGTCCAGTGTCACATAAAAATCAAACAAACAAAATCACCCTTTACATTTTTTTCTTTGTTTTTATTTGTATGTGTATAGATGTTGTGGTGGTTTGAATATGCTTAGCCCGTGGAAGTGGCAATATTAGGAGGTGTGGTCTTGTTGGAATAGGTGTGGCTCCAAGTGTTCTTAACCACTGAGCCATCTATCCAGTCCCCATAAAAACACAACCCTTTCATTATAGCCCAGCTTTCAACAAATAGATTGGCATGCTCTCAATTTATTATCTGTCATATATAGATATGTTATATGTGCATACACACACACACACAGTTAATATGTCATACATAGATCTAGAAATCAGAGGCCTGTTTACTAATTAGCTCTGTGCAATGTAGGTTTACAGAATGAATACCACCACTGTCTTTACTGATACAGAATTCCAAACTCAGGTAAACCTCAGTGTTTGAAAGGAGTCTTTAGCAAGCACATGCCTTTCATTCCAAAACTTGGGAGGCAGAGAGAGAGGCAGATCTCTAAGGTTCAATGTGAGTTTCCATACAAAGTTCTAGGCCAGCCAGCATTATACAGTGTACCCGTCTTTAAACACTCCAGGGCTGGGGTAGAGTGGGGTACAGCGCTTGCCTAGCACATATGAACTGGATTTCATTTTTGGCAAGAAATCAAACAAGTAAATGATCCAAACAAACTTGCTTTATATTTCTGTGGTATGTAATTGAGCTAGATTTCCAGTTACCTTCTGTTACTTCTAAATGTTCAACTTACCTTACAGTACAACCTGAGCTACTAGTACCGTGGTCCACAAGGCGTCTCCAGTGTAAGGGATGACGTCAGCACTGATGGACTGTGTTAACTTGACCAGGAGCAGAGCTCCTCTACTCTACCATCTTACCTAGCCCGGGACTGGACTTGAGAAGAAAATGTACCACTGTGTTCAGCAACAATCTCACATCAAACACAGACATTTTATTTATAGGCTTATTAGGATTGTAGGGACTAGGGTTTTTTGTTTTTTGGTTTTTCGAGACAGGGTTTCTCTGTGTAGTTCTGGCTGTCCTGGAACTCACTCTGTAGACCAGGCTGGCCTCGAACTCAGAAATCCGCCTGCCTCTGCCTCCCAAGTGCTGGGATTGAAGGCGTGCGCCACCACCGCCCGGCTGGGGTTTTTTTGTTCTTAAAGACTTGTTTTATTTAAAACCAGAATGCAAGACTTTAGATGGTTTGCTGCTCTTGGAGAGGACGCAGGTTCCATTTCCGATACCCACAGAGTGGCTTACGACCATCCCTAACTCCAGTGCCAGGGGACTCCACACCGTCCCCTGGCCTCCACTGGCATGCATGCACACATGTGCTCTACACTCTGGCAGGCAGGCAGGCAGGCAGGCAGGAGAGTCACATATTAAGGCAAACAGTCTCCTCTTAACTACCTGTGGCGAGGCGGCCTCGTTGGACTTGCTGCAGGACACATACATATTAAGGCAAACAGTCTTCTCTTAACTACCTGCGGCGACGTGGCCTCCGTGGACTCACTGCAGGATACATACATATTAAGGCAAACAGTCTTCTCTTAACTACCTGCGGCGAGGTGGCCTCGTTGGACTCGCTGCTGCTGCTACTGCTGCTGCTGCTGCTGTGCTCACAGCAGATCTCCCTCAGCACACACAGGCCCAGGCTCTCATCAAAGGACAGGGATCTGTGGCGCTTCCTCTGTCGCTCACCAGGCAGCTCATCTGTGTTCTCTTCTATGTATTAAGGAAAACGGGTAGTTAAAACTCCCTGTTCTGTGACTGATTTAGAAGTTGAAATATCTTTAGCACCTATTTGCAACAAAATTTAATTTCAATTACATTAAACAGAAAACTCAGTCATTAATGTTTCAAAAGTCAGCAGTGTTTCACTGGATTTGTGCAATTAAGTACAAGCTCTACTTATAAGCTTGCAACTGTCTTTGTGAACTTTACCTCCACAAGTTAGGAAAGTTTAATCCATCTAGAGCTTTCACTGATCCAACAGTATATAATTTTCCTGTCAACAGTAAGCTTTAAAAATAAGATATACAAGACTGGCCTAATCTATATAGAAGCCCTGTCTCCCTAAAAACAAAAACAATACTGAAAATGAGACGACTAATTTTTATCAGGATTCCAGTGCAGTGGCTCTCAGCCTTCCTGATGCTGTGACCTTTAACACAGTTCCTCATGGCGCTGACTCCCACCGTAAAACTATTTTCATTACTATTCCATAATCATCATTTTGCCAATGTGATGAATCCTAACGTAAATATCTGGTTTTCGGTGGTCTTAGGAGACCCTGTCAAAGGGTCATTTGAGCCTAAAGGGGTCACTTCACTACCCACAGGTGGAGAACTGCTGCACTAGAGGAAAGACGACAAGCACCCGGTCAGTATGCCGGGTGTATCAATGTCCCTATGTACCTGTCTCGCTAATTGCTCTCCTTCTAGATGAGGTAGATGGTCTAGAAACTAAGTCAGAAGATGAAGGGTTCTCTTCTTGTGGCGCTTGCACAGGGTCCTAAATACATAAGAAAAAGTAAAATATTGCAAAGTAAACATAAAACATTGGCTGTTACAAATTCTGTTTTATATAATCCTCCCAGTTTTCAAGAACTATTTGTCATGTAGCTGGAGAGGTGGCTGGCCAGGGTGAGTTCTGTTCCCATCACCTGTAACTCCCACTTTGACACCCACTTTGGCTGGAGGATGTACACACACACCCATACTCACAGACCACACACACACACACACACACAGAGAGAGAAAGAACTGTATGTAAGTATTACCTTCAGGTCACTCCCACCTTCAGGCTGGCATCTGCTCTCACTCATCGATGGGCCAGAGTCTGAAGATTGTAAGAGAAAGTAAAGACTGAATCAAAACGAAGAAAGCAAGAATTCAACACACGCCACTCTAACACACGCCCTGGACAAAACTTAACCTTCAACAAATATGAACTGTTTGTGTCACTTGCATGCTGGACATATAATAAATTCAACAGGATTATTTTGTAAAATAATCAAATAAGCAAATGTTAAGATCTATTAGCAGAGGAAACAAGAGGGTTGTTAGTAGGCGTGGGGGAAGGGCTCTGAAGAACCGTCTGTACTATAAATAACAAACGGACGGAGGGAGTCTGTAACAGCCCATGCTGGAGCTGGTGTATGAGGCACGGCAGACTGGAGGAGAAGCATGTGAGACAGCACGCAGACACACACAGTTCCTGTGGCACACACTGAAATGATTCATTTGTACTAAAACTGTAAAATGCAGGGTCACTGTGCAGAGCCGTGCATGTTCAGCCTAATAGCATGAAAGGCTCTCACCAGTTATTCAAGCAGTTATACAATCTTGCCTGAGGCTATCTTGCAACCTCTCACCATTAAAATGGTTTTAGTTCAAGAAGAAAGCTAATTTCCTAGCTCACAGAACTGTTCTCCCCAGGGAGCAATCATAAAATTCCTAAGTAAAAAGCAGCAAACTACTGCGACAACATAGAACTTAAAAAACAAACACAGTAACAAAAACCACAGAAACAAACAACAACAAAACCCCACTCAGTACGGTGATTTACACCAATCATCTCCAGCAGGCTTAGATAGGAGGATTACAAATCCCAGGCCAGCCTGGGCAACTCAGTGAGACTATCAGAGGGAAAGCAAAGGGCTGCAGTGATTCAGGGGAGGAGGGCTCAGTTAGCATGTGGGAGGCCCTGTCCATATGGGGAACAAACAGCAGAATAGAGAGGAAGCAAACAGCATGTGAACACAAACAAAACAGCATTAAAGCACTGGGGGTGGGACAGCTCGGCCAGGGGAGTGGTGCTGTTAGGAGGTGTGGCCTTGTTGTAGTGGGTGGAGCCTGGTTGGAGGAAGTGTGTCATTTGTGTCACTTCTGTCACTAGGCTCTGAGGCTCCTTTGCTCAGGCTCCGCCCAGTGTGGAGGAAGCTTGCCTCCTGCTCGACTTCTTTTTTTTTTTTTTTTTGTTTTTTGGAGACAGGGTTTCTCTGTGTAGCCCTGGCTGTCCTGGACTCACTATGGAGACCAGGCTGGCCTCGAACTCAGAAATCCTCCTGCCTCTGCCTCCCAAGTGCTGGGATTAAAGGTGTGCGCCACCACTGCCCGGCTCCTGCTCGACTTCTAAAGCCAGTTCCCACCCTGAGGATATAGAACTCAGTTCCTCCTGCACCATATCTGCCTGCATACTGCCATGCTTCCTGCCTTGAGGACAATGGACTTATCCTCTCAAGTATAAGCCAGCCTCAATTAAATGGTTTTTCTTTGTAAGAGTTGCCTTGGTCATGGTGTCTCTTCACACAGTGGAAACCCTAACTACGACAATCAACTTGAGAAAAATTAAGACATAAAAACTGGTTAAGGCCAGGTGTTTGGGGCTGGAGAGATGGCTCAGTGGTTAAGAGCACTGACCGCTCTTCCAGAGGTCCTGAGTTCAATTCCCAGCAACCACATGGTGGCTCACAACCATCTGTAATGGGATCCAATGCCCTCTTCTGGTATGTCTGAAGACAGCGACAGTGTACTCATATACATAAAATTAATTTAAAAAGAAAAGACCAGGTGTTTGTAAGGAAAAGGAAATGTTAAAATAAGAGGATCCCAAGTGTCTAGATCAAAGAATCTAGATGAAAAATGTGTGGTACCACTCAACAAGAGGACTATGAGAAGGTGAAAGATTTAGCTTGGAAAAAATAATGAATTTAAATGAGTTATGCAGATAGACAGGTGTAGTTTATACTTAGTTTTACAGACCAAGCTCTCAAAACATCCAAGTTCCAGAACTAGAATGGACAAAATTACTCCAAACTCATAATCAATACCCTCCACCACCACCCTAAAGCACATCCATCAACCGCGAAGTCACGGCTGAGCACTGACTGAACACCCTGAACAATGAGTGACCACAGTTAACTGTCTTGTAGTATGGCATTATACGAATTTTAAATTGAATATGTAGACAAGTTATATTATCTGGGAACTCTGTCTTAGGGTAATAGTTATAAAACAGATGTAATAAAGTAACAGGTGTGACAAGGCTGACAAGACTCATCTATAATTTTCAAAATTACTTTAAGCACAAAACCAAGAGAAAATGTCAGTAATCTACAGGTTAGCCTTTAATTCTTTTAATAATCTGTCAAAATTTATTAAGTGAATAACTATTAGATACTTGAGAAAATTCAAAATACTATCAGATTCTGTAACTATGTATTGTGCCATCTGACATCAGAAGGAGCCTTAGCAGGTCCCAGTAATCTCAGCATCATGAGACAGAAAACCACAGGTTCCCAAACTAATCATTACTTTGTTCTTTGTTTAGGGAAGATCCTGGTGCCTTTGACATAACACAGTGACTCCTGAATATGGAATCAAATAGTGGGATGACAAGAGAGTGGCTGATTCAGTCTAGAAACCAAGCTTCCAAACACAGTGTTTACGTTTAAGGATAACTGAAAAGTTTACGGTATTTCAGAGCCCACACCTACTAGCACACTCAAATACAACTACTACCAGATACGGTGGTATGTAAGCCTGGAAGGCAGAGGCAGGTGGATGGATTTCTGGGAGTTCAAGGTCTGCCTGCTCTACATAGTGAGTTCTAGCCCAACCATTGCTGCATAGTGAGAGCTTGTCTTTAAAAAGAAAAGAGAAACTCTTTCTTAAAAAAACAAAAAACTATCAAAACACTATCCACATGTGTACACTTACAGAATGAAAATCAAGTAGCTTTACTAGATTCTCAAAAAGTCTGCATCCCAAAATTACGAATGACGTCAGTCTAGGTGAAAGTCTTGTGAGCCACACTTGAGGATCTGTGCTCACGTCACTAAAAAAGAACTGCCAGGTAGAGAGGTAAAGCAGTGCTTACCTAAACGTGCTGAGTCCACTCAAGAAACAAGAGAAAGAATAGGAAGAGGGGCAAGAAAAGAGAAGAGATGAAAGCCCACTCCTTCAAGGTCCTGCACCTGGGAAATTATATTCCTTCCAGAAACATCTCATGCATTTCAAGGTTTGATCATGCTTCTACCAAGCCACTTTTAACATTATCTGTCCTTCAGAAGAAAGCCTGATAACGCAAGGTCTTGACAGAGATAACAGGACATTCAATTTTGACTTCCCGGGCACATCATGGCCTAAGAATGTTCATAAACATGGGTACATGCATTTTCTTTGACTCTTAAGGAGTGTCGTGGGGCTGGCGAGCTGACTCAGTGATAAGAGCACACACTGCAGATCTAAGTCCAGTTCCCAGCTGTTACAGCTCCAAACCACCGTAACCCCAGCCCTAGGGAAGCTAACACTTCTGTGGACACTTACACTCATGTGAACATACCCACATAAAGAGACGAACACATAATTAAAACTTTTCTCTTTTTTGAGACAGGGTCTCATTATGTAAACTTGGCTGGACAAGCCCATCTGCCTCTGCCTCCCAACTGCTGAGATTAAAGGCATGTGTGACCATATCAGGCCCTATAATTAAATTTCTGTTTCCAAAGACGGGCTGCAGAGGTGACTCGAGTGCTTAAGAGCACTGGACGTTCTTCTGGAGGTGGCAGCTCACTCACACTAGTCTAACTCCAGTCCTCGGAGACTCAATGCTCTTCTTCTGACCTTGCTGGGCACTGCACACACGTGGTGCACATACATGTCCACATACATGCATATATGCATACAGACAGACAGGAAAAACACCCATACAAATAAAATGAAAGAAGTCACTTTAATTTTTAAAGATAAAATGAGATGACTCAAAGGCTGGCTGGGACAGCTAACTAGTGCAGTATTTTCTAAAGCGAGGGTGAGCTTGAGTTCAACTCCAGCAGTGCTGAATGAAGAATGAACAAATGCCAGCTCCTGGGGACGGGATGGGGGACGGGACAGGGGAGGTGGGGGAAGGACTGGGTTCCAAAGGAGCCTGGATAACTTACAGGGATCCCATCTCAAAACAACAACAAAGCGAGGCTGGAAACACAGCTCCAAGGTTAGAGCCCTGGCTGCTCGCCAGAGGCTCTGGCTTCAATTCCCAGCACTTGCACAACATTCACAACGGTCTCTAACAAGCTCTAGGACACCTGATGGCCTCTTCTGTCCTCCCAAGGCACTACACACATATGGGGCACAGGCACACATACAGCCAAAACACTAATACACCCAAAAATAATTACAAAAATAAAAAAATTGGTGGGCAAAGAGCTAATTAAAGAATAATACAGAGAGCCAGAAACAGACCCAAGATGAAAGCAGCACATGTAATGATGTGTGGTCTGCCTTCTATTTCACAGTGCTAAGGATTAAAGGCAGCACTGCACACATGCTAGGAACGCACCCCACCTCCAAGTACACATCCAAGTCTCTAACACATTGTTAGGGGACTGGCAAGATGGTTCAGGACGTCAAAGTGCCTGCCATGCCAGCCTAAAGATCTGAGCTGGACACCAGAACCCATGCAAAAGGTAGAACTAGTTCCACCAAATTGTGTTCTAACTTCCACATGTACACCATGGTATCTGTGTCCCGCCCACAGAAACACATATATACATACACAAAAAGCTACTCAAAGTTTTGTTGTTGTTTTTTTAAAGCTCAAGGATCCTTAGCTACATAGTGAGTTTGAGGTTAGACTAGGATACATAAGACTTTGTATCAAAAAGAACTGTTTTTAAGTTATAGTATGTTTATAATATACAAAATCAACTTACCTTGCTGACTTACAACCACTAAGTTTCTGTAGATCATTGCATATATTTTCCTTGTGAGAAAAAAACAACTGTAAGTAGAGAACCTACAGCGGAGAGATGTTAGGTCCACTCACACGCCCACACACTAATGACAGGGCTTGTCTCAGGCCAAGCCTGCTCACCGGAGCCCAGTCCCCAGCACCACATGGTGGGAGAGGCCTGGCTCCTGAGTGCGCTCTTCTCACCTCCACACTCAGTGGCATGTGCACTTGCACACACACAATTAAAAACCACACACACATAAAACTCCAGCAATAGAAAGGCTAAGATTGTGGAGTTCAGGCTCCCACATACTATGCTACAATCAGGGCCAGTACTGTTAATAGCAGTAAGGCCCCAAAATGAAATCCAATTTTACCATTTTGTATATATGGTCCCAGTTTATCTCTGACAGAGGTGAGATGCAAGGATTGCCCAGCTGGTGCTTTTTTTTTTTTTTTTGAGATGTATTTTTTTATATGCATTGGTGTTTACCTGCATGCACGTCTGTGTGAGGGTACCAGATCCTAGAGAGCTGGCATTACTGACAGTTGTGAGCTGCCATGTGGGTGCTGGGGATTGACTCCGGGTCCTCGGAAGAGCAGCCACTGCCCTTCCCCACCCAGCATCTCTCCCGCCCCACGCACAGCTGCTGTTTTATAACCGACCCCGCAGAGGCTTACCTGTGCTCCTTCACAGAGAAACTTGGGACGCCAAACACATCTCCTAGGAGATCATTTGAGCAGTACACAATATGCTGCTGCTTCTCGTCATACAATCTTTTAGTCATAATATACTGGCCAATATAAAATATAATCTGGAATAGAAACACAGTTTCTAAGCATTAAAGGAATTACATATCAGTTTCATATACATTTAGCAATACCACACTTATCTGAACAAGACTTCCCTAACAACCACGTCCACAACCACGTACAAGACACACATTTTGGGGCTGGAGAGATGACTCAGGGGTTAAGAGTATCAACAGCTCTTCCAGAGGTCCTGAGTTCAATTCCCAGCAACCACATGGTGGCTCACAACCATCTGTAATGGGGTCTGGCGCCCCCTTCTGGTATGTCTGAAGAGAGCAATGGTGGTGTACTTATATGCATAAAATTAATAAATAAATCTTTAAAAAAAAAAGACACACATTTTTTATTGTAGAAGCTTCTTTTAAATACTTCCAAGTTGATGAAAATAGAAATAACTGTTTCTCCACATTACTTAAATGTATTCCCTGTTTTTCTTCTTTTTCTTATAAACTTTAATTCTGCCAAGAAACCTAGATACTAACATATACTAGGAAAAGAAAAAGAGGTAAAAATGCAAAAAACTGAAAAAAAATCAAGTAAAATACAGCAATGAATTATAAGAGTGACATGTCACAAATATACTTTAACAGCTCCAAGGTCATCACAGAGGAGACAGGACATCATCATCGACACCTCCCAATGGAACAGTCTCAGTTATTAATGTAGTCTATACCAAACAGCCCATGGCGGAACCATCACTATTAAGTTAAATTATATTTCAAGTGCTCCATTATGTCAGCTTAAGAAACATACTTTGTTATTCCAAAACAAGCCCATCAACAAAATAAATCTATCCAGCATTTTACAGTGCACAGTGCACTTCTGTCAGTACAGTCTCATCATCCTGACAGCCCACAAAATTGTTATTACTGTATGAAAGTAAGTTCACAAGTGTCATTCCGTAGTAAAATCTGCTTCCTAGGTCTGACACCCAGCACCACAGGAAAAGGAATATACAAAAAGATGAGAACCTCACCCAGGACCTGACCCTCTCCCAGCACACTGTCCGCCACACTGGTAGCCCGCATGAGCATTCCAGCACGGTTGTACAAGTTCCAATCTGGGATGCAGGGATACTCAAGAAGTCCTTGGATAAAACTGAAGAAAGCCAGTAACTTGGATGGGGGAAAATTATCTTCATTTCACTAAATCTGAACTGGTTGGTTTTCTCAATTATGAATATAGGCAACAAACTCTTAACATTTGTAGTGCCTTCTGATGTTGTAACTACTAGACATCAAAATGCTTTTCTACTACACTCTGCCTGAAATAAACACATCAATATAATTCTGAGACTATCAGCCTGCCAAATAAATTCACAACACAAAAACGCCAAGAACTCTAACTGGGTTCCTAGTTAAGAAATGAAACAAAATGCTAGGTGTGCACATGCCTTTAATCCCTGTACTCAGGAGGCAGAAGTAGGTAATCTCTCTGAGTTTGAGGCCAGCCTGGTCTACATAGTGAGTTCCAGGACAGCCAGGGCTATATAGTAAGACCTTGTCTCAAAAAAAGAAAAGAAGGAAGGAGGAAGGAAGGGAGGGAGGGAGGGAGGGAGGGAGGGAGGGAGGGAGGGAGGGAGGGACAGAGAGAGGAAGGGAAAAAGGGAAGGAGGGAAAGAAAGAGGGAAAAAGGGAGAGAGGGAGGGAGGGAAAAGGGAGGGAGAAATTCATGTAAGTTAGGATTTTTAGCTTCAAAACATAGTTCAAATGTCACAAAAATTTAATGTCCTTGCTTATTACAAAATCTCTGATCAATCTCACTCACAAACTTGAGAAACACCCACAATGCCTCTGTGTCACCATGAAGACATCAGCCCTCCACTCCTCAGTTCTGCTCACCTCCTTCATAGTGTAAGTATCTTTTTGTGCTCCAACAGACTTCAACAACTTCAAAAGCAATGGTTTGGGTCTAACCTGTAAAAGAAAAAACAGAGCTGATGTTACACCCATGATCGTCCTCTACAGCACAAGCCCGTTAGGTATGGCCAGAAAGAAGCCCACTATAGGCAGCAAATGCCGTGTTTAACAATGTTACCAAGCTGTACCTCAAATAATTGGGTTTTATACTAAGTACAAGTGCACATCACTAAGAGTTAGGACAGAAAATGTTTTGGGAAAAGCTATTATGAAATTATCATGAAGTTATCAAATCTTTGATGCCATGTCAAATAATCAAATACAATTTGTTGTGATCAAAACACTACCAAGAGGCTGGAGAGATGGCTGAGAGATTAAAAGCACTTGCTGCTTTTGAGGGGACCCAAGTCCAGATTCCAAGGGCCCCCAGAAGGCAGCTCCCAACTGCCTGAAACTGCAGTTCATTCTAGGCAATCCAACACCCACTCTGGCCTCTGCTGGAACTGCACACGCACAGGGAAGTCAGGGGCATGAGCACTGTCTTCTTCCTCCAGCTCTGCCAGCTGCTTCCGACCACACAGTCTGCTCACTGTACTGTATAAACCTGGGAGTCAGTTACTGAAAGGGAACTTCCAGAATGCAGGAGAAAACAATCTATCATAGGACAAAGCCTATCACCAATCTATCACATTGCTGACTGCTGGAGAACGAACCCAAGTCCCAAGGTAGTTCAAAGAGTACAATCGCAGCCCGCATCTACAACTCATTATTTTCTTTGTATGTGGTTATGCCTCCAACACCATTTATAATCATTTATATATCACTTATAATACACTCAAAAAGGCTAGGTACAGTCATATACACAGACACACAAAACACACGCCCAAATGATCCTTAAAGAGCATGCCAGTAAGATCAGAAGAGCCAGAAGGTGTTTTTCCCATGTCTAGCCAACTTAAAAACAAAGTACTACATAAACTACAGGAGTAAATATGTAACAATAAACTCTATTTGTAACAACAGGTAGCCAGCTACAGTTTGTCTGACTCTCCTCTAGCTTTCCCAGTAGTGAGGTAACAGTTGCTGAGGCTGGAGCTCAGGTTAAGAGCACCTGCTGCTCTTGTAGAGACCCTGAATTTAGTTCTCAGAACCCATAGACCAAAACCACCTGGGACTCTGGTCCCAAGGGATCTGACACCCTCTTCTGGCTTCTAGACACCCACATGGTACACATATACACATGCAGGCAAAACACTCATATACATAAGAAATGAACCCTTAAAAAAATAAAAATTGAACAACTGTCACCTAACTAGCAAGCTGTCACCCACAAAGCCACTAGTGAGCCCAGCTTGGCAGCCAGTACAGCCAGTACCAAGGAGCACATGATAAAGTGTCACTAAACTTGCTATAGCCACCTAAGTCTGAAATCAAAGTTTATGACCATCAGCCATAAATCCTCTTAAAGACGGCCCTGCACCTCACAGCTGTGATGATCACCGCTCCTATCACTTGCGTTCACTAACTACGGGATGCCCAATAAGGACAGCCTTTTGGTTTTGTTTTATGCATACGGATGTTCTGCCTGCATGTACTTCTATGCACCACTTCTCCCTGGTCCCCAGGGAGGCTACAACAGAGAGTTAGACCCCCTGGAACTGGAGTTACAGATGGCTAGGAGCCCCCGTGCAGGTACTGAGACTGGAAGTCAGGTCCTCTGAGGAGTAGTCATGCTCCTAGCTGTCTCTATCAGGACAGTTATTTTGTATGGCTCTACTGTTGCGATGGTTGTAGTTCACAAGGTGCTAGCCCTTTGTCTACACGGATAGAATGTGGCCTCATGACAGTGAGGACACACTGGCCTAACGCTACCTTCCCATGGCATTTAGTTCACTTTTAAAATACCATTAAGTGCTTCAAGGACAGTAAGTACACGGAGCTGACGAAGCTGAACAATGTTTGGAGAGCCGGGACGGATGGCATGTAACATGACTATGCTCTGTCTGCAAAACTCCACAGTTTTAGTTTGACACCACCACACAACACAAACCATCATCTTTATGGGTTTTTTGGGGTTTTTTTTTTTGGTATTTTGAAGACTTTTATTTATTATTTTATGTATTTCACCTGCATGTATATAAGTGCACCATGTGCAAACAGTACCCTTGGAGGCTAAAAGACGCCACTGGATCCTCTCCATCTAGAGTGACAAGAGGGCTGAGCCACCTTACCCATTCTGGGAATCAAACCTGGGTCCTCGGTAAGAACAGCAAATGCACTTAACTGCTGAGCCCTCTCTCCAGTCCCAATTTTTTTTTCTTTTTTTTAAAGACTACTTTTAGGACAATTTTAAAATGCATTTTTAAAAGTTATTTATTCCTGAAGAGCACACAAACTGGCTATCCAATACCAAATGGTCAGCTCTGAAAACATACATACAAATGACATTATTCAGACTAAGTAGTTGTATCTAGGAATGTAACATGCATTAGGCATGTAGCAACTAATGAAAGAGAGAAATGCGTATATTGGAGGCTTTGTAGGAAGGAAAAAGAAGAAACTGTATAATTTCAAAAATGAAGAGAAAAGTTGTAAAGGCGTTGTTACTTATGTAGGAGTGCTCTGTCTGTACAGACACCTGCACACCAGAAGAGAGAGGGCATGAGATGGTTGTGAGCCACCACGTGGCTGCTGGGAATTGAACTCAAGACCTCTGGGAGAGCAGTCAGTGCTCTTAACCTCTGACCCATCTCTCCAGCCTATAGAAATCAGTTTTAAAAAAGAAATGGAAACCAAAAAATGGTGTTATGAACCATATTTTCAGATTAAGTCATCCACTCTAAGATTTGAAAATCACTATTTAATCTTTAATTTCTTCATGTAACCTATACAGAAGTCATACTAGTCTTCTTCTTAGTGTATCAATTTTAGCCTAAGGACTACCCAAGCAAGAAGTTCTAAATTTTTACGTATTAACTCAAATCAAAACTCTACAATGGAAAGCCAGTTTCTTATCAAAGCTTACAAGATAAAGAGCTGGTTTTAAAAGCTACTGTAAAAAGACAACACTTTGTAATCTCATACTTAACAAAGACCAGTTATGAGTAAAGATCTACATGGAAAAGTTTTTTAAAATGCTACATGAAAATACTTTAAATATGTGCATAATCTTGAAATGGA
Organism: Grammomys surdaster; assembly: GCF_004785775.1. NCBI lineage: Eukaryota > Metazoa > Chordata > Mammalia > Rodentia > Muridae > Grammomys > Grammomys surdaster. The sequence continues at coordinate 7,546,592 of NW_021621071.1, forward strand.
AGGATTCCTCCAAAGCATTATAAGAAAATTAAAAAATTATCAAAATAAGCAAATTGACTATAATTCCTCAGTGAGGAAGACATCGAGTTATAGGACTGGTAATAAAAAAAAAAACTCTTAGGTTAGGATACGTGAAAGAGAATTATGCAAGCTACTAAAACCACGTGAAAGAATGAGGGGAGGAAAGCAAGAGGGAGAGCAGAGACAGACAGACAGACACCGGGCAAACCCAGAACAGACAGTCTGCGTCTCTTGTGTCCACTGAAACAACAGTACAACACAGCTCACCCCACAGAGCAGGAACGGTGAGAACCGACTTACAGTTTTACAACATTTTATAAAGAATTAGGTGTGAAGATTTCTAACAGAGAAATGCTAAACGTTTAAAGAAATGGAAAACTACTTAACTTGCATACATGTGTTCTTCACAAATACGTACAAATATCAAAAAGGAAAAGAGGCGGCTGGTAACCCTCGGGCTGGCAGGAGTGGAGACTGCCACAACCTTGCTGAGCAGAATTAGCAGTCTGCCCTCAAATGTGCTTACTCACAACTTAGGCTTCTATCTCCCTAGCTTCCGTACAGAATAGCCACACCCTTATTTAAAAACATGGGCAACTTTTACATCTACCAGTGGTCATGAGCCTAAGAACGTAGCTCGGCTCAGCGGTACAGTACTTGCACACACACACACCAAGGCTGAGGGTCAATCATATTATCAAATCCTATGCAGCTATTAAGAGTAATTTTGTAATTTACTGACAAGCTGTAGAACACCTCTATATGCTATATGCTTTAAAGTAAAAAACGTAAGAGATACAGAGCAAAGACTGGAACTTTACATATTTTATGCTTTCCTCTAATAACTAAAATCTTCACAAAAAGCACGAATTCTTCATGGCTTTCGGATTACCATGTAGAAAGTTAAACATCGGTAGAACATCATGTCACAAATGGCAGCATTCACACAATGTGACCTCCTTTCTAAAGCCTGCGTCAGGTAAAGGACTATGGAAACGAAGATCTAAGTGACCACTCTCGAACACAATTACAACCGACAAAGTTAAAGAGTTTGTACGGAAATGCGTAAAGGACTGTGTGATGATTCAGGTTTAAATTTTGTTTCCTCGATTACCTGGTTAAAAACAAGCTTTTTTTTTTTTTTTTAAAAACACACTCAAGACAGAAATACCAACCAGAGTCTCTTGTTCCGAAGCTGGAATCTGTGAGGTGCCTGCAGCACCCTCGGCAGACACAGACATGTTGGTATTGCACATTAGCCTACAAACAGAAAAGAAACAACAACACATACGATAAAAACTTGAAACAGCAAAATAATCCGCGAAAGGGACAGACACATGCATTTTCGGAGGAGACAGAAAACGTCTTTCAACAGTAGCTTCCAAATGCAAAAAAACAAAAAACAAAAACAAAACAAACTACGGGAGCGAGCTGTTCCTTACCTGGAGGCTCGCAGGGAGAAGCGCAGGGGGAATCGGAGAGGTCCCGGGGGTGTCCGTCTCCGCTCGCCAGCAGACCGCTGCGGAGACAGGGCAGGGTTTAAATAGCCCCAGCTGGAGACATGTCAGGACTTAGCTCCTCCACCAGCCGACGCCGAACGTGTCCCAACTTGACCAGCCCCACAGGAAGAGCTGAGTCAACCCGGCGCAGCCCAGTCCCACCCGTCCCGGAAGCCGAGTGCGGGCGAGCCAGGAACCCGGCACCTGTTAACCTCCCCGACCCCTGCCGGGAGCCCAGCGCGACCCCGGAGCCGCCCCCCGGCCGCGGGGCCTGCTGGGAGAGCCCAGCTCTTCTCCCCTCTCCTCCCTCCTTCCCCCTTTCCTGCGCGTGCGCCGTGTCAACCGAGACGTTTCCCCCCTCCCACCCACCCACCCACCCCTCCGGACAAGGACATCAAAGCGCAGCGGTCGGTAAACGGTCACCCAGCCTCGTCCCCCGCGACCCCGCGAGCCGAACCGGCCTGCGAGTGGGCCCCGGAGGACACGGGAATGAGGGCATATGATCGGGATCCTCCGCCGCCCAGCCCGGCACGGAGCGTCGCTCTCGGGCGGGTACCTGCTACTCCCCGCGCATCCTCCGACCCTTCACGGGGAGCCCGGAGGCCCGGCGGCCAAGGCCTGAGCGACCATTTCGCTCGGGAGCTCCAACGAAGCGACGGCGGTCCCGGATGGAGAGCGCGGTCGTTCCTAAGTTACCCCGGTTTCGGAGGCCCCCGTACACAAAGCAGAGTTCCGTGACGAGCGCCCCCTACGGTCGGCGGACAGAGCGCTGGAAGCTTCGGGCCATCCGGGCATCGGAGCGCGCGCGCGCGAGCCCGGCGCCGCCTCCTGGACCAATAGGGGCCTGGGGGCGGGGCTCAGCGGCCGCGCGGCGCGTGGGCGAGCAGGAGGTGGGGAGGGGTCGCGGTCCCGCGCTGCGCCATTGTGTTTACCAATTCAAACCGCAGTAGTAACTAGGCAAATTCATATCCGACTGTTGCCGCTCCCGAAACGGAAGCAAGAATAACAGCTGGGTAGTATTTTTAAATCCATCCCGCCAGCAGCTGAAGTTGTATACAAATGAGTTATTTTCAGACTTTTAAAATAAGCAAGGCGGGGATACGGGACTGGGGGGCGGGGGGGGGGGGGAGCCCACGCGCTTAGAGGAGGGGAGAGGGTGATCGGGAAGGGGACAGAGAGAGGGATGTAAAGTGAATAAGTAAGTAATAAATAAGTGAAAACAGGGTGAGGCGATGACTCCGAGTGCATACTGTTCCTTTAGGTTTTCAATCACCCATGCCACACAAGCCCTGTCATTCCAGGGGACCCAACACACTCTTCTCGTCTCCATGGGCACCTGCACTCGTGTGCACAGACATACGCATAATTAAAATTTAAATTAAAAAAAAAATTAAAGACTGTTAAGGGTCCATGATACCCTGAACTCATAGTATGTAAAAGCAAAGAATGTTTTATTCTGCATAAGTCCAGTATTCTGGGGGTCTCCCCATTACCAAGATAGAGAGACACCCAAGTGAGCTTGCAGGCCTGATCTAAAGCACATTAGGGAAGTCTGGGGTAGGTGACCTCTGTTAATCTATTGGGTCCATCTCTAGGAACATTCCATTCCCGGGATGAGAGGGCTGGAAACTCTTGGCTGAGGACCTCTAGAAACTGCTGGAAACTGCTGCCGGCCCATTGTCCTTGCCTCAGGCCGGGTGGCAGGGCCTGGACTTGCCTGGAATTGCCCAGTTCTTGAAAACAGATTTAGGCCTAGTGTCCTTAACTGCCAATTTGAAGCTTGTCTTAGAATCAACCTAGCCTTCTCAATACATACACTCCAGTGTTTACAAACTTTCTAAATTGGTAGTTATCGTGAGGGCCTAAGATAGCATTTAAGTTAGAGGAATTGGGGCTCTGACGTTGCTGCTTTAGGTGGTGCAGACGCAGATAAAAAGAAGAAAAGCACTACGAGACCAGACGGAAGGGTGCACATCTGTAATCCCAGGTACTGAGCAGCAGCTGGCTGGGTCCACATTAAGATCCATCTAAGAATGGAGGGTGTGTGGCACTTATTGAGGAGGTCCTGTATTGTTCGGTCCTCGGTACCCAAACCAAAAGCCCCAGATCTTAAAAGACTTAAAACCAGAGATGGGGCCGGGCGGTGGTGGCGCACGCCTTTAATCCCAGCACTCGGGAGGCAGAGGCAGGCGGATTTCTGAGTTCGAGGCCAGCCTGCTCTACAGAGTGAGTTCCAGGACAGCCCGGGCTATACAGAGAAACCCTGTCTCGAAAAACCAAAAAAAAAAAAACAAAAAACAAAAAAAAAAAATGGGCTCTCACTATGAAGCCCTGGCTGCTCTTAAACTCACAGAGCTATGCCTGCCTTTGGCATCCCCAAACAAAACACTGTGAGGGGATGGGTGGGGTCCTCACCAAAGGCTGGTAATACCTATGGTTATGACTAGTGTGCTTGTTTATCCTGTAAATTCCTGTCAATCTTCAGTCTCTCAAGGATTTAGTACTCGATGTTTATGGTATATACAAGGGTACACCAAAATATGCCTCCCCAAAACAGACTTCATATCATATTTTGAGATGGCTTCTTGGGCTAGTGAGATGGCTCAGTGGTTAAGAGCACTGACCGCTCTTCCAGAGGTCCCGAGTTCAAATCCTAGCAACCACACAGTGGCTCACAACCATCTGTAATGAGATCTGATGCCCTCTTCTGGTGTGTCTGAAGACAGCTACAGCATACTAATATATAATAAACAAACCTTTAAAGAAAGAAACAGATGGGTTCTTGGAGGGCAGGCAAACACAAGTATCACCCTGAGAATCACCCCCCTTGTAATATATGTTCATCTATATACATTACTACATGGCAGACAACAGGCAGTGGCATTATTTGCTGGGACATGTCTGCCCAAGACAATCTACATGAGGCCATTTCACAGCTCTGGAGACTGAGGATCCTTACTCATACTGAGACTACCACAGGTCATCACTGCTCTTCTGAGGGCAACGCTAACATTCCAGAGTCTTTGCATAGCAAAACAATCTTTTAATTCTCCCCACACTCCCACCTGTTGACCACCTGCTTCTAGAAGCCCCAAGTCCCTCCTCCCCGTCCCTCTCCCTCTCCCTCTCCCTCTCTCTGTAGTCTCTGTAGTCTCAGCTCTGCTGAGCCCTTTGAGTCTTACATTTTGTGATGCTTATTTTTAAAATATTGTTCTTTTTGTTTTACTTTTGGTTCGGAGGTTTTGGTTTGAGACAGGATCTCACTATGTAAAATAAGTTGGCCTTGAACTTAGGAAGATCAACTTGCTTCTGTGAGTGCCACCACACCTGGCTAATAATGTTGTTCTTAATGCTACATCCCCGCTGAGCGATGAAGACACTTGAGTGCCTTTTCAATTGTGTGTGTGTGTGTGTGTGTGTGTGTGTGTGTGCTGAGCTACACAGTCCTTGGCCTGAGGATTCTCCTTACAACAGTGCAAACTCATTTGATTCCATTTGCCATAGAAGCTCTTAAAGACGTGTCTTAGTTACCCTTCTATTGCTGATGAGAGTCGCCATGACCAAGGTAACTCGTGAAAGAGAGCATTTGACTGGGGCTTGTGTTTCAGAGGATGGGGGCACGAGCAGGATGGTGGGGAGCAGGGCAAAAGGCAGGCAGGCGTGCACTGCAGCAGTAGCTGAGAGTTTACATTCTTATCTACAGTTTGGAGGGAGGGAGAGAGGGAAAGAGAGAGAGAGAGAGAGAGAGAGAGAGAGAGAGAGAGAGAGAACACTCATGAGAGCAAGCACTTGGGCCTGGCATGGGCTTTTGAAACCTCAAAGCCTACCCCCAGTGACACACCTCCTGGAAGAAAAACACCTCCTAATCCTTCTCAAACAATTGCACTAAATCATGGTTCTCAACCTGTGGGTCGAGACCCCTTTGGGGGGGTCAAATGACCCTTTCATAGGGGTCACCTAAGACCACCAGAAAACACAGATATTCACATTACATGTTATTTACATGAGGTGGTAAAACCTTAAAACTAAAAATGTCGGGGCTGGAGAGATGGCTCAGTGGTTAAGAGCACTGACTGCTCTTCCAGAGGTCTTGAGTTCAAATCCCAGCAACCACATGGTGGCTCACAACCATCCGTAATGAGATTGGATGCCCTCTTCTGGTGTGTCTGAAGACAGCTACAGTGTACTCATCAATAAAATAAATAAATAAAAAAAAAAAAAAAAAAAAAAAAAAAAACTAAAAATGTCTGTTTCCCAGAGAAGCAGATCAGGCTCCTCAGAGGGAGCTAGCTACTGACAGCCGCTGTCAGTCACTGATGGCTCTGACGAGATAAGGTCAGAGCTGAGTCAGTTCCTGGAATGTCCTCAAGGCCTCACCAAATACAGTGAAACTAACATAACAGACAATCAGAAAAGATCCATGTAACTTCCCGGCACTCGCCAATGAAGTTTTAGATCACCTAACCTTTGCTAAAATCCCCCTAGTTCCCTATTTAAAAAGAAGCCTGTGCACCTTTGTCTGGGGTCGCCATTTTGAGGAATGGCTGACCCCTGCATGCTGGTTCATTTCTGCAGAATAAACGTTCTTTGCCTTTGCACACTGTTTGAGTCCGGGGTCTTCCTTCAGTGACTTTTGGACCCCAACAAAATTGTAGATATAAAGTAGCATCAAAGGGCTGGAGAGATGGCTCGGGGGTTAAGAGCACTGACTGTTTGTTCTCCAAAGGCCCTGAGTTCAGTTCCCAGCAACCACATGGTGGCTCACAACCATTTGTAATGGGATCCCATGCCCTCTTCTGGTGTGTCTGAAGACTGTGAGGGTGTACTCATATACATAAAATAAATAAATCTTAAATAAGTAAATAAGGTAGCAGCAAAAATAAAGTTATGGTTGGGGGGTCACCACATGAGGAACTGTATGTATTTGTATGTATTAAAGGGTCACAGCATTAGGAAGGCTGAGATCCACTGCTGTAACTGGAGATCAAGCAGTCAAACAGATGAGCCTACGTACAAGGCCATTCTCATTCAAACCTCCACAGGGAGGAACTGGAACCACAGAAGTCATCTTTAGAAGAACCAATGTCTATAATCTCTGGTATACCCCATAAATCCAAGACATACAATCACACCTCGAGGGAAAGGTGCTGAAGACACAGAAGCCAAGTGAGTGTGGGCAGTATCCTCATTTCTGAAGATAGAGAAGCTGTTGGGGTTTCCCCCAGGCCAAGCAGGCCCTGGAAAAGAAGGCAGTTGGATAACAGAATTGTGATTTTTTTTCTGGGCTTGGTGGTATATGCTTGTAGTCTCAGCCACTTGGGAAGCGGAATGTTTTCCTGTGTTTTTTTTCTCCACAAATAACATGTTCACCCAATCATCATCTTGGAATAGGGGGTCACCGTGACCTGGTAGCTATGGCAACTAATTGAACAGAATGATACAGAAGTCGCAAAGTCTATAATGATGCCAGTGGACCTATGGATATTTCTTAGTAGACGGGATGATGGGAAGAACTTAAGATCCTCAGGCGGGGTTCCCCTCATTACCTCTTCTTTTTCTCTCTTCAGCAGCAAGTGACTTAGGGAGAAACCAGAACATACAGTATACGTCTTTTACTTATGAAACACCATGACCAACAAGCAAGTTGAGGAGAAAAGGGTTTATTTGGCTTACACTGCCATAGCTCATCATTAGAACTCAAGCAGGGCAGGAACCTGGGGGGCAGGAGCTGATGCAAAGGCTGTGGAGGAGTGCTGCTTACTAGCTTGCTCCTCGTGGCTTGATCAGGCTGCTTTCTTATAGAACACCAACCAACCTAGGGATAGAATCACCCACAAGGGCTGTACAGTAACGTGGCACATCTTTCTTCTCAACGAGGTTTACCAGAAGGACCTCAAGGTTGAGCCTTGATTGAGCAGAAGGGAACACATTAGACAGAAGCAATACAGTATTTGGAGATCTAAACACGATAGAACGAGAGAGAGAGAGAGAGAGAGAGAGAGAGAGAGAGAGAGAGAGAGAGAGAGAGAGACTCCTCAGAGAATCTCTTGTCCCCTTCTTTTAATGTGTATTCTTTTAACGTGTGGCACTGTAGCTGTAGTTAGGCTGTACAACAAGAGACTGGCCATGCCAGTCTATTCAGTGACCATAACAGGACTTCTGGTTTTTTACCCCAGAGAAACCCTGCGTGGACATGTTTGTACATGTTTCCTCCTGAGGGTGTTAGTCCCTTAGGGAGGCAGAGGTCACTGTGTCTGGACTTGCTGAGTCACCCTGTCAGCCCTGAGACTGGACTCAAACACAGTCCTTCCCCCACCCCCACCCCGACCCAAGAAATGTGAAGAGTTCCTTTTTCTTTCAGGACCTCCACTCAGATAAAACTCCCATTTTATGGTTTTACCACAGGAAAAGAATTCCAGGCTGGAGCTGGGCATATTGGCACATAGACACTTTTATTATTGACACTTTTAATATCTCAAGCAAGAATTAATTGGAGAGTAACGCTCTTCTTCCATGGCTCTGCCTGAGCCTGTTCACTTTCCTATATAGTTGTCCTGTCTGATGTTTCCTTCATAGGTTTAGCGGCTACAGCTTCCATTACTGCCTGAGGAGGAATTGAAAGCAGTTACAATGACAGGCTGAGATGAGAAAGCCACATAGAATATTTTCTCTCTGAAAGGGATAATTCACTGTCGCAACCTGCTAAGTCACCCAGATCTTAACGTTCTGACCTTCAGACATCAGTCTTTCTTTTAAACTGGTGTCCCCTCCCTGGATCTCTAACTGCTGGATTAAAACCAGCAGAGACTCTTGCCAACCCCTCAGATAAGCCTGAGGGTGAGTTTGACTCCGTAGCCACGTTTCTGGTTACACATTTCATGTTTTTCTTCCTCTCAGTCCTCTCTTGTTTAAGAGAATTTACTAAGCTACAAAGCAACGTCAAATACTGTTAAGTAAAATCTGCAGGATGTTCATAGTTTTGCTCCAGGCACCAGCCTAGGGCCTAAGGGACCAAACCAAGAGAGAACCAGATGCCTGTCATGGATCTTCCCTTGCCTGTCTCACACTCTGTAACCAGCTAACTGGGCAACTGGCCAGGCTGCAGCCAATACTTTTGCCATCTGGGTTTCATTTTGGTTCCCTACCAATGTTGTTTACTGATGTGTGCCTTGGTAGGAATGAATACAATCCAGAGACTCTGGTGTCCCTCCCTTAGGGTAGCAGCAGTTAAAACTAGAATTTCCCCAGGAGCCTCATGCTGAAGCCTTAGGCAGCTGGAGGTGGAGCTGGTCTCAGTGAAACAGATTTCACCGTTCTGACTGGTTCTCGCCATCTTGTCATAGGTGGGACGGGGACACAGACAGTAATGGGTGGTGATGGGCAGCACTCCATCCTGACGACAAGGACTGCTTAGTGGTCCCCTTGCCCTCTATTTAAACCTAAGCTTCATGGCAGGACCTCCGACATGGACTTAGACGGTCACTGGGTCTTTTCATTGGCTCCTCTTTCTAATGTAGTCATATCAAATAAAAGAGATGCCCCACACTCATCATCCCTTTTCTGGTTTTCAAAGCTACTTGTCTCTTTAACTGACCCATTGACGATGTACGGCTCAGTCTAGCTTCTTAGAGCTTCTCAGCCTAGGCTCTGACCTTAACAATCCCAGGGACACTTGGTTGAAGTTCTTAGATTTTGCTTTGCCTCTGGGAGCCCCCTTCATTCTCCAGTCTTACCTGGTTTCTTTCTTTTACTTCACTCGAGTAAACGTGATTAAATTTAATCATATATATAAAAACAATACTCAAATAGAAAGCTGGCATGGCATTACACACCTGTATCCCCGGCTACTCGGGAGTATTGCTTGAACCTGGGAGTTCAAAGCCAGCCTGGGTCACACATTGAAAACTGTCTCAAAAGGGGAGAGGAAGAGAGAGAGACTTTGGTTGTAAAATGACTTTGTGAGAGGAAGTTTGTAGTTTCTTTGTTAGTAGGTTTAGATTTAGAAAACTACTATGGGCCTACTAATATGTTGTGGGTCCACCTAACACCCAGCAAAGCCTGACTAGAGGGTTTGTTCCTATGTGTGGGACCTTGTGTGATTTGAAAACTATGTTCATGTCTTTAAAAAATAACACCTGAATAGCTACATATTTATTGTCTCTGCTCACTTTGTTTTTTCTTTTTTTTTCTTTCTTTCTTCTTTTTTTTTGGTTTGGTTTTTCTTTCTTTCTTTCTTTCTTTCTTTCTTTTTTTGTTTGGTTTTTCGAGACAGGGTTTCTCTGTGTAGCTCTGGCTGTCCTAGAACTCACTCTGTAAACCAGGCTAGCCTCGAACTCTCAAACTCAGAAATCTACCTGCCTCTGCCTCCCAAGTGCTGGGATTAAAGGCGTGTGCCACTACTGCCCGGCTTTTTTTTTGTTGTTGTTGTTTTCTGAGACAGGATTTCTCTTTGCATCCCTGGATGTCCTGGAAACTCTACAAACCGGCTGGCCTCGAACTCAGAGATCCTCCTGCCTCTACCTCCAAGTGCTGGGGTCAAAAGTGTGCACCACCAGCCAGCTCTATTAAACGGGTCTGGTCAGTTCTATGCTATTTAAAGGCTTGAACCCCAAATGTATCACATAAAAAACATAAATATTACTAAATGGCAGGTCTACTTTAAAAGTCACCTTCTGTTTTCATCATAGTTGAAAATAAAGTAAGGAGAGTCTTGGGCTGGAGAGATGGCTCAGCGGTTAAGAGCACTGAGTGCTCTTCAAGAGGTCCTGAGTTCAATCCCCAGCAACCACATGGTGGCTTACAACCATCTGTCATGGGATCTGATGCTCTCTTCTGGTGTGTCTGAAGACAGCATAAATACAATAAACAAATCATTAAAAAGGGAGAGAGAGAGAGAGGGAGAGAGAGAGGGAGAGAGAGAGAGAGAGAGATCGAGACATAGAGAGAGAGAGAGAGAGAGAGTGTCTGAACTGGAGCTTTATTCTGTAAACATGCAGCAGTCACTTCTCTGGTTATAACTACACACAGCCTATGTGGCCTGTCGTGTAATAAGTACCCCTCATCTAGTTTCTTGAATGGCTACTGCAGTCCTAGTCAGGAAGGACATATTTTGAAGAGGAATTTGGCCATAACCTTTCGTTCATATACTGTTTGTATCTTTGGGCACAGTGCAAGCATTTCAACGATAGCTGGATCAACATACCTATATCTGATCTTTAAAGCTTGAAGGGTTGGAAGGGGAAAACTGACTCTCTGTTGCTATCCAATCATAAACCGTGATGAGGCATTTGAAGAAAAGAAACTGGGTTCTTAAGAGACCAGCCTGGCTGATGAACACTCCGATGGAGACACTATGTGTCCTGTTCCCTTGGTGACTCAGAGTCACAGCATCTGGTACAGTCAGTGTCGTTTCTCATGTGTGTCATCATGTAGCAGTTTAGTGTGTGGCTTTGTTCTGGTCAGTAAACCAAGAGCAACCCTTCACGTTTCCGGGTGTAGTACAGTGTGCTGCGCACAGGATATGCTTTTTGTTGTGTTGTTTCTCTTTAACACCCCCTACCCACCCTTTTTTAAAAAATAGGGTCTCACTATGTAGCCCCAGTGTACAGACCAGGCTGGCCTCAAACTCACAGAAACCCTTGCAGGGCACTCTTAATCCATGCCACTGATGGAGTAAAGAATTGGGAACATAGCTTAGTATTTTGGGCTGGGACTGTAGCTTAGTGTTTGACTAGCATGGGCAAGTCCCTGGGTTTGATCCCCAGTACTGTAAGAAAGAAATAAGAAAGGGCTGTAGATTAAACATGTATTAGTTGGGAAAGTCTTGACAAGTTAACTTCATTCGTTCACGTCATGTATTCCTAGCATTATAATGAGTGCTTGACACAATCAATAAGTCATTGTAGACTAGTGAGTAAAAGGCCAAACGAACAAGGAGCTGGAGAGGTGGTTAAATGTTAGAGCCGAGCGTTTGTAAGGCCTTGGGTTCAGTCCCCAGCACAGCCACCCACAGCCACCACTGACTCCAGTTTCACTGTGCTAATCTGTGTCCAGTTGTCTTAGGGTTTTACTGCTGTGAACAGACACCATGACCATGACAAGTCTTACAAAAACAGCATTTTAGTTGGGGCTGGCTTACAGGTTCAGAGATTCAGCCCATTATCATCAAGGTGGGAACATGACGGCATCCAGGCAGGCATGGTACAGGAGGAGCTGAGAGTTCTACATCTTCATCTGAAGGCTGCTAGGAGACTCACTTCTAGGCATCTAGGACAAGGCCACAATGACACACCTACTCCAACAAGGCCACACCCACTCTAATAAGGCCACACCTACTCCAACAAGGCCACACCCACTCTAACAAGGCCACACCCACTCCAAGGCCACAGCCCCTAATAGTGCCACTTCCTGGCCCAAGCATATACAAACCATCACACCAGCTAAAGCCCACACTGATTCATGCACACTCCTTCCTTAGACAATCACCGAGCACATATCTACACCAGGCTTTACTCCAGGGCTGGCTACAAGGATGAACAAAAATGGACCAAGCTATGCCCTCGTAAAGCTTATCACTCAGTGGGTACTAAAGAAGTCAGAGACAGAGAGAATACAGATCCAGCAGATCCTGAATGCTTTTCTGTCGGGAGGGAAAGGGCACATGCATGTCCACAGCTTAACCACAGAATTTCAGAGCAGGGCTTTCTGGTGTACACGAGCTAGAGTCTGTTACTAGACTAACCCTGGACATGGTGGTCTCTCAGAAGGCAATGATGCCCACTGTTCCATTATAATCCACAGGACAGAATGTCTAAACTTATGAAGGTAAGACTGGGCAGCAGGTCTTAACCAGCTCAGCCATCTCTAGAAAGGCCCAGGAGTCTGATTGTTCTTGTTTGAAAAAAGTCTCTTTTCTGCCAAAGGGGACAGATGCCCTCAACCCTGGGGTCCCAGGGAGACTTTGTTCACAGAAGGAAGTAAGCCTCCTTCCTGTCTGTATAAATCTGACAATGAGGCAGTTTCTAGACTGGAGATCACAGGGCAGACTGTGCAGCAGTACTGTTCACAGTGTCTCTGTTCACAGCTCAGAATCAGGCATCTGTGATCCTGTGAGCTGGCGCTTCTGGAGAACTATTGAGAAAAACAATTCTTTTCCACTGAGTTTATTGGTTACTGTGCCTCACATGGTTGATTTCTGTGTCCCAGTGGCTCTGACATCTTCTGGCTCTCTAAACCCAGAACAAAGAGTTTCCTTCTCCTCTTTACCCCCCCCCCGCTTCTCTTCCCCCTCCCCCTCTCTTTCTTTCTCTCTCTCTCCCACACCCCATTTTCTTCTCTCTCTCTCTCTCCCTGTGCTTGGAACCTAAGGTTTTCTCCATGTTAAATAAGAACTCATCCACTGAACTAGACCCCCAGCTTAAAGACTGGGATTTTAAAAACACCTGGAACAGCCGGGTGGTGGTGGTGCACGCCTTTAATCCCAGCACTTGGGAGGCAAAGGCAGGCGGATTTCTGAGTTCGAGAGTTCGAGGCTAGCCTGGTTTACAGAGTGAGTTCTAGGACAGCCAGGGCTACACAGAGAAACCCTGTCTCGAAAAAAAAAAAAAAAAACCCCCACGCCCCCCCCCCCCAAAAAAAAAAGCCTGGACCAGAAGAGATGTCTCAGCAGTTAAGGGCACATACTTTCTTGCAGAGGACCAGGGTTCAGTTCCTAGTACCCACATTAGGTGGCTCACGGAGGGTAACTCCAGCTTCAGGGAATTCAGTATTGTCTTCTGGACAATTGAAAAGTTATTTTTAAACTTTTTTAGTCAGACAAGGCTCTTATCTTGCCCAGACTAGCCACAACCTTGCTATGTAGCAGAGAATAATCCTGAGCTCCTGGGCGCTGAGATTTCAGGAATGCGCCGCCACAGCAGGCTTTAACATGATGCTAGGGACCGAGCCCAGGGCTTCATGCACGCTAGGCAAGCACTCTACCACTGGGGCTGCATCCCCAGCCCCTGTTTATTTATCTATTTATTTTATGTATGGGAGTATACCATCACTGTCTTCAGACACACCAGAAGAGGGCATCAGATCCCATTACAGATGGTCGTGAGCCACCATGTGGTTGCTGGGAATTGAACTCAGGACCTCTGCAAAAGCAGTCAGTGCTCTTAAGCACTGAGCCATCTCTCAGCACACACACACCCTTTAAATCTACATCTTTAACATCTATTTAAAACACTTTCTGTTCTATTACCATACTTTTTGTTTTTTGGGTTTTTTTTGGTTTTTCGAGACAGGGTTTCTCTGTATAGCCCTGGCTGTCCTGGAACTCACTGTGTATACCAGGCTGGCCTCGAACTCAGAAATCCGCCTGCCTCTGCCTCCCCTTTTACCATACTTATTGCTGAAGATGTGCCAGAATATTGACTTGATTAGATGTCAGCATATGACTAGATGATGTCACGGCTTCAAGGGGCTTTGGAATTCTCTAGATTAGATGTCAGCATATGACTAGATGATGTCACGGCTTCAAGGGGCTTTGGAATTCTCTACAGGTGAGATCCGAAGTCTTCGGTGCAGGCTGCCTGTCCCCAAGATCTGTGTGTGAGTATGGCTTGAGAGAAAGGCCTGGGAGGAAGAACTGATGAAGCTTCTTACAAAACATTATAGAAAAGTTAAATGAATGAGTGAATGAATGAATGAATGAGTGGGGTTAATAGATATGGAGTTGGAAACATAGCCCAATAGGAGAGGGCGTACCTACCACTTGTGAAGCCCTAGGTTCAAACCTTGTACTGAAAACAAAAATAAAAGATTCAACCGGGCAGTGGGGGTGTACACCTTTAATCCCAGCACTTGGGAGGCAGAGGCAGGCGGACTTCTGAGTTTGAGGCCAGCCTGATCTACAGAGTGAGTTCCAGGATAGCCAGGGCTACACAGAGAAACTCTGTCTCAAAAAAAACAAAAAAAACAAAAACAAAAAAAAAATCAGAGATTCATCAATGTGAGCTGATCTGGTGACACAAGCCTGTAATCACAGGGAGGCAGAAGCAGGAGGACCAATGTATTAACTAATATTTTGTTTTTTGGTTTTTTTTTTTCCTGCGATAAAATAACATGACCAGAGGCAATTTAAAGAACAGTATATTTTAGCTTAACATTTCCAGAGGGCTAGATGTCCACACTGGTGGAGAAGACATGGCGGCAGGAGTAGGAAGCAGAGGGATCACATCTCAATAGCACACAGGAAGCAGAGAGAGCTAAGAGAGAGTAGGGTGGGGCTATAAGTCCTCAAAGATGGACTATAAGCCTCCCCAGAGATGGACTTCCCCCAGCAAGGCTGCACCTCCTAAAGGTTCCATCATTTCTCAAATAGCACCACCCACTGGGGACATGAGCCTATGAGGGACGATTTGATTCTCATTTAAATCACTACTTACCATACTCATTGCTGAAGGTTCGAAGCTAGCCTGCTCTGTAAGAGGGTCTACAGTGAGACCCTATCTACAAATAAATATGTGACTAAGGGCTGCTATGAGCCAGAGAGAGAGAGAGAGAGAGAGAGAGTCACCAAAAGCACATTCAGACTCACTTCTCTTGTTTCATCTTCTAATTTAGGGTACCCAGACATCTGGCTATTCCAGTTATCATTTATTTTGTCTAGTTAATCTTTTTGTCTAAATTTGTCCTCGTTCAGGGTCAGCAAAATGGCTCAGTAGGTAAAGATACTTGTTGCCAAACCTGACGACCTAAGTTTGACCCCCAGAGCTTGCAAGGTGGAAGGAGAGACTGACCCCTGCAAGTTTTCCTCTGACTGACACATTTGCTTTGAGCATGCACATACACACAGATGCACATATACACAAACACATACACACATACACAAACACATATGGACATACACATACACACACATACACACATACACACACATATACAGAAACACATATAGACATACATACACATACACACACATACACATATACAGAAACACATATAGACATACACATACATACACATATACAGACATACACATACATATGTACACATGCACACACATACACATATACAGAAACACATATAGACATACGCACACATACATACTTACACACACACAGACATATACATACATACACACACACACACATGCAGAAACACATACAGACATACACATACATACTCATACATACACACACATATACAGAAACACATATAGACATACAGATACATACACACATACACACAAACACATACAGACATATACATATATACACACATACAATATACACATATACATATAAAAACCATACATACACATACATACATATATATACACATATACATATACATACACACATATACACATGTGCACACATATACATACAAGTAACACACACAAAATAAATGTAAATAAAAAATTGTTCTAACTTTTAAAAAGACATGTAATTTTTAGCCTTATGGTTTCATTAAAGATTTTGTAAAGCTCTGTATGTTATTTTGAAAGCCTTACTTCTCTTCTAACTTGAATAATTTCCTCCATCAGACCTAAGGCTAAAGGAATGTAGTTTGCTAGTCTATGAAAAGAAGGCTTGTCTTCTCCAACACTTACTTCTTAGAGCGCTGGTTTACTGGGACCAGGACTTGGCTGGTACGGCGAGAGCTCAGTCAGAAGACGGAGGAGGAGACACAAAGCCAGTCTAAACCGTGGGCACAGTGAAAGTCATTAGGAAGGGAAAGCTTGCATTGAATTTTTTTTGGGTTTTCGAGACAGGGTTTCTCTGTGTAGCCCTGGCTGTGGAACTCACTCTGAAGACCAGGCTGGCCTTGAACTCAGAAATCCTTCTGCCTCCGCCTCCCAAGTGCTGGGATTAAGGCGTACACTACCACTGCCCAACTAATAAATCTTAAAAAAGAAAGACTATTCAAAATTAATTGGCAAGCCCTGCCACCATGGGTGTCCCTAATTACAAATACCTTGTTATATTTACTTGAACATATTTGATGAACTTTAACTCCTGTGTCACATACATTGTGTTGGCCATCTCCGAAGTGGCATACACTTATATTATATTACAGTCACAACTCCTATAGTTTGTTTTTTTAAATGCTCTTAAAAATTCAACGCAGCCGGGCAGTGTTGGCGCACACCTTTGATCCCAGCACTTGGGAGGCAGAGGCAGGCGGATTTCTGAGTTCGAGGCCAGCCTGGTCCTCCGAGTGAGTTCCAGGACAGCCAGGGCTACACAGAGAAACCCTGTCTCGAAAAACAAAACAAAAAACAAACAAAAAGATTTATTATTTATTTTTTATGTATGTGAGCACACTCTCTTCAGACATACCAGAAGAGGGCATCAGGTCCCATTACAGATGGTTGTAAGCCACCATGTGGTTGCTGGGAATTGAACTCAGGACCTTTGCAAGAGCAGTCAGTGCTGTTAACCTCTGAGCCATCTTTCCAGCCCAATTTTGAATGTTATGCTGAAAGCTGTTTGAGTGAGCAAGGATTCTCTACTAAAGACCAACAGTTTCTCGGTGGTGGGGGGTGGGTGTTGTTATTTTGTATCTTAAGACAGTGTCTTTCTTACAAAACCTTAGCTGCCTTGGAGTTCCCTGTGTAGACCAAGCTAGCCTCAGGCTCACCGAGATCTACTTGCTTCTGCCATCTGAATGCTAGGGGTAAAGATGTGTGCCACCATATCCGGTGACCAACAATGAGGGCTTCTAGTATGACACGCTTTAATGAGTAGACCCATTACAGTCCTGACGGGATTGTTCGTTTGGCTCATGGTCCATGGCCCATCACCACGCTACTAGGCTAACAAAAACCACACAGCTTCACAAAGGCATTTCTTTTACACGTTCTCCTTGGACCTGTTCTCCTCCCACATCCTAGCTTTGAACACTGAGTGCAAACCGTGTTCCTCTAGGTCTCCTTTAGTTTCTCACTGTACCCGAGAGCAGAACTGCCCATCCCTAGAGAGCAAAACCAGACTAGTTATATTAGGCCCTTTCCTTTTCATCTCTAAGTTGACACATTTTTGTTTTTGTTTTAGTTTTTTGAGACAGTGTTTCTCTGTGAAGCCCTGGTTGTCCTTGAACTCAGAGATTCACCTCCCTCTGCCTCCGGAATGCTGGGACTAAAGGTGGGCACCTGTAAGGAGCGGGCTCTTAAACAGGATCGACTCCATTTTGTAATAGGAAACTTGTAGAGACAAGTCTGGTACTTGTAGAGACAAGTCTGGAAGTGAAGTTGTGCTGTGATAACCAGACACGAGTGGTTATCTGCCGTGCACGTCAGCAGTAATGTTAAATCAAACATAAAAGGGGAGCCCGACCAGGAGCACAGTATCACACTGGTAACCATGATTACCTAGCGTGATACTCCGACAAGCCTCCTCAACACCCGACCATCAAAGAGTTAACCTACGCCTCCAACTTCGTGGCCAAAACCCCCGACTTCAAGCACCCCTACAGGTCAAATTAGCAATTTAGCTGGAAGCCTGGCAGCCTGACCCCTGCCTTCACAGACTCCGAACTTGTAACCTGAAACCAGCATAAGGACTCAGGTCGTACAACTGAATGATGTATTTATTGCTATGGTTATTTCTTTGGTAATTAGCAATTTATTAGTTGTGTTTCTTGTGCATATTGTTAGAGGCAATACATAGGAAATGTTACAATAGCTTGTGGTAGCAATAGCCTTAGCATTGGTGATAATATATTGCTTGCTATGCATCATGAAAGAGTAACTGAATTCCAAAACCTCTGTCTCTCTGGCATTCTCTCTCTTCCCTCTCGTGGAGCTGACAATCTCACAGTCAAATCCAGCATACGATCCCTTAGTGGAGCAGGACCTGTTGCTTCTCTCCCCGAGGGGATACTAAAACCTTATCAATAGCCTGCTTGTGACAGATAACAGTCAGGGCTGGAGACTGCACCACCTCCACCCAGCATGAGGTGATAATTCTTAGAAGCACGTCTTTTGTTTTGCAGCCTTGCCTGGTGTTTACTGTTGTTCTTTCAGATAAAAATGATCTCGGAAGGTGGAGACGGCATCTTACAGTTCACTGATGAAAGCTTTTGAGACCCATGTGAGTTTCTCAGTGTGGAGCAGAAAACTTTATGTGTGCTTCCTATCTGATCATAGAGAATGCTAAAAATCCAGGCACTCAGTGGTCACAACTAAACAAAATTAATAATTTCGGCTGCATAGTGAATAGTAAGTAAAACTGGTGTTAAAAATAAATAAATACAGAGAACACTGGTGAGGTGTGATCTGCTGTAGTTTGAACATGAAACTCAAAGTTTGGTCACAGAACCTACAGCTCATGGTCTTTGAAGCCTGTTTGGAGGAATTCACTCAATAGATGGACCTTTTTTTTTTTCTTTGAACATTTATTCACTTATTTTGCTGTGTGTGCACGTGTGTGTGTGTGTGTGTGTGTGTGTGTGTGTATGCCGCAGCATACACGTGGCAGGCAGAGGCACTGTGTGGGAACAGGTGCTCTCTTTAACTACATGAAGTTGAGAAGTTGAGTGAGTGACTTTACCTGCTGAGACAGCTTTCTATCCCTGGGCAGATTAAAGCAAAAATGACAAAGCCCAGTTTCCTTGTTAGTGTGTACAAAAGGGCAGTGGTGGAATGAGGTGTGAAATGGGGATTATGATGATGGGTGTGTGTGTGTGTGTGTGTGTGTGTGTGTGTGTAGTTATATTACAGGTGGCTGTAAGTGACCAGACAAGGCTACTGGGAACCACACTTGGGTCCTCTGGAAAAGCAGTATTCTCTTAGTCCTGAGCTGTCTCTCCAGGCCTTCAACCTGGAATTTTGATGATACTGCTTTTATTCTTTCTCTTGTCCTCTGCTTTCTCTCTACTAAGGTAATAATACAAAGGCTGGGAGATTCTTCTAGAAAACTAATAAGTAGTGCTATAGGGAGATTCATTCAATCATTCATTCATTCATTCATTCATTCATTCATTCATTCACTATTGAAATGCCTGGTCTTGGATACATCAATAAATAACCCCTTGTGAAGCTGACATTCTACTTGGGGTGAGACAATAATCAATAAATATGAGTAAATTAAAAGTTATAAATTCTGTGGGGGGAAAAGGCAGACTAGGCAGGGAGAAGACAGTAACATACTGTAAGGGAGGGCATGGAGAGGCAGCTGCAGCAAGGAAGATGGTGGAGCCTGGAGATATGACTGTGTGGTATGGTTTGCCTAACGTGTCCTGGTTAAATCAGCAGTTTGCGGGACGGTGGGGAGGGGTGAAATTCCAGGAAGGACTATAAGGAACTGAGAGCTAGCCAAAGGCAGCCTGGAGAAAAACTTTCAGGCAGAAAGTGAGCAAATCTCCTAAATTGGGCCTGCAGCACTGCAGAGCCAGCAGCAGGGCCATCATGGCTATGACACAGGAGACTAGGTGAGAAGGAACACGGACCATGCTATCTCTCCCTGAGGGGACACAGCTAAGTCTGATGGGAGCGCTGTTGTAGGGCTTCAAGGGGTGACATGACAGGCTCACTCTGGCTGTGGAGAACTGGGCGTCTGAGGACAGGTTCTGGGGAACAAAGGAGAATTTGGGGGGAGACCTTCAGGGGGCTATCGTAGTAGGTGGGTTCTGGATGTTTGGAAGAGTTGGCCAAATTTCCTGCCAGAGTAGAAAGGCAAGAGAAAGCGGTGTCAATAATGACTCCATGATGCTTCGTGTGAGCACGTGGTAAGACCATGTGGGGGAGTGGGTCTGGAGGAAGATAGGCTGGTTGGTTTGGACATAGGGAGCTCACAGTATTCTCTGGATGAATGAGCTACATGTAGTGACCCAATCGTTTTTGATCTCTTGACTCTGTTCTTTCAGTAAACGCCAAGGTAGCTAAGAAAAGAAGCCTGGTTATTCAAATGCCCTAATGTAAAGACCCAATTTAAACCGAGCAAATAAGGCCAGGCTAAGTCAATCAAGAGGCTCCTGAATCCACTCATCTTGTGCTCAAAACTCCAGCCGTCCCTCCAAGTGGGTAGGTCAGTCCTCCTGAAGTGTGTGAGAAAGCCCAGTGTTTCCACTTCTAACTTTTTTTTTTTTATACTTATAAAAGACTACTTTGTGTCAGATGTGGCCTATGCCTGGAATCCCAACAACTCAGGAAACTGGAGGAGAAGATTATAAGGTGGCTAGCCTGGGGAACTTGGCTAGACCCTGTTTCAAACCAAAACGGAGGGACTAAGGATGTAGCTGAATGGCAAAGAAAGCACTGGCACCCTCACCAACTCCCCTTCCCCACAAAGAAACTTTTGTAAAATATGAAATCAGGAATTATGACCTTGAGTGTGTGAACCCTGAGTGTGTGGATCCCGAGTGTATGGACTCTGAGTGTGTGGACCCCAAGTGTGTGGACCCGAGTGTGTGAATCCTGAGTGTGTGGACCCCGAGCGTGTGAACCCTGAGTGTATGGACCCCGAGTGTGTAAACCCCGAGTGTGTGAACCCTGGGTATATGAACCCCGAGTGTGTGAACCCTGAGTGTATGGACTCTGAGTGTGTGAACCCTGAGTGTACGGACCCCGAGTGTGTGAACCCTGAGTGTATGGACCCCGAGTGTGTGAACCCTGAGTGTATGGACCCTGGGTGTATGAACCCTGAAGAGAGGTCCAGAGTGAACTCTGTTGTTGACTTGGGCATGGCAAACTAAGGCTAGATCCAAGCCCTTTCCCATGCGGCCTAGGCTCAAGGGAATGTGAAGCTTTTCTCGGGAGTCCGTGAGTGTTTATGAATGATTGACCAGTGCAGGTAAAGACCAGCAGCAACCATGGCTTTCTCCTCCTGGATGTTTACAGCTCGAGACTGTACACCCAGAGAGACCCTTCTTCTTGTTCCATATGCAATAAACACGCAGGTTCTGGGTTGCACAGTTTTAGAAAACTCCCACCGGATTCTGGCTTTACTAAATGTGTGTCTGGCCTTTCTCCAATCCCTTGCCCACTCGAAAAGTTCAAGGACCCAAGCTGCTGGGGCCACAACATTCCAGAACACTATCGCACTGCTGCTGGTGACGAGTCTCAGGCTTGCCATCCCTGAGACGAGTACTAGGTACAAGCACTGATGTCTGTCTCATGATGTCCTTTATGAATTCAAAGACTGGCTCTGCATGTGCCTGAAGAATTCTCTATTCGGTCACCCTGTGATAAAGCAGGACTGTGGGAATCCCATCCCTTAAAGTTCCTCGCCCACGCCTGCAGATGTGTGGTATATGGATTCTCAAAGAACATGGGCCTTGTGCATGACAGGTCCCAAGGCACCATGGGAGATAAGGGGCAGATGGAGACAGGATTGCACAGATTGTACTTTGTTACCAACAGAAGTATGGTCAAAACCAGTGCATCTCTGTGAATCTGGTTAGAAGAAGGGGCCTCTGTGTTAGTCAGGACGAAATTGATTTTTATCAAAACCAGAGCATACACAGCTTATCTGGAGTCAACATCAAAGAGGGCACGTGCATTCCCGGGGCTGACTGAACTTCGGTCTCGTAAAGATCCGCATTCCAGTCTGATGGCTGTCTGTGCACAGTACAATATGCAATGTGGGGTGGGAGGGGCAGACCAGGATTATGTGGTGACAGTCAGGGAAGGTGTGACTCAAGATGGCTTTGGTCAGGCCAGGCAGGAACCTAGCCTCCCACTGCGGCTCTAGCCTGTGTTGTTACAGGAGTCTGAAGTTCTACCACAGTAGGCGTCCCCTAATCCAGTGGTTCTCAACCTTGCTGATGCCGTGACCCTTTAATGCCGTTCCTCACGCCGCGACTTCCAACCATGAGATTATTCTCATTGCTATTTCATAGTTGTAATTTTGCTCCCATTGTGAAATGCAATATAAATATCTGATATTTACACAGGGAGAGCTGGCGGGCTCACCAACTGAGTTACCGCCCGGATCCAGAACACGTCTTTGAGTTGACCCACCCCAACATCTACCTCATCTGTGAACTGCTGGAGCTCATGAAGGGGCCGGCCCCACAGGACCAAAGCTGCCGGATCTCCATGTCACGGGTCAACAACAGGATATGCCCAAGGTGTCCCAGTGAAGATCCAGTCTTGATGGTGAAGCAGAAGCCAGAGGCCTCAAAACAGATCGACGAGTCACTGGGATGAACATTTGCAAGTAAAGAAGTGAGGACCAAAGGGTATACAGTGTGACACGTTGCAGCCTCCACGGTTCGATTTTTTTGTTTGTTTGTTTCCTTTCGTGGGGGAGGCTGCAAGGGCAGGGGTTGGATATGGAGGGATGGGGAGGTGAGCGGGGATTGGGATGCATGGTGTGACATCCGCAAAGAACCAATGAAAAGTTTAAAAAATGTTTATGTAGAGATTTTAAAAATTACTAAAAACCAAACAAAGAAAACCAAACGTAACACCCAGATGTTCGGGGATGCTCTCAAAGCTGTGAGTGACATCTACAGGCATCCTGACTCAATAGGCCTCTCCTTCCCAGCCCGGGACAGGCAGCCTGCAGCCTGGTAGCGGGATGCTGTTTCAGTAGCCACTCGCCTTCCCAGGGTCTCTTCAGAGCTCTCGTGATTCTGGACATCCACAGCTGGCCTGGGATGATTAAGAGTTGGGACAAAGCCGGGCAGTGGTGGCGCATGCCTTTAATCTCAACATTTGGGAGGCAGAAGCAGGCGTATTTCTGAGTTTGAGGCTAGCCTGGTCTACAGAGTGAGTTCCAGGACAGCCAGGGCTACACAGAGAAACCCTGTCTCAAAAAAGAAAAGAAAAGAGTTGGGACAAGGAACAACTAGCCACCTCTGTCCTGTTCCTTGGATCAAAGATTCAAGAATCTTCAACTTTGCTTATGTTCCACAGAAGAGATGGTACAGGACCAGCCCTGACTAAAAGACAGTCAAGAGAAACTGGCTCACTTAAACCTTTAGAGAAGTGAGCAAATAAGAATGTTTCAGACAAAACACAGTGTTTGTCTTTTTTTTTTCTTCCTCCCACATTTTTGTTATATTTTCTGAGGGCTGGAGATGGCTCAGTGGTTAAGAGCCCTTGCTGCTCTTGAAGAGGACCCGGTTTTTCCCCAGTATCCACACGGTGGCTCACAACCATCTGTAACTCTAGATCCAGGGTGTGGATGCCCTCTTCTGGTCTCTGTGAGAACCATCCGTGTTTGTGATGCAGACGTATGTGCAAGCGAACCACTATCTGCACGAACTTTTATCTTTTGATTCTTACAGTTGTGGTCAGTGAATGACATAATTCTCTTAGATGTACAGGCTGTGAGGGCTGGCTTTCCTTTTCAACTCCTGCCAGAGACAGATCCGGAGGCCCGCCATTGCCACAGGGAGTCCAGACTGACTCTGTACCTCCCAGACTGACAGATAAGAGCCACCCACTCTTGATTGGCCATGAATGTAGGTCTGATTTCTAACTGAAGAAACAGGAAACTGAAAA
The DNA here is from genome assembly GCF_004785775.1 of Grammomys surdaster. Classification (NCBI taxonomy): domain Eukaryota; kingdom Metazoa; phylum Chordata; class Mammalia; order Rodentia; family Muridae; genus Grammomys; species Grammomys surdaster. Next base: position 7,570,553 of record NW_021621071.1, read on the forward strand.
CGCATGCTTGGTACAGAATATTAGGTTGGAAAAGGAAAACCTTAAAAGTTAAACATTTTGCTGGATGTTATGCCTCACACCTGTAAGTCAGGAGCTCTGGAGGTAAAGGCTGGAAGGCTGTATCAATCTGTTACGTATCAAGGCCAGCCTGTCTGCGTGAGGCCCATCTCAAAACAAGCGAATTTACTGTGCTTTGAGTGACTGAAATAAAATTTAAGGCATTAATGATTTTAATGCAGCAAGTCTTAGAGGTATTTTAGAGAAGAAAGCACAGGAAAGGCCACATTCCGAGAATGGTTTCTTTATACTGTCATTACTAGTGAGACAGCACAGAACACACACACAATATCCATAAGAGCATGCCCAAGGCTGCAGATAACTAACCTAACCCTTAATAGGCTTCTTCCCTTTACAACCCAGAAGAGGCAGCCAGCAAGCAAACACCAGGTAGCAGCAATGTCACTAGACAGCCCTGACTAGGTCTAGCATTCTGTATATAGATCAGGCTGGCTTCCAACTCAAGGAACCAGATTCCCTTGCCTCTGAGTGCAGTGATTAAAGGAGTGTACACCCACACCTGACTCCTTCAGGTTATCTTAACGATTTCTGTTTTCCTTGGGCATGCGTGAATGTACTTACTGATGTGTGCAGAATTAGAGGAAGCCGGTAGGTGTCCTGTCATGCTGCCTTGTTCCTGAGAGACCTCTCACAGACACTGAAGCTAGACTGGACCCATCAAGCCCTGGGGATCCTGCCTCTCCTTCCCACACAGTACTGGGTTTAAGGGTTTCCACAGTTGCACTTAGCTTCTATTTTTTAAAGTTTTATGTGTATGTCCAGGCTGGATGGCACATGCCTTTAAGGGGGCAGAGATCTCTGAGTTCAAGGCCAGCCTGGTCTACATGGCTGTTCTGCCTGCATGTCTGTCTCTGTACCACTTGCATAACTGGTACCTGTTGAGCAGGAAAGGATGTCCATCTCCTGGAACTGGAGTGATAGAGGCTTAAGAGCTGTCATGCGGGCGCTGGGAATCAAAGCAGGTTCTCAGGAAGAGCAGCCTGGGCACTTACCTATGAGCTATCTCTCCAGTACCCCATGCCTGTTTCCTCCCCCACCCCCTTTTAATGTAGGTGCTAGGAACTCAGACTCAAGTTGTTCTCATGCTTGGGCAGCCAAATATTTTAACCCACCGAAGCATCTTCCTATGACCCCCGCCCCCCATTAGTTGACAAGGGACTTGGAATTTGGCTGCATCTGAGCTGTGGGTTAGCAAGCAGTACAGACCAGCACTTCCACACACACAGATGCCCGCTTTCCTTATGGGCTCTAATGAAGTGAGAAGTGAGAACAAGGGATCCTTAGCGTTTATAGCAAGAGTTGAAGTTTAGTCATTTGACATAGGATAAAAAACTACATCCAGTTCCATTGGCGACAAAAAGACAGTGCTATCTAGTGCCTGTCATTGTGCTTGTTTCATGGAATCGGTGTTTTCCTCAGGAATTTAATTTTCAACTAGATGACAGTCTTCATGGTGCAAAAAACTGCTTCTCAGCCTGCAGGGTTCTCATAGTACAGTTTATTCATGTATGTAAACACACCTTGACTCATCTTGCTTCCACTCTCCCTCATCCCTACTGACACCAGACATTTATTATACCCCACACACCTAACTTTTCAGACCACCCGTCCCCAGGCCTCACCTACACCTAAGACTTGTACCCAGCACAAATCAACTCAGGTGTTCCTAACTCACAGAAACCTGATGATCTCTATGCTGGAATCCTTTTCATCAGCTTCTGGGAAACTGTTAAACATTAATCTAAACATACATAGAAAATGTTTCTTGAGCAGAATACCAAAGGTCTATAATGGTACAGACAGCATGTTCTGTAGTTCTTGGCATAATCACATGACTCTGTAAACCGAGGAGGACAATATTTAAAACAAATATTCACGGAAGCACATGGACACAACACACACTGCCATTCTCCAGAATACACATTTAATGTGGCTTTGTACTTTAAATGGGCCAGGAAAAAAAAAACCTAAAACAGGCACATTTCCTGTCCCCTTAATAGAATCTCAGTATGCAATTCAGGCTGACCTGGGAGTCTGTGTGGTCCATGGACAGGGAACTTCTAGCCCCGACTCAGCTGCCCAAATCTTGGGATCTAGGAGTGTGTCTCCCCCGCTAGCCTGTTTCCTGATTACTTGAAAACGTTTTGTTTTGGCAGTGCTGGGGATACAACCCAGGCTTTTTTATTTGGTTAAAAAAAAAAAACCTAAAAACTACGACTACCAACAAAAAACCCTAGTATATTAAAAGTTACTTCTCTCTGTGAAAAAAAAAATTCAAAATATAATTTATTACCACAAGACATGGCTTTGTCATAAGCTGTTTTCTCACAAAAAGTGTACGTTTAGAAAAAGTTATTATTTCAAGAGATCTGACTCTTCTGAGGTCATCCATCAGTGGCTGCTTTTAATGGCGAAATGTCAATCTACTTGAAGGCAGACACACATTCACTTTGTAATTAAATACCCAGCACCCTCTTCCTTGGAGACCCATGTGTCCTGTCTGCATCTCAATTAAAAATATTTCTCAGTTCCTCTGAAACCTCACACAAAGCTAGTTTCCTACCTCTCTATCGTATCTTTCCTATTTTTTTCACCAAGTTTCCGCCTAGAATTTGGACAGCTTTTGCTCCAATTTGCCCCATAAAAACGGAAGGCATAATTCAGTTCGGTTCCCAGTACCATACTCCCCACTGCTGCTTCAGTATGTGGGGGGCAGGGAGCGTTGAGGGAAGCCGTATTAGAAATCACTGACATGAAATGACTAAGCAAGCTGGGAAGGCAGTTACCAGGACAAAAGGGACCCACCTGTGAGTGCTAGGCAGGTATTCTATTACTGGGCTATACCCGCTGGCCCTAGAAGACTTTCCTTTGAGCTGTTTAATCATGGGTTTTCATTTGACTCCATATATAGTATCTAGAACTCCCCGAAGGCCCAAAGCCACTAGGAGACCAGTGAGACCGTCATCCCACCAACACTGCTCCTTACAGACACTCCCTCTGGCTCAGGTAGAGCCTGTGCTGTTGAGCCGGCTTTGGCTCAAGCAGTCCCGCCTGTCTAACGGGGAAGAACGTCCTGTATCAATTGTCCACTGAAAAAGTGAAACTTTCAGAGTTGTAATTTGTCTCATGATCATGTCTATGACAGCTTGCTTTCTATAAATATTTCGGTTCCACAGTGAAATTGTAAAGAAGCTAAGGGCTTAGCCGGAGTGGTGGGGTTAAAAGCCAGTTTGGTCTAGGTGGAGAATTCCAGACCAGTCGGGGCTACACAGTGAGATCCAGTCACAAAACAACTATGATCACCACCCTGTCTGGACAACAAAGAACTTCCCGATGGGAAGGCATGGGTGAGCTGGCAGTAGTTGTCGTGCCCTTCCCTGGGAGATCATGGACACGGACAACCACGGTATAGCTGCAGCACCGGAGTGCTCTGTCATTCCAGTGGAACCGAACTCTCCTGTACTTCGGCTGGCAGAATGAAGCATCTTATATGCAGTCTCTAGCATTTCTTTGACGGTGCTGGAGTTTGAGGCCGGGGTCTCACGCGTGCGAGGCAAACACTGTACCACCAAGTGCCAGCTCCAGGTTCGTAAAGTCTTTGAAAAGAAGCCTGAAGCATTTTGGTTTTAAAAAATTAAATCGATAAAAGGTACTAGAAAACTCACTCTCTGTGAAGAAAATACCTCTTGTACGTCACTGACTGAATTCCGCAGGGAGCTTTTCCAGACGTACACATCTGTCATTTCTCATCCTTACGATTCCACTTTTCTCTTCTCCGCCAAAGCTCAGGGCCGTTGGACCAGCTTACTCTTACTGCCTTCCTGTTCGCTGAGTTTAAAGTGGGTGTAGGTGAGGATACCGAACAGCGTGCATAAGATGCCGAGCCCTTGGTTTACCGACAGTGGATCCTTAAATAAGATGTATCCTCCGCAGAGGGTGATGCAGAACTTGAAGTGTCCGAACATGTTGTAGCTGAGGTGTTCAGGTAAGGAGACAAAGGAGCAAATAGCTAGACATGAGGGACACCACACATACACATGCCAGTGCGTGCACCGCAACAGTGACCTGTGGCTGGAAAGAACTTCACACAACATGGACTCAACGGCTGCCATGCGCTTACAGAACAGACACTTGGGAACATGCTGGGCACGTCGCATGGTCTTAGCAACTGACTAATGTGAAAATGGTGACACTGCATTAAAACTGTGTGTGTACATGAGTGTGACGTCACAGACGCCAGAAGAGAGTGCTGAGTTCCCTGCAGTTGGAATGACAGGCAGTTATGACCATCGGGAGAGGGTGATTGGAACCAAGCTCAGGTCTGTAGGAGCAGGGTGTACTCTTGACTGTGGAGCCTGCTCTCCAGCCCAGCCCTGTACTTATTCTTTCCTGTTGGACCTAAGCTACATATATATATACACTCCAAAGACAAGAGACTGCCTCGAGTGTCCCTGGTGACCTCAAAGAGGCAGCACAGGGGGAGAAAGGCGTGTACAGCGAGGTACAGTGGAGACACTTAGCACAGGAGTTTATGGGTCTAAGATGGATGGCATTCCTAATAACTGTCACTGGCAATGAGCTGACATGTGCCAGGTGCCAGGGAGCTGACTCGAAGAAAACGTCCAGTATGCCTAAGATTAGGTGGGCAAGGGAGAGAGGAGCCAGACAGGGAGCACCACCACACCAGCCGCTCTGTTAGATGCTCTTCCATGAGCACCCCGCCGCCCTCCACTGCTTCCCAGTCTCCCCATTTCTCAACGGTGGAGGCTCAGACCCTTTAATAAGTTTAAAAAAACACTGACTTTATATGGTTGTGTGCGTGTGCATTGTGTGTGTATGTGCATGTGCGCATGCACACGCAAAGGCACAAGTATGGGTCAGAGGTCAACTTATGGACCCACCATGTGGCCCCAGGGACGGAAATCAGGTCAGGCTTGGTGGAAGGCACACCTGCTGAGTCATCTCAGCAGAGCAACTGCAGTAGCCAAATGATGGAGGCGTTCAAGTGCTGGCAGGCCAAACAAAGCAGACCTTAGAGAACTCCAAAGTTCAGGCTGTAATCTAATATACCGCTGGCAATTCATTACTGGGCTAAAGTGTTTTGCCAAGTCATTGTTTGTATAAAAAAAAAAAAGACTCAAACCATACACAGAGACCTCAGAAATTATTCTCTTGCCATATATTATACATAATCATTTTTAAAATCTAAACTAATACTGTTTTACTCTTCAGATGCATGCTACAAATCTACGTGTCCGTCTCCCTAGAAGCAGCTACCACTTTCTCTATGCGTCAGATTCTCTGCCTCTGCCTATTAAAGATGACCTTGTGTCTGCCTTGTACAGTTGATGTGGATCAAGAAGGAACACCTGCAGAGATTCTAGACTACAGCAGGCACCATCGTGCTAACTGTAAGCTATAG
>NW_021621071.1:7576062-7608154 GCF_004785775.1 Grammomys surdaster
ACTGTAAGCTATAGAGTGTAAGATTCTAGACTACAGCAGGCACCATCATGCTAACTGTAAGCTATAGAGTGTAACAAGCACCCGTGCATGGCAAGACCGCCCAGCACTGTAGATGTTACTGTCCCTAGTTTTTTATCTGCTTCCCTGTCACTCTCTTCTGCAGTGATGGGGACAATGAGCTGACTGTGGCCAACCTTAGGACCCTGAGTACATAAGCGACCTCAGTGGATCAACAAGCGCTCCCATAACATACTCAGGCTCATGGGAAGCGGAGGACCCCTGTAGAGGCCAGGCTCTTGGTTTCTGGGCGTGGCGGTCCAGGATTGTGACCCCAGCTCTTAGGAGGCTGAAGCGGGAGGCTTGGAGGACAAAGTCATCCTCAGCTGCACAGTAAATGAGACCAGTCAGGGCCGCAGGAGAGTTCCAGGAGACAAACAGCACCAGAGACCCCTCAGCAGCAGCCCCCTAGACAGCGCCCAGGGCACCCGCTTGCTGTCTTTTTCCTTTCAAAGGCTTGATGCAGTGGAGTTTATATCTGCGATTCAGCTGATGTGACCAGGGATGGTTATCACAACCACAGTGAAATACTCCTTATCTCAGTTATCTGCTCAGAAAAGAAAGGCAAGCTGCAGAAGGGAAGGTCTCTTGGCCCCAAAGACAATTGGTTGGATAGGGAGGGTGGCTTTTTGCATAATAAAGGGCTGGAGGCTTGGAGCTGGGGCAGAAAGACCCAGGCAGGCAGACGGGACATGGATGGAAGACTGAGAGGAGACAGGACAGAGCTGGGTAGCAGGCAGCCACACTCCTCAGTGGCTCTTTTTAGGAACTGAAACAGCAGAGGTTCCAGTTCTCTCTTCTCCAGTCAGGCGTTGCCACACCCGGAAGTGCTCCAGTCAAAACTGTCAGTGGCCTTGCCTCACTAGGTCTGTAAGAGCTAACTTAACTACCAATCTTACAGAAGCCTGATCATCTGGCAGACACAGTGGTTCCCCCTCCTCACGCGGACTCCTCTCCTCTCTATGAACTCTGGAGGTGCAGTGCCCCAGGAGTCGGTCTATTCCCTGACTTGTTAGCGGGAGCCTCGCTTACTCACACTACAGCAACACAGCGACTCAGGACCGCCTGTGGCTGAGGACCACGCAACCTCAACTCTATCTGCGTGGCAGGTCTCCTCCAAACTGGCCTCCCTCCCTTGACAGCCTCTGCAGTACACACGGGACTTGAGCTCACAGCTTCACATTCACTGTTCAGTAAACTTGTTGGTGCTACTGAAAATGGGTCCCGATGTCCGGAGTCCAGTCCTCACTGCCACTCCCTCTGGGTAACAAGCTGACACTTAAAGATTGTGTGTGTGTGTGTGTGTGCAGGGCAGAGAAGTTCATCACATCCCCTAGAGCTGGACTTACAGAATTGTGAATAGCCTATCTTGGGTGCTGAGCACCGAACTCAGGTCCTCTGAATGGACAGCAAGGTCCTAACTGCTGGGCCACTGTGTAACCCCACAAACTAGCACTTATAAATCGGAAACGCCAGTAGCTGTCTGATGGCTTCCCTTCTTTCCACCTCTTCTAGTCCAGTTTTCTCACATGAGCAAAGTCTGCAGACATTTTGGACAGTATCCAGCACAAAATACATTCTGAGTCCTAGGTTTCTGAAAGAAATTATGGTCGTTGTTACTTATTGATACTTGGCAAACAGGCTATTTGTACTTTCGACTGTCAGGATTTACTCTTTTATATAAATCAGCATGGGTTTTCTTCTCCAGTTTTTATAAATGAGATCTCAGTCTATAACCCAGGCTTTCAAACACACGGAGGGTGTGAAATTATCTTGATATTTAAGCTAACCGAACCAAAAAGTGACTCAAGCCTAAGCCTCCTCTCCTCTGCACACTCAGTGAATATCGCTTGGACCCCTACCAGTAAGTCACGGTGCTAAGTCAGTTTTTATAAGAGAAAAGGTCACTACTACCTAAGAAAATTAAAAAGTATTCCTTTACAGAAAGCAAATCTTAAAAAAAAAAAAATTAAAACAGGGCTGGAGTGATCAGTGTCTCAGTGGTAAACACCACTAGCTGCTCTTCCAAAGGCCCCAGGTTAGAATCCCAGCACCCATGTGATGGCTCACAGTCCTCTGTAACCTTAATTCCAGGGAATCTGATGGCTTCTCTGGCCTCCAAAGGCATCACGCGTGCGTGACAGACATACATGCAGAAATCCACCCATACTAATGAAATGTAACAATAAAAAAGTTAAAATAACCAGCTTATTTAACAAAGGCCATGTAACAGTATCACAGATGAGAAAGGACGACTGTACACACGGAGAGGGCTTGGAAAGGATACGTGACTGGTGACGTGTTTCCAATGATCCAGTAGATCGATAAGTTCACCATGAAAGCGATTACTCCTGACAGCAGTACCATAAGCTACAAAGAAACCAAGAGAATCACTGTAACAAACAAATACGTCTCATTAGGAGTCTCTAAAAATGCAAACTTCAACCATTAAAAGCATGACACAGGCTGATAATCTCTCTCTCTCTCTCTCTCTCTCTCTCTCTCTCTCTCTCACACACACACACACACACGCACACACACACACACACATGTACGTCAAGTCTGAGGCCAGTGTGGCATACAGAGTTCCAGACCAGTCGGATGCATAGTAAGAGCTTATCTCAAAATACAAACAAATACCCTACCAAGAAAAATGAATTTAGAAAATCAACTTGGAGCTGGGCAGTGTTGGTGCACACCTTTAATCTCAGTATTTAGGAGGCAGAGGCAGTTGGATCTCCGAGTTTGAGGCCACCCTGGCCTACAGAGTGAGTTCCAGGACAGCCAGAGATATACAGAAAAAGTCTGTCTAAAGAAACAAACAAACAAACATAACTGTCCAACAAGTAGTGAGAACCTGTGCAGTGAAGACCTGGCTTTAAGGTGGCGTTCGGTGCACATCTGAGATCCCAGCTTGTGGGACGTATAGGCAGGAGGATCAGGGAAGCTTTGGGCACAGAGTGAGTTTGTGGTTATATGACTGGCTATATGACATGCTATCTAAAACAACAACAAAAACCCCAAACCAAAGCAATGAACCAAGGGGCTAGGAGATAAGCAAGTGAAAGCTTCCCCATCTCCCACAGGACCCAAGTTCAATCCCTAGCCGGAAGGGTGGCTTACAACCATGTTGCAACTCCAGTTCCAGGGAATCCGAAACCACTGGCCTCCAAAGACACAGATTGGAAAATAAAATAAATCTTTAAAAAGCAAGCAAAGAATCCAACAAAAGACAGAGTTTTCGATGTGAGTTTCTAGGTTCTTTTTTTTTTTTTTCTTATTCCCTTAAGGAAGAAATGCTTTCTTTTAAAATTTTACTCTTTCTTCCAGACAGAGTCTCCCCTCTACTGCCCAAGCTGGCTTCAACTTTGTGGACCCATGGACTCCTCTGGCCTCAGCTTCTGAATAGCTGAGATACAGGCACACATCACTGAGCTCAGCAGTAATGAGTTCCCATTAAAAGCTACACATGAACATTATAGAAGATATCAGAAAATTCAGGCAAGCAAACAAGCCTACGGAACAGCTACAGTCCCAGCCACTGCCAATCTGCTAACACTAGGGCATGGATACCTGCAAATTAATTTCTGATGAAAAGTGTTTATTGGATAACTATGCTATCAAGCCAGGCTCTGTGAGGAACACAGTGTGTGGACAGCTCCTTCCCAGGCGTTCCGGTCTATTTTCACATGCCTCAGTTCTTCATGTGAACACACCCCTCACCTTGCCTTCCTCAGAGAGCAACCACGGGGATTAAATGTGAGAACCGACTTGAGATTGTGCTCCCAAACCCACAAACCACATTAGGAAAGGGGTGATCAGTGCACCCTCTCTGGTGCCAGGACAATTAGAACTTACCAAAGCAGAAACTGACCAGGGACCAAATATTCCTCCTTCTGCGAACACCGGCTCAAAGAAGGGCACAGCCACCAGCAGCATGGCCGACGACATGGGAGCCTGGTAGTAAAGTAGCTGCATGGAGTTCACTTGCAGTTCATGCTGCTTGGCTCCGACCCACTGACAACCGGGAGATAAAACAAGTCAGGTCCAGAGAGAAGCATCCTTTGGCCAGAGCAACACAGGGTCAGGCTATGGAAGAGGACAAACCTCATGATTCTACAAGATCTCAAAGGATGGGGAAACACGAGGGACTCTGAACATGCTATGTGCCTGTCAACTGACGTCTCAATGCCTTGGAGAGGAAAACGGTAGGTACCCCTCTATTCTCCCGCGTCTACTAAATAGCAGGAAGTAAATGCAGCAGGGACCTCATGCGTCAGGGACACTGGGGAAACAGGGAGGGAATGGAAGTTTCCATGAGAAGAGGACTCCAGTGTGTGGCTTTAAAGGTATGTGGACTTCAGAGCCACTTCAGTGGCAGAAGACATTTTTTTCTCCAGAGAACTTTTCTGTGGGTTGGATTTCTCATAAATATACCTGGGCACAGTGGAGTAACTGAAAACCCTAAAAATACTGTCTCATTCAGTAAAAAAACCTCAAAACTGTGTATCTCATGTCCTTAAAAATACTTCACAAATATGACTAACGAGAGGCTCTGCAGAGCATTCAGCCGACAGCTTGAATCAGGTCTTGCAGAAAAGCCTGGCTTGTGAGCAACCTCCACAGACCTGTTTCCTAAATCTAGGTATTCTGTAACATAAGGCAAGTCTATAGGAATTCACCGAGACCGAAATGCAAAAGCAGGAAATGTGAACCACGCGCCTGCCAGCTTTCACTAGCAGTCTCTGAGACTTTGAAGGACAAAGAGCTGATTCTTCCTCAGCCTGCTTATAGGAGTACGGCTATGATCAAGAACAGGAAAGCTTCAGACAGTGCTGGCTCACCTTCCTGCCTGTGCTAGCTTCCCTGACTGCTGTACAACTACTAGGGACGGCTGTCTCAACCAAGCTGCTGGCCACCATTCCTCCCACACCCTATTGAAGCATACCCACCACGTCCCAAGCCATACTCAAAGTACCGTCTGACCGACATCTTTTCCTATCTGCAGTCACAGACAGCTCTGACCTCTCTCCTTGAGCATCTTTAAATAATATTTCAGGTTCTGGAGATTGAACTTGGGCCCTGGGCATGCCAGGCAAGCACGCTATCACTGACTTCCATCCCTGGTCTCACACCCCAAGTATCCATCTGTAACTTCTCAGGCAACACAGCTTCCTGCTTAGTCTGCAGGACTAGGCTTCAGTCCATAATCCCTTGTGCAGCCTCCATATGTGCTGCCATCCTCTCTCCTAGGGACCCAGCTCCTCAACACCGCTGGCTCCCAGCCAGTCGGGTCCTAATTCCTCCTCCCGTAGGCCTCAAGGTCCTGTGCCCACACCCCTGCCCTGGTTCTTTACCCTTCTTCTCTTCTGTACCCTCCAACGTCACTAGATTTTTCCTAAATACAAATTATGATAAAGCCTCTTCCCAGTCTAAATGTTCTCCCCTGCTGGCGTCCGCAGAATAAAAGACATTTCCTCCGAGCGACAGCAAGACTTGGCTGTCGGGCTTAGCTACTCGGCATTTCCCTCTCACGACACACCTATAGTCCAGCTTCACTAAACACATCAGGTGCTCCCCAAGTGCTCCACGATTTGAAACATACTAAAGGATAGGCCTCAAGACTTCACTGCTGAGCAAACTTCTATGCCTCCATCTTAAACTAACTTCCCCTCTAGTCTAGCCTCGTCACTCTGAGAGCAGAACTGGCATTTCTTCCTCCGTGCTCCTCAGGACACTCCTCAGCATGGAGGGATGCTACCCAAGCTAGCTACAGACGTGGGAGTCTGCACGTGTGTCTTGAAGGGTAGGGTTACAGCTGCTTTTCCTCATTGTGTCCTCACAGGTGAGCATAAAGGAAGTCTTCTCAAACAAACAAGCCCACCATCTTTTTCCAGCCAAGAGTTAAAGATTCCTCTTTCACCTTCTCTTACTGTTCCCAGCAGCAGAAAACAAACAAAAAACAAACAAAACAAACAAACAAACAAAAACCCTTAGAAGCCCAGTTAGGACACAAGAAGCAGATATAATTTTGTTTAAAAGGAATTTTTTGGTGGGTGTCTACCTATTGTGGCACAGTACCTTTGCCCATTGGTTTTCAGTCACTCTTTGATACATTTCATTGCAAATCTTGGGGATATAGAATCTTTTGATTCTAAGCTTCGGCAATTTTGAAACACTCATGAACAAAAATGGCCACATACACACACACACACTAAAAAAAAAAAACCCAAACCAGTGAGTGTTGTGAACTGATATTTTGTATATGAAGGAAAAGCAATTCTAATATTTAACAAGTAAACGAGGTGTGGTAACACATACCTATACTTTCTTAAAAAGTGACAGGAGAGGCCAGGCATGGTGGCACATGCCCTTAATGCTGGCACTTGGAAGGCTGGCGGATCTCTCTGTGAGCTCCAGGCCAGCCTGGTCTACATAGTGAGTTCCAGACCAGCCTGGTCTACATAGTGAGCTCCAGGTCGGCCTGGTACAGTGAGTTCCAGGCTAGTCAGAACAACATGATCCTGTCTCAAGAAAAACAAAACAAACAACAACAACAAAACAAACAAACCCACAAAAACAAAACAACTACAACAGAGAGTAAAAAGTGGATCACTGGACAGCTCAGTGGCTTAAAGGTTTCTGATGCCAAACGTCACTACCAAAGGTGGGGCCCAGAGACCCACGTGTTAGGAGAGGACAGACTCCCAGCCTGAAAGTTGCTCTCTGACCTCTCTGTGCACATAGTGACTGGCATGTACATGCACACATGTGTACATACAAACAAAATAAGAAAGTGTAAAAAATAAAAGGTAGAGCGAGCAGGGGTTGAAGCTGAGCGGTGGCTACTTGACTAGTGTGTGTGAGGTAGTGAGTTCGAGGCCAGGACGATAACAGCCACAGAAGGCTCAGAAGCAGCGGGTGGTTGAAGTTGTTAGCTGGCTGGCTGAGTTTTAGCTCAGTATACAGTGCTTGCTTAGAACGCAAGGAGGCTGTGGGCCCAATCTTCAACCTCCCACAGCCCTACCCAAAATATAGTAACAATGTTTCTGGGACAACCCCACCAGCAAACAGTGAGGTGCTAGGGCGTAGTACTGAGCTAACATTCCTAACTGGGAATGTCTTCCTTTATCACCAGTGGGTATTTGTGTGCCAGAGGTAACACTGGTTACATGGTGCCTCTGACTCCCCATGCAGGCACACCCAGCATTTCCAGACCAAAGTTTCCAGCATAGAGAGAAGACTGTTTCTCAGTTCCCCACACCCTTCAAGTTCTCCCCACTACACAGGACACAAAAGCCAGCTTGTTGGCAACTTAGGATAATGAAGTGAACCCATGGGAAAAAAAAAACTTAACTGAATACTGGCTAGAGGGAAGGCACCGTGCTCGCATAAGAAGTTAGAAACCTAGAAAACACTCTATTGACACAGACAAATTATCAGAAGACCATGAGCAAGTTGTAACACCAACACTTCTCTGAGCTTAAAATATGTACACCTGATTTTTTTTTTTCATGTTCAAAGGTTTGGAAGTTTGTGACTTTATTCACCCTAGTGACTTTTTAATCGAGGAGTAAATGACAAATGTGACCAATGAACAAAACCTTACTGCACATTTTGTAAAGACTTCCAAAAGGAAAAACCCAAACCCAAGTTTGTCCCGAACTACGCTTAAGCACGGGTACTGTTCACTTACAAACAGGCATTTGGTGAACGTCACACACCCGGGCTTCTGTCTCCTCTGTTCTCTTCACTTAATCAGTTATGCTTTCTTCCCATGTCTACTGTCTCTAAACTGTATTCTCTAAACCTTGGCTTACGGCTTCAAAATTTATGAAATCTAAAGAGTCACATAAATAAAAGTTACCAACCACTTGATAAAGGGACGTGACTACCACGCCAAGAGCGGCAAACACCATTCCCAGGGAATGAAACTTCACATCGTAGTAAGAATTTAGGATTACACCTACAGTAATAGGAATCTGCAAAGAACAAGAGGCAAATGTGAGTTTAAATTCAAGAATGATGTCTGACAACACTAATGAAACAAATTCACACCACTGAGGCAGGGGTGGGGGTGGGGGACACGGAATTGCATGTTTTCTTCGTTTGGGGAAAACTGCTTACAAGTAAGCAAATGGATCCCTCATCAATATTTATAAACACATGAGAGTAAACATATAAGGAGAAAACATTAAGACCAGAAACACTAAAAACTACTAAGTGCTAATGTTATTTTAATGACTCTCCTTTTATCTAAACACAAAGCACCCCAGCAGTATGCTGCTGACGCGTATTTGGAGATATTTTATGCTAAACCATTTCATGTTTATCACATATGGTTCGAATTCCCTGGGGGTAGGATTACTTTTTTTTTCTTTCCAGGTTGAGTTTTCACAAATATCCTGACACACTGAACTGTTCCATCTAAGGCTGCTGTCCCCCTCATCAATCACAGCATTTAAAGATTTCCATCAGGAACACAACTTTTTACTAGGAACTTGCGGAGTGTCAGGACGTTTTTTCTCCATCCCTCCCCAAATAAGCTACTTATAGAGCCTGGCCCGTGTGTGGAGTACGACGATGGGAATGGGCTTCCGGAGTGCCAGGCTCTAAGCAAGGGGCATTTAATTTTCCCGGGGAGAAAGATAGCCAGGTAGCTGACCAGGGACGCGCTCGTCCAGCGGCAGCCACAGCTACTCACCAGCGTGAGCTGTATTCTGATGGAGAATCTCTTCTGGTACCAGAAGGTCTGGATGGCTATGATCACCGGCGTGGTCATGGCCTTGGCCAGCTGATAGGTGCCTATGGTGTTGTTCTGCAGAGAAAGGTTGGTGAAGACCACAAAGCCACAGAAGCTGAGGGCCAGGAGGAGGAGCTTGGAGAGCGGCAGACTTTTGGGGGCAAAGATGTCCAGTTTCTGGCAGATGTACAAGCCCAGCCAGGTGACCACGAAGTGCACCAGGGTCAGGCTCATGTTGGGGAAGCCGTGGTGCACATAGATCCATTTGTTGAGGAACACGATGCAAATGGACACCAGCAGGTTGAACAGGAGCCCGGCGGCGATGCGCCCGTTGCCCCGGACCCGGTCGGCCAGCGATGCCATGATGCCCGCCGACTGCGGAGCAGCGCTCTCGGCCGAGCCCGGGCTGTCCAGCCTCCCCGCGGGGTGTCCGGCTGCTCTCCGGCTCTCCCGGCTCTCCGCTGCTGCAGCGCGCCCGTAGCCGCCCGCTTCACCGTCCGGCCGGAGACAGGCATGCGCCAGCCGGGTCCCGGGCTGCCGCGCCGCGAGGTAATAGGCCGCCGCCCTCCGAGCGGTCCGCCGCAGCTCCTCCCAGCCCCGCCCCCGCGCGCCCACGTAGCCCCGCCCCTCGCGACCACGTGACCACGTCCGCACTTCCGCCGCGCAGGCGCGCTGCGCGCCCCGCCCGCTTGCTTAATTGAGCTCGGAGGGAGGCCTTTGGGGAGACGTCCGTTTGTGGGCGATCGCCAGACTTAACCGGGCGGCGCTCATTCCACGCCAGTTTAACACTCCACGGTGCTGAGCTGTTTAAATCCTCCGAAGGGGAGGTAAACTCTTGCTTGCTGAAAGTATATTTTAAAATATCTTCAAAGTCTAAACAGGTAAGAGTGGATGGATAACTAACTCGCCTATACTGTAGATTTAAATATATTTTGGAGAGTTTTTGCCTCGAAAAACTTTAAACCACAGAATTTGTTACCCACGAATTTTTTGGTAAAACCTAAGAAGTAAGTACATTTTCCTGTAAGACCGAGATATTAATTGCACTCCTAAGAGGCTTATTATAGCAACAAGTATGCAGTCCAGCTTCAAGGTCAGGGAGTTGGAGAGGATTTCTAAGTTTGGTACTATTATTTGGAAGTGAAAATTTATATTTTGTTTGTTTTGTTTTTCGAGACTGGGAACTCAATTCTGTGGACCAGGCTGGACTCGAACTCAATATTCACACTGTTACAATATGAGAGTGACTTTTCTCATGTCCAGACGTCTTCCACACTGATTGAAAACATGGATCCTGCTTTTACTATTTACAGGGATTAAGAAGGGCTGGCTTGGAACACTCTGCAGAGCTAAGGATGACACCGAACGGATCCTCCTGCGTCCACCTGTTAAAATGTCATATGCCTCGCAACTGGGCTTCTAATGTGTAGTTTTTTTTAAATTTTGGACACTATTTCATAGGTTTCTATCATCTACTTGCTGATTTCTCTGCCCATTTTCTTCAGGGTTCCTGTTATTTCTAATGGTCACTGAAAAGAGGCAGGTAGATTCTTTGATGACTTTTCCACAGTTAATTATTCTATTAAGAAACTACTCGCCGGTAGTGGTGGCGCACACCGGTAGGATTTGCTGAAGGAGGCAGAGGCAGGAGGATCACGAGTTCGAGGCCAGCCTGGGCTACACATTAAAAAAAAAAAAAAGAAACTACTCTTTAGAGACATGCAGACAGCACATACATGTTTAAGCCACACTGTAGATGGCGCTGATGGTCCGACTGGCCGCTGCTGTCCTGGTAATGCAGACATAATGGCAGTTATTCCCAGTGGAGCTCACCCTGTTGCAAGAGCAATAGAAGCCTCCCGAAATCCCAGCAAAAGCACCGTGCCTTTAACCCAAAGGCCTGGATTCCAACATCATAGATTCGCCCTCTTCGTGCCTTTCCCGACCTCTTTGGAGGCAGAAATCGCCTGTGGGTCCCTAACTCCTGATGTCGAACCACACCAAGAACTGGTTGGGAAGGAGCTTAAAGTGAGTGGCAGCATGCTGGAGATACACTGGATCGCGGAAGATTCTCGCCTCCTCCGAATTTCCATCATGAACTTTCTTGATCAGCTTTCCCTAGTGGTGAACACTATACATCTCTTTGGGCCTCCGGTTTCCTGTTAAGCCTGGCTGGGGACCCAGGTATTGTAGAGTGAAAAATTATAGATACTGGGTATATAGAATCCTTTTTAGATATAAAATATTCTTTAGGCTTTCTTTACAAAGACATGGAGGCATGAAGCAAGTTAAGAATGTGGACAGACTAATTACGGGAACTGGCTAGAATGCAATTTAGCCAGGTGGAACCAAGCTGGGAACCGCAGTGACAGGGCAAGGCCACAGTGACAGGGCAGGACCACATTCTTGAGAAAGATAAGCGTACAGAGAGTTTTCACCTGACCCTGACTCATGTAGGTTGGGTTCCTTTGGAATGTTCCACTATTTTTATGTTATACCACCCTAGCAACCCCCTCACCCCCTCCTCATTCCTTGGTTTGTGGTTTTTCCCTTTAAAAACACCTCTCAAACTGGCTGTCAGGGTCAATTCAGCTCCTGCGTGGGCATACGAATTGACCGGCAGCTAGTTGTCACGCCCTAATAAACAACCTCGCAATTGCTCTGGTACATGGTGTCTCGAGCAGATTACTGGGTGGTCGCGACTTTCTGAGACTTGAGAGAGGGTCTCCCCTCTGCGGAGGTCTTCAGTATGACCTTATCTCCGTCTCCTCTTAAGCAGTACAATTTTCCCCAGGGAAGAGATTCCAGAATAGTGGCTGCTACATAAAAGTGGGGGCCTAATTTTTTATCCTGATTTGGTCCTCAGGCACTTAGGGGCCATTAGAGGCCATTTGGTTTGTGCTTCAATGTTTGTTGCTGAAGAAAATAAAGCTATGCTGCTAAAAATAAATAAATAAATAAATTGAAAAAAAAAAAAACTACTCTTTAAAAAATTACGTGTGTGTGTGTGTGTGTGTGTGTGTGTGTGTGTGTGTAGGCCAGAGGATAGCTCGTAGGAGTCAGTTCTCCCACCGTACAGACTGAATTCATGCTGTCTGGTTTGGAGGCAAGCACCTTTACCAGGTGAGTCATATTAGCTGCCTGCCTCTTTTTGGAATCCTTATTTTGAATTCTTATTTTCTTTTCCTTCTTTTTTTTTTTTTTGTTTGTTTGTTTTTTGAGACAGGGTTTCTCTGTGTAGCCCTGGCTGTCCTGGAACTCACACTGTAGACCAGGCTGGCCTCGAACTCAGAAATCCGCCTGCCTCTGCCTCCCAAGTGCTGGGATTAAAGGCGTGTGCCACCACCGCCCGGCCTTTTAGTTTTTTTTTGGTTTTGAATTCTTATTTTCTTAGCATTGCTCATTTACTAAAATGTCTTGTCTTAGGTGGGGAGGTGGGTTCATTTGGCTTACCCTTCCACATTACTGTTTATTACCAAAGGGAGTTAGGACTGGAACTCAGAACAGGGCAGGGATCTGAAGGCAGGAGCTGATGGAGGCCAGGGGTGTGCTGCTTACTGGCTTGCTCCCCATGGCTTGCTCAGCCTGCTTTCTTAGAGCCCAGGACCCCACCTACAATGGGCTGGGCCCTCCCCCATCAATCATTAATTAAGGAAATGCCTCAGAGCTGGATCTTAATGGAGGCATTTTCTAGGTTGAGGCTCCCCCTTTCAGATAACTCTAGTTTGTGTGTCAAGTTATCCTAAGACCAGCAGCACACGCCCAACTCTTCATCCATTTCATCTGTTGTTACTTGAATTTAAACATTAGCTTTTCGATTTTCTCTGTTGCTTGCACTGGTTGGTTTGATGTCAACTTGACACAAGCTAGAGTCAATTCGGGAAGAGAGACCCCCTCAACTAAGAAAATGCTGCCACCAAGTCAGCCAGAAGATAAGCCTGTGGTACAGTGTTTCAATTGATAACCGATGTGGGAAGGCTTAGCTTAACTGGGAAGTGTCATCTTTGGGTTGATGGTTCTGGGTTAGATAAAACAGGCTGACCAAACCTTAGGAAGCAGGCTGCCAGTAAACAGAGTTACTAGAAGGCCTCTGCTTCAGTTCCTGCCCTGACTTCCCTAAGTGATGTTTCCAAAGCAGGAGAAACCCTAGGGCACTGCTTTCTTAGCTTTGCCACTGCCTGTTTTCAAAGCTCACCAGCTCTTTACTATTTGCTACAAACAGTTCCCTTATCACCCTCCCCAACACGGGTGTGGGTTTCCCTCCCCTGCTCCCTCAGTAAGAGCCCACGAGGTGTTGTGGCTAGGTGTGATGGAGACCAGGTTCAGTCCCAGCAGCTGGAGGGCAGAGGGCTGTGGATCTATCTCTGCCAGAGTTCCAGGCCAGCCAGGGCTGCAGAGTGAGACCCTGCCTCAGGGAGGGAGGGAGAGGGCGAGGGGGAGGACTAGTGAGTGTCTGGGAAGTTTACCCTCCGCAGCTGAGTCTCTGTGTTTATGGTTATGGATTCAGGCTGGGAATCTTAGCATGATTGACAAATTGCATTTTTCTCTCAGTCCCTCAGACTCGACACATGCCAGATAAATGCTTGAACTCGCTACATCTCATGTTCTTCACCATGACTGCTGTCCTCCTGCCCCAGCTTTTTTGAGTGCTGGGATTATGGGCACCTGACAGCACGTCTGGCTCTTGTTTTTCTGAGAAGTATATTCGATTTTACATGCAGGGATGCCATCCATCTCTAGTGACTTTTGTCTGGGATAAAGTCAGAACCAAAGTTCCTTTATTACCTATGTGCACACTCAGTTCTGCTAGTTTTTTGAATACGATGTAACTCTTTTATCATGGGAAACAAAGTGAAACACAACGGGAGTTGAGAGGAGTCTTATAACACCCCTCTGCCCTTTAGTGCTCCTGTCTTACTGCGTTGCTTTATTTGTGGAGACTTTAATTTTATAAGCTAAACTATTTCAACATTAAATGCAGATTTTTATGACTCTGAATCCTATTTTGGCTTGTAAGTCCTTAGAACAAGCAGGTGCAGTTCCCTACAGTGACAGAACTCCAGTGATCAAACCTAAGAAAACTAATATTCATTGAATCACGCTAATACATAACCTCTTTCTAGGATAAAAGAAAGAGTTATACAGCCGGGCAGTGGTGGCGCACGCCTTTAATCCCAGCACTTGGGAGGCAGAGGTAGGCGGATTTCTGAGTTTGAGAGTTCGAGGCCAGCCTGGTCTACAGAGTGAGTTCCAGGACAGCCAGGGCTATACAGAGAAACCCTGTCTCGAAAAACCAAAAAGAGTTATAGATCACATGTGTGTTGTGTACGTGCACATGCGTGTAGGAGCTCCTGCCAGGGGCTCAGATCCTCTCTTCAGACAGGTTTATAAGTGACTGGGTTTGCCACCATTGTGGGGGCTGGGCTGGTTTCCATTTTTATGTGGATGTTTTGGCTGAATGCACGTCTGTTCATCCTGTGTGTGCCTGGTGCCCAGAAGCCAAAAGAGGGCACGGGATGGTGGGAGACTAGGATTACAGATGGCTGTGAACAACCTGTGTGTGCTGGGAACTGAACCCTGATCCAGACACTAGCTGCTGGGCTAACACTCCAGCTCCATTTAAACCTATGTGTGCTGGGAACTGAACCCTGATCCAGACGCTAGCTGCTGGTCTAGCGCTCCTGATCCATTTAAAAACACTCTTGCTAGATTCGTCTTGAGTTTAAAATTCAGAAAAATACCAAATTGTATGATAAATGAGAAGTTACTTACCTGGATTGAAAATGAATCTATTCTTTATTCTCTACTCTCTTTAAATTTTAATATGCCAGGAACTTATGATTATAGGGAAAATATATTACTTCCTTATTCTATTACATAAGAGAAACTCATATCTATAGAACAAAAAATTTATTTTGTATAATTTCTTTAAAAAATACATAAAGAAATACTGATATAATACAAAATCCAAATCCCCAAATTTTACATTTTTCCCCAAGAATGCCAAAGGAAAAAAAAAAAAACCTCAATAATTACAAATATGTATATTTGACCAAAATCAACCAAGCAAGCAAGCATCCTCCTGTAGTCATAGCATCAGAGAGTGTGAGTCAGGACTGGATCTCATAGCCAAGCGGGTCCAGGCCCTGGTCCAGGAGCATCAGGGAGGACTCCCTCAGCTTCTGCAGCAGCTTCCTGAGCTCTTCCTTAGAAAATACCTGACATTTAAAAGGAAAAAGGAAAAAAGACATTAAAAATAAGAATATCAACTTTAAAAACAACCCTAGTCAATCTTGAGGAATTTTCCTTGAAGCTCTATCTGTGTTGCTCAGAGAGCTCATGCTAGTTCCCGGCAGGCTTCTTTCTTATGTTCATATGTATAGACACATTCTGAAAAATAGTACACTGAAACTGCAACATTATTTCCGAAAATGCAAGAACTAAAAACTGTAAACAGGTATTCACAAATATTACCATGCAAGCGCATCAAGTGGGTAAAAGTTACAACTGCAAATGGTCACGGACTCACCAGGTAGAGCTTGTGGCGTTCAGAGGACACCATGTCGGCCAACTGCAGGCACTCCTGGTACTGCCCGGTGCTGTGTAGTATGGTGTGAAGCAGGAAGCACAGCATGGGGAGACAGAGCTTTCTCAGTAAGACCATCTGATGCGTCCGTTCAGGGTCGTCCTCAGCGTCCTACAGACAGGCATCCTGTCACCATCTGAATAACTTTAAGCTACACACCTTACAAATAGAGAAGCCAACTACAGCCAGTGTGGGGGCTTGTACCTGCCATCCTAACCTGTGGCACTTGGAGCCACGGCAGGAGGGCAAGTGCAGGGTCAAGGCAAGCCTGGTCTATACAGTATGCCTGGCTGCTAGAAAGGCCCTGTCTCAAAAGACATTAAAAAAACAAAACAAAACTAAACTAACAAAACCAACCAGTCAGTCAAGTTAGGACTCGACAGATTTAACCAAGGACAGATGAAAAGCATGGAGGGAAAGCTGCATCTACAGTGAACATGCATACTTTTCATTACTGTTTGCTAAGCAATCCCATAACACAACTGTTTAGACAGCGTTTCTACTAAAGTTGGTGTCTGTGATCTGAAAGACATTTACCGACCAGGAGGATGTGTGACAGATACATGAAAACACCCTCAATCCCTTTGATATGATGAAAGGGAACAGCTTCATCTCCACAGGGTCCTAGAATCAACGCCCCAGGCACGTTGAGGGTCAACTACTTAGTCAAAACCAGGACAGGAAAACACTACATTTCTTTTCCAAATCTTACCATGCTTATATTTTAAAATGTATGTGTATACGTTTGAATGTGAGTGGGGTGCACACGTGTGCATAAGTACCAGAGAATCACCTCCGGTGTCATCCCCAGGAACAGGGCCGCTCGCTGCCCTGGAGCTCACCAGTTAGGTTGGACTGCCTTGCCGACAAGCGCCAGTCTCCTCCTGCCTGTCCCTCCTCAGTGCTAGCTAGCATTGTAAGGAGAACTTCCGGGGGATCAAATACAGGTCCGGGGGCCTCAAAGGCACTATCAACTGAGCCACCACCCTAACCTCACCACACCTACTAAAATCTAAAACAGGCAGTGCCAATCATGGTAGCTGGTCTATCAAACTAGATTTTTTTTTTTTAAAGTAAAATTTTAGGACCAAAGACATGAAGATGAAAAGAATATGCTAGGAGACAGGATGAAATACGATGCTGCCAAATGTATTCTCAATGCATCTAGACTAATGACCCACAAAAAGAAAAAAGAAAAAAAGAACCAGAGACTGAATATCATATGAGTAAAAGCAGACAAAAATTACCAGTTATTTCCCTCAATACATGTAGGTGTAAGCACAGAAGTATCTATGATCTGAGAGTCCATACCAATCTGACATAATCAGGCCAGCAAAGAGGGTCAAGACAGGGGGAGCTCTTTAAGAACTTGTAAGCTTCTTTCTAGGAGAATATTTTTTGTACAGTTTTTTTTTTTTAATTTTTTTTTTTCGAGACAGGGTTTCTCTGTGTAGCCCTGGCTGTCCTGGAACTCACTCTGTAGACCAGGCTGGCCTCGAACTCAGAAATCTACCTGCCTCTGCCTCCAAGTGCTGGGATTAAAGGCGTGTGCCCCCACCGCCCGGCTCATCAAAGTCATTTTTAAAAGGTACCCAGACACATGAAGCTTCCTGTGTTACCCTGTGAACACGGAGGGAGGAGCTGCAGCGATGGCTCGGATGGCTCGGAGGTGGAGAGCACACGCTGCTGTTAAGGGAGGACCCTCCATGGGGGCTCTCGATGGGGGCTCACAAGCACTCCAGACTCAGGAATCCGAGGCCCTCCCCTGGCCTCCACAGACAACTGCACAATCGCACACAGCAGCATCACAGACAGGGACACACACACGAGTAATTTAAATGACTTTTTTTAGGAAGCGCTGGAGTTACCTCAGAGCACATAGTACCGTTTAATCCCTAGCAGCACAGGAGGGAAAATCAAATGGAGGTCTACAGAAGAGCTCACAGCGCAGGGTGTAACCGGACAGCAGCAGCAACAGACGAGCAAGCTAACGTTAGCTGCTCTTTGAGAAGCCTCCTAAATGAGTGTAAGATGGATGGGCTCCCAGGGAGGGAGCTGCCTGTTACCTACTGTGCTGAGATCTAATACAGAAGACCAAGCGTTAAAATGCATAACTTTAAGATGAAAACATTTGTTTTCTCAAGAGAAGGTACTATCTTCAGAGGTGGTCCTAACATGTAAACACCTAAGACCTTTCTATTCAGCTTGGGGACTCCTACATGAGACCCTTAAGACCGTCTTTCCCTGTGCACGGTGCCTCTGGTGCCTTCCGCCTCTAAGCAGCAGCCGCCCCTTAATCTCTTCTCACGGCTCACAACAGAGGCAAGGCCACTCTAGTTACCCATGGTGGAGTCATGCCAGTGTCTAATGCAGGGATGTCTGTAGTGCACAGGGACAGCTGGCCCAGCGGGTGGAGGGAGGGGCTGACGTCTGAGCACATGTCATGGAATCTGCCTGGGTAAGTAAGGGAAGGGTGCAGTTGTCTGATGCCTCTGTCAGGAACGTGCCAGCAGGAGTCCTGCTAGCTTCCGCTTCCTATCGACGAGTTGTACACTAAACTCAGTACATTCACCTTTGAAAGACTCTTTTAGATTAGTTCTGAGGCAGTAGGGAAGACTAGATCATTTTTATTTATATTTTTAAAGAAGTAGTTTTATTTGTGTGTGTGTGTGCCGCTGCCTGAGGGAGATACAAAAGGGACTCAGGCCCCTGGGAGCTGGAGTTACAGGTGGTCGTGAGCCGCCTTACATGAGTGTGGAGGTCCAGGATCGGACCTTCTGGAAGGGCGGTGCCCCTGACATCTGCCACCTCTCAGGATTTGTAAAATTCTTGATCATTCCTTGCTTTACAGCTCTCAAGAGATTCTGGACTATTTTATGGGTTTTATTATCTAGTCTAAAATTAATAATAAAATAAAAATACTTATGTATCAGTATGAACCTCTGGTTTTGGTATTTTGTTGCAGCATTCAGATTTTACTAGCTCAATCGTGACTCAGAAGAGAAGGATGTGGCCTAAGGAACCACTGAACATTTACAATTATGCTGGGAAGTTTTATTAGAAGTAGACTCTGGCCAGTTGGAGGTGGAACACACTTTTAATCCTAACACTTTGGGAGGCAGAGGCAGGTGGATTTCTGAGTTCAAGGCCAGCCTGGTCTATAGAGAGAGAGTTCTAGAACAGCCAGGGAAATCCTGCCTCAAAAAAAAAAGAAAAAAAGATGTAGTAGACGACTCTGAAGTAGTTCTGAAGTACTGTGCTTGCCTAATGTGTGTGAGGTCTGTGTTCAATCCCCAGTATCACAAATAAAAAACCAGAAAAGCCCAGAAGTGGACTCTAAACACAGTTAGCAGCAGCAGCAGTCAGAGGCCCTCGGCCCTGTCTCTGTTAATATTTACTTCTTGTCAGAAAGAGAAGCTAACGAGGTAGAAAACTGCAGTAACTAACTAAAGAGAACGCCATAGATACACTGTGAGGGGCAGAGGAAAAGTCCCCAGTGCACGTGACCTGCTGCTGACGACACACCAGCCATCTCACATGCAGCATTCCTAGTTCTCTTTAGGGATCAGTCTGCAGAAGCCACTGAGTAACTATCCTGTCCCATCTCAGGACCAGGGCTTGTTTTTGAGTACTGGTCCCCAGTGGGGAGAGTTGCTGAGGAATGTTCTGGAACCTCTAGGGAGTGGAGGCTTGTGGAAGTGTAAGAGGGTGGTAAAGGCTACAGCCTGACCACACGTCTTCCTTCCTAACTGCAGACACACGAGCTGCCTCTCACTCTTGCTGTCAAAAACCATGTCCCTCAAACAGCAAGCCCACACAAGCTCATTCTCTCCTAAGCTGCCTGTCTCTTATTAGGTGTTTGGGCACACACTGGATACCATTAGAGCAAAGCTACAAGGGGAAATACTTAGTTTCCCTGAAAGAAGACGGGTATGTGGTATCTGCAGACAGTCCTGGGGTCTAAGAGAACACACCAGTCTGACAATGGTGATCAAAGTGAGCAAGAAGGATCGGGGTGGGAGGAGGGGTGAGCGAGGAGAAACGAATCATTTTCTTACACAGCTAAAGAATCAGCAAACTGTAACAAGAGGAGATGAGAGGCTGTGGAGGAAGAGGAGAAAGTCTTCGGAGAAGTCACTAGCACAGGCTCGGCAGTCCTCCCACTGAACGCTGTACTCAACGGCTGTCGGTCTTCCCTCTCCACTCAGCATTGCTGCTGTTCGCTCAAGACCCTCTTAAGTACCATACTCTTAGGCATCCTGTCCAGACCCTTTCCAGCTAGAAGCACCTTGTCTCTCCTTTACTAACATGCTGTGGGTGGAACCCAGGGCCCCATGCATGCCAAGCTGTGCTGCCAAGTGCTACCCATAGCCCAAGAGATCTCTTCATCTGAACTTAAACTATAACTCAACTGTGATTTTCTTCTGACATTTACATCTTTTGGGGGAAAGGGACAGCTGCGGCTGCTCTTGACTCCTAATCCTCCTGTTTCAGTCCCCCAAATGCTGGGGTTACAGGCATGTGCCATCACTCCTAATTTATGCCATTTCATACTTCTGTAGCCCACTCTTACCCCAGAGGCGGAAGCGTGTATTTAAGAAGGACATGCTGAGCCGTGGTCATGGGCAGCCGAGGACAGGGCTCTAAGTGTCAGACCTACAGTGTCAGACCTGCTTGTTTCTACGTCAAGTTAAATACACACCATTAAACATGTAGGCTTGGGGGAGGGGGGCTGAGAGATGGCTCAGGGGTTAAGAGCACTTGCTGCTCGTGCAGAGGACCTGGGTTCAGTTCTAAGCACCCACATGGTGGCTTGCCATGACACCTTTCTCTAGTTCCAGGAGATGTGTTCTCCTTCCGACCTCTGCAGACACTATGCACATGTGGTACATACACAGAAATGTAGGCAAAGTACTCATATACAATAAAATAGATATATCTAATAACATTCTTTAAAAATAGACTCTAGCTAGGTGGCATTTATCTGTAAACCAGCTATCAGAAGGATTTCAAGTCAGGGTGGGCGGCCTGGCACATTGTGAGTTCAAGGCCTGGTTGTACTATGTAATACGACCCTAACTAACTCAACAACTTAGGTAAAGAAATGAATAAATAATACCATTATTCTAATGGTCTAGAATTTTAAAACTTAGACTTTAGGTAGTCCAAGTGAACATACTGAATATGAGTAGTTTACTAAAGAATGAAATACTTAGGGCTGGAGAGATGGCTCAGGGGTTAAGAGCACTGATTGCTCTTCTTCCAGAGGTCCTGAGTCAAGTCCCTGGCAGCCACATGGTGGCTCACAGCCATCTGTAATGGGATCTGACGCCCTCTGCTGGTGTGTCTGAAGAGAGCGATGATGGATGCATATACATAAAATAAATAAATCTGAAAAAAAGAAACACTCCTATTTCAAGCTAGTATTTTCAGTTAAGCTTAAAACGGAGGTTTTAGTTATGACTACCAATTTTATATAAAGCCTGTAGATGTTCTTATTTAGAAAAAAAACATTAGAAGATACAGTACACGTGGCGTTTCTTACTACTGTTGGTTACTAATTTACTTAAAAAGGGACTGGAGAGATGGCTCAGAGGACCCAAGGTGGATCCCTAGCACCCACACGGTGGCTCATAACCATTTTTTGCTCTACTCCCAGGGGACCCAAACGTCTTCTCTGGCCTCTGTGGGCACCAGGCACACACGTGCTGTACAGAGATACATTTATACACATGAAGTGACTAATAATAAATACTTTTTTTTGTTTGTTTGTTTTTGTTTTTCAAGACAGGGTCTCTCTGTATAGCCCTGGCTGTCTTGGAACTCACTCTGTAGACCAGGCTGGCCTCGAACTCAGAAATCCACCTGCCTCTGCCTCCCAAGTGCTGGGATTAATAATAAATACTTAATACACTTATGTGTGTGTGTATTTTATACACACGTGAGTTGGTGCCCATATGTGGATCTGAAGGTCAGAGGACAATTTGCAGAAGTCAGTTCTCTCCACCATGTGAACCCTGGGGCTCGAGCTAAGGTCACCAGGCTTGGTGACATCTGTCTTTGCCAGCTGAGCCATCACACTACGGGCTTGTTAATATTTTCAAAGCTAGAAACAAAACACAGAGCTTACCTCTCTGACATCCACCATCCATCCTCCATCCACAAACAACAAGACGTTGTACATTTTCTCCTTCACATCAGCAGTCAGGGCATCCAGATGTCCTTTCCAAATATTATGATCCATCTGCAGAGCAAGCACAAGCAAGACATGATGGACCAAATCAGCACATGACACATGTTTAGAATGTAGACAAAACCACCGTTCTTATGAGCTGATTCAGACAGCCATGTACATAAGGAAAAACAATTAACAAAGATAAAAGGAATGCAAAAATGTTTATTTAGTAAATGATACTATTGTCTAAAAGCTTTTTTCCTTGCTTGCTTTCTCTCATTTTGCTTTCCCAAGTCAGGTTCTCACAGGTGTAGCTCTGGCTGGCCTGGGATTCAGGATATAGAACAGGCTGGCCTTGAACTCATGGAGATCAGCGTAGATCTGGTTCCCAAGTCCTGGGATTAAAAACATGTGCCACCATGCCCAGCAACATTTCTCAGCACAAGTCAGCCATGGAAAGGCCAACAGGCTTCAAAGCAGAGTGTGTAACATGACCATCCCATTCCAATCAGAACATACATGCTGAAACTGATCGGAACACACACACTTCTCAACAGGCTCACCTCAGACTCACATTTGCCTTACCTCATACTTCTTCTCTTTGTGTTCATAGGCCACTTTCTCTGTAAAAGTTGCTTGTGATAACAGTGTCGGCTTCTGTGGAGCTGAATTCATGTGTTTAAACCACTCGTTGAAGGTTTCATGGGCTTCCTAGAATGTGATGTTAAGCAGAACAAAAACATGGTTTTACATTTTGCTTTCTTCAGACAGGGCCTCAGATTTGTGGCAATTCTCCTGCTTCAGTTTCCTGAATGTTGGAGGTTATAGAATGTTTTCATTTTTACTGCTCAAAAGTTCTAGATCTTAGAAATAACTCTTCCTCAAAAATCATGAACAAACAAATGTTCTCCATAGTGACAAACGGTGGCAGAGTAACCTGCGCTGTGCTCAGTATCTACTGTTATCCAGCATGGTACTGACATACTGTCCCCAGTCACTCTGAGGCATGTGTACTTGCTTATCTTCTTGATTAGCCTATTGGCTCTTACACTCCAAGACAGACTCTGTCCTCAAACTCTGCCTTTCTAGTTGGTCACAGCAATCACTTACGTGCTGAATGAACTTGGACTGCGAACGCCGTTACTTTTACTCCAATATATATGGAGCACATTGCCTTTGTAAGTCACTGACAAAAGCACTACAGCTGACACTACAGTCTTAACAACGTAGCTGCAGGCGTCACACACTATCTCACCTGGTCAGTGATTGACAGATCCATGCCAATGATGACAAGACCATGGTATCACCCTCCTATTAGTGAGTCAGCACTGACTTTAAAGGGGACCTCAGATGGATCTATCACCACCTTTGGAAAAAGTTCCAACTCCCCAGGGCTGGAGAGATGGCTCGGCGGTTTAGAGCACTTGCTGCACTTGCAGAGGTCCTGAGTTCAGGTCCCAGCACCCATATGAGGCAGCTTACAACGGTCTGAGTCCAGTTCCAGGGGATTAGGTGCCTCTGGCCACCAAAAGCACCTGCACGCACGTGCACAGACCCACTTGCAGACATATACATGTTACATAATTAAAAATACAAAATTATATAATTCAGTTCAAGAGAGGCTCAGGAACACCATCACAAAGGCTGGTTTCTCTCAGGCTCACCAGGTAGGCTCGGATACACAGATGCTCTCGGATGGCGTTATCGTCCTCAGCAGGAAGAGGGCTGTCCATGCCTTGCTCCTCCCACTGATTATAGATCTCTGCGATGGAATCCTGAGGGATTTTCACAAACACTTCTTTTGCAGCTTCATGCTTCTTTAATGCTGTGAAAAAAAAAATCAGTATATATGGAATTCTGTGTACTGGTGGTTTCTGCTTGTCCTAGCGTCTTTGTACAGAGTCCCGGCCAGCCTTGAACTCTCCCTAGCGCTGGATTAAAGGCATGCACCACCACAGAGTCTTGTGCTCTGACTGCTTCTTAGAGCATCAAATCACTGATTACAAGTTCTAGCTCAGGTCGGAGACTTCTTTAAAGGTCTTGGCGATCTTTCTACTTAATGGGCTGGCTCTTTCCTAACTCAGTGTGACAGGAACACAAAGGCAGTCACTTTCATAGACATCTATCTCTTCAAGGAAAAAAAAAGATATTTCTCAAAGGCTAAGAGCTATGGTATCATTTATGATACTTTAATTTTACAGTACTATAGTTTTATAATTTATAATCATTTTCCATTACTATAACGGAAACTTACTGTTAAGTGGTTTTGGTTTCATAACACAAGATCTGACAGAGAAGCTGCTTCTCTCCCCTTTGGTGGAAGTATCAAAACCAAAACCGAGGAGGTTGAGGCATTCTGTCTGAGAAGCTGGCCATGGCAGACAGCTGACTAGAAACTGCATTTCTCACATCATATGACCCTGCTTCACAGGCCTTCCCAGCACAGGGAGGCCGCTCTGCCTCAGCCTTAGCTTGTGACATGACAAAACCAGATGTCTCCTAGGACATCTTTTAGAAATAGAATTAGGGCAAAATGTATTCTACTTATGGATCCAGTCAAATAGCTTTTGATCTATGCAACTTAAAGTTCAAGTCTACCTGGTAATTGTGTTTAGAGAAGAACACTGAACTGTAGCCTCTCAGAGAGACAGAAAAAAAAAAAGAGAGAAGTTATCTGTGCAAAACCAGAAGGCTTTCTTGGCTGAAGGAACCGTTTTTTTTTTTGACGAGTGTAAACAAGGGCCTAGGACTCTCAGATTGCAAACCAATTCGGAAGTGTCCTAACTTCATCTCTGTTGCTCTGATAAAATAGTCTGGCAAAAAGCGACACAGGGGGAGAGGGCCTCCTTTCACTATATACATGGCTCATACCTCCAAACAGTCACATGGCAGCCACAGTCAGGAGGAGAGAGGCTGCAGTAAGCTCTCTGGCTTGCTCTCCCTTTACTGCAATACAGTGCAGGAGGCCGTGCCTAGTGAACAGTGAGCTACTATAAGAGGTGAAGTATATAAATCTCCTTGATTTCTGAAGGATTATGTTTGTTTTCTCTTAGTTCCTGTTTCTAGGTTGCCACAAAATTTGGTATCATGGTAATAAGGTGCAGTTTTGTGAAGTTTTATTTTAGGGGATTACTAAATAATGGCTTCCCTAATTGTCCATAAAGGAAAGTCACTCTGAAACTGAATGACATGAGGAAACCTTTACAAAGTGTCTGTGGATAGGACTCCTGCCGAGCTTGCTCAGGTGTCTGTGCTAGCATGTGCTAGCACCTGAGATCCAATGCTATACCCTTCTTCATGGGATCGCTCAGCGTTTTCCCTGCACATGCAGTGTGGTCCCTTGGTCACCTGTTTCTGTCTGGAGATCTACACAGCAGTTTTTGCTAAAGAGCTACTGACTTGGGGCTGTGAAGTGACTCAGTGGTTGGAGCCCTGGCTTCTACTCTAGATGATCCAGGTTCAATTCTCAGTACCCACGGGGCAGCTCACAGTTGTCTGTAACTGCAGTTTCAGGTGATCCATGGCAACATACATGCATGTACTGCACATATGTATACATGCAGGCAAATACCCATACACATAAAATAAAATAATCTTAAAAACAAAACAACAAAAAAAGAACTATTGACTTAAGACCAAGGTGGCCTGTGCTATGTAAGTCAAGGAGCTAGCTGAGGGGATATGTCAGTAGGTACAGGTGCTTACTCAAAGCCCAGAGACTGGGCTGGTTCATCACTGGGCCCAACATGGTGGAGAGGGAAGCTGTAGGTGGTAAGGATATGTAAGTAAGCTGTCTGTGATCTCCATACACATGGCACATGCATACTCCCCAACTCAAAACACTAAGTAAATAAAGAACAAGCGCCTGCTGTCGTGATGGACAAAGGTCAAAACTGTACTCTAGTCTCCCTGACTGAGCATGCTAGGGACAGTCAGCTCGGGCCTATAACTATCAGCCTGTTCAGCGTTCACTTAATTCGTTTCTATCATGTGTAAGAGTGTTCTGCCTCCATGTATGTATGTGCATCAGGTATGGACCTGGTACTCACAGGGGCCAGAAGATCCCCTGGAACTGGAATCATGGATGGCTGTAAGCTGGGAATTGAACTTGGTTCCTCTATAAGAGCAACAAACTCTTTTAACCGTGAGCCATCTCCTCACAGTTTACTGACTGAACGGCTGACCGTCCTAAAGTCAATTCAGATGATTTCTTTATGGTGCACGGGATCAGATGGCGCCCAGAGCACAGGGAGGCAACTGATTGCCCAAGATCAACTGATCCCTGGTCCTGAGGTGAGCTTAGGTCCTTACCAACTGTCCTCCTTTCCCATTCACTGAACTAAGTTCTGCAAAAACAAAAGTTAGACACACGAGGATCAGATCAGAGGCTATAAGAGGACAACCCACCTAAGAACTTCCTCATGATGGCGTTGCCTTGCCTCAGGGCTTCTGCTCTCTGTGCTGGGTCAAACACCAGCCAGTCAATCACATCTATCTTCAGGCGGTCCTCCTAGACAATGAAAGTCGACAAAATCATTTTACTTCAAAGATATCTGCACGTGAGTGAAGCTTATGATGGACTCTAATGAAAACCACTTCCCATGTTATACAGAATGCTGAGAGGACCGGGCTTTCCTCAGTCTGCTCTACTTAACACTTTTCTACAAACTACAGAAAACCTCATTGGCCTGTGAATCCGGAATTAATTACTGTATGTGCCACCAACCTAACTCATCTGGTACGGGATGCAGGAAACAACCTGAAGCTCACAAACACTAGGCAAGCACTCTAGCACGGAGCCACACCCCCGAGCACTCCAGCACTGAGCCACACTCCCAGTTCCGAGCTGTTTTCCTTCTCAGTTTTCATCTTCCTAAAGACTGAAGTCAGTGGCTTTTACAACATCAGGTAGATCCTGATGATCAAAAAGTCAGCATTAGGTCTGCGCTGAAAGGAAGCCTTCCGTAACATAACTCAGTGTTTCAATAAAACCTTAAATTGTTCCCAATTTTTGTCATTTAAAAGGCACTGAGGGTGGAGAGATGGCTCAGTAGTTAGGAGCACTGGCTGGTCTTCCAGAGGTCATGGGTTTGATTCCCAGAATCCACTTGGTGACTCACAACTCCAGTTCCAAGGGATTCAGTGCCCCCTTCTGGCCTCCCTGGGTACCCCAACCATGAATAAGGTGCACAGACATATATATGCATGCAAAACACCAATGTACATAAAATAAATATATTAAAAAAATGTAAAGGTCTTTACATTCTTTAAAAAGACAGACAGAAGCCAGTGTGAAAAAGCAAGTACACCAAGAAACAAGGCGACAGCCTCTAAGTTCATTGACCTCTCATTTCCTTCTCGCCCACATTACCTCAGTAGTGCCAGTATCTAGGGATGGAGACAGGTCATGGTGACTAAATTCACCATTATCTTTCTTCCGAATATTTTCAACTACGGTTTTTGTTATCGTCGCAACATCCAAATCTAAGGAATTTTTGGAAATAACAAAACAACAGAGTAATTATTAATATGAACATTCTTTGAACAGTTACAATATTTTGTAAATTTGGAGTGATTCTTTTTCATATTTTTGGCACTGATGACCAAGCTTTACAGATGCTGGGTAAGCATTCTGCCAGTGAGCTATGTCCCCAGCACTACAGCAATTTCTTAAAGCTCTATTACATACTGCCAGTGAAATGGCTCAGCAAGTGAAGTGGCTTGCCACTAAGTCTGGTGACTAGAGTTAATCCCCAGAACCCAGATGGCGGACGGAGAGTATCACTCCTGTGGGCTGTTTTCTGATCTCCACATGTGGACCATGGAACATGAACATGTGTGCACTGCCAAAAATGTATTTTAAACATAATATATAAATTTTAAAACACTACAGAAAATATTATAATTTAAAAATATTCTAGACTGGGTGTGGTGACTTATGCCTGTAATCCTAGCACTTAGTAGGTGAGGAAGCATTACTGAATCTGAGGCTAGCCTGGGCAAGTTCCAGGCCAACTGAGGCTATAAAGTAAGACTTTTTCTCTAAAAAAATAAAAGCAAAAATATAAGCAAAATATTTACATAAGGAAAAGTTATTTTCATCTTCTAAAAAAAATTCACTGAGATTTTTACTTCTGTTTTCCCCCCTCAAATAAGACATTATACAAGACAAATCCGGAACCCAAAATGAGAACCTGCCCACAAAGGTCAACCCTGAGAGGAGAAGATGGCTCAGTGGGTAACGCCTGTGCTGCACAAGCGTGAGGACCCGAGTTCAAATCCCTGTGCAATCGAATGAAAAGCTGGATGCTGTAGCCTGAGTGTGGGACAGAACATCTGTGGGGAGATGGAGGCAGAGGCAGGAGGATGCCCAGAAGCCCCTGGGCCAGCTAGCATGTCCCATGCAGCAGGAAAACAACAGAGACCCCCACTTTAAAACACAGTAGAAGATGGGGACCAGTATCAGAGGTCATTCTCTGACCTGCACACTTGAGCTGTGGCATGTTTATGCTATGCATGTGCAGATTCCCCCTCCCCTTTCTTTTATGCATAAACACAATTTTTATGTGAATAGATATAGGGGATAAATATGATAAAATATCTATAAATATTCATTTGAAAAACAATATAACAAAACTCATTATTTTATGCAATATACACCTAGAAAGAAAGAACAGATTAAATTCTTAACTGCTTACCTGCTTCCTTAGCCAGCTCTAGACACTGGTGCCGCTGCTCAAATTCTGTAACACCTTCCAAAAACAAGGCGTACTGGGCAACAGCGAGGTCCTGAGGCAGATGACAGGTGTAGAACGCTATGAGGTTTGTGTGCTTCTCACTTATTAGCAGCTATGGAACACAAAAATCAAAGTATACCAAATAAATTAGCAGGGTTTTGAAAGAAAACTTTGCTTCAAAGTTGCAAATGTATTTGGGCAAGATTCATAGATATGTGCTTCAGACCATAATCCTTTTCTAGAAATGCATTTAGAAAAATTCAAAGATCTCTATGGAGTCCAGTGGCTCCCAGAGTCCACAGTGTTAAAATACCATCATTTGAGGGGTGGAGAGACGCTCTGAGATTGAGAGCACTTGTGGCTCTTGTAAAGGACCCAGGATCAGTCCCCAGTGCCCACATGGTGGTCCCCAATCGTTCATCCAGTGTTCTCTTGTGACCTCTAACACCATTGTGAGCACACATAAACATGCAGGCATAATACTTACACATATAAAATAAACAGACATGTTAAAAGACAGTACCATTTTGATTTTTGTTTTTATTAAAATTAAACAAAAAAAAAATCAAGTTGTAGATTCTTAAAAGCTTACCTGTATATATGTCTTTAGAACTTCAATGGAAACTTCTTCCTTCGTAAGAAAAGCACACAATCCAGATGTTAACATCACCACTTTAGGTACAATAATATACAATTTCTAATAAAAGTTTAACTTTTAAATGCGTGAAGAAATTGAATATTTACACTAAGTGGTAACTACCTAAGCCGAATGCTTTTGAAGCCCGTGCACTGTTCAGTTCATCACACACAAACAAACAACCCGCTCGCTCTCTTAAACAGTCATCTATTGTGTATGCAACTCCCGGGGACAGTCCTCTCGTTCCATTCTGTGGGGTCTAGTGACTGGACTCAAGTCAGGAGGTGCGGTGGCAAACATCTTTTATCTGCAAGAGGTCAATGGTCTCTTAGCATGTCTTCGTGGGTAGGTCCTGTTTGGTTTATGGAGGAAGGGAGTTCTTCTCTACCTAGAATTACACAGCTAGCAGTTACTGAGCGAGGATCTGAGTGGAGATCCTTGAATCCAAGCTGTAGCTCCCACTTCCTGTCACTGTGCTTGCGTATGCACTCCTACCACAGTGTCATCAAACATTCAGAGGAAAGAAACAAAGAAAGGAAAAAGAAACTAGTTTAATTCTCACACAGAATGTATTTTGATTTCATTAGCTTAGCTGGATACCAACGAGGACTAATTTCTTTAAATCTGGGCAAGCAGTAGCACTCTCGGGCCATAGACTAGACTCTACAAATCACTCACAGTGAGTTAGCACGAGGAGACCATATGAGGTGACCCCGATTGTCAGGAGCCGTCTACAAAGGGCTGAGGCATACAAGCAAGTGTTCAGGACGGCCCACTGCTCTGCGTGGCTGTGACAGGTGAGCTCTAGGAGGCGGGGCCCAGAGACTGCGTACCAGGATTGCTTCCTGCTGCTAATACGGCCTTTCCTGTCACTATTACACAGCCTAGCTTTTAGCCACAGAATAACGGGAGAGTTAAGTTTCCAGAAGCCTTCAGTTTCCAGCTCCCTAAACAGTAAGACAGCGTTATAAGACCGGAGCTCAGCAGTCTTCGTCCTCTGTCCAGAGCTGTGTCTGTCCTGCCTCAGCCGTGCCTGTGCAGGCCAGGGCCCGTCCTGGCACCTGATGACAGGTGGTTAACTGCATGCAGGGAGAGCAGGAAACGCTGCCACCTTCACTTACTTTGGTCTGTAGTCCCAGGGTGCGGAAAAACAGAATGAGGTGTGTCATAAAGCGGAGGAGGTGTCCGGGTAGACTGCTTCTGCTCTTGGACAGCCATTTGCTAAACTCATCCATCAAACCTACAAAGCCATCAGAGCAAAGGTTTGACAGTAAGAAACATTCAGGGGAGCAAGAAGTGTCACCAAGGACACCCCAGCTCATCTACGGTGTCTGAGAGTTTCACTGCCAACCCCCACCACAGGATGATCTCCAACCCAAAAAGGGCTCAAGTCACATTTGGCCTCACAGTGACAAGCAAACATGGTCACATGTGAGGGGTGGCTGTCAGTGAAGGACTAGAGGTAGTGAGTCTGTGTACTGCTTGAATAACGGCTATTTCAAAGACAAATGAAGAACTCAGGCAAACTAAAGTAAACCTGTGTCTTACCATCAATGTCTCCCAGGATAAGAAACTTCTGAACTATATGGTAATGTTCTTGATTCTCTTCCAGAACTCTCTGAAAAAAGGTTTTACATTGCCGTAAGTCTTCTGCGTTCATTCTGAAGGATGTATTCATTGCTAAGTATCAGGTTTTTTTGTTGTTGTTGTTTGATTTTGAGACAGGGTTTCTCTGTGTAGCCCTGGCTGTCCTGGAACTCACTCTGTAGACCAGGCTGGCCTCGAACTCAGAAATCCACCTGCCTCTGCCTCCCAAGTGCTAGGATTAAAGGCGTGCACCACCACTACCTGGCTAAGTATCAGATTTTAATGGGACATATAAGAAGCTAGAAATGAAAGGCTTTAAGAAGATAAAAGGATGGCACACACACAAACCCAGAACTGAACGGTATCTCCCACTGGACAGTCTATTCTTAGGGAGTGTAATTGTACTTATTATCTTTTAAAACACCCTTAACCCTGTGTGTGTGCATGCATGTGTACAGGCATGCATGCCCCAGTGCCACTGGAGGTCAAAGGACAACTTGTGGGAGTCCAGTGTGTCCAAACACCACGTGGGTCCTAGAGAGGAAAGCCAGTGGTCAGCCTCAGCCCGGAGTCTTCCCACACTGAGCGGCCTGTGGGCCCACACTCACTATTCTTTACATTTCAGTCCTGCTTATCTTAGCATACCATGGCAAGCTAGAATGGAAGGATCCACAGGTCTGAGGCAAAATAAACGACAAGCTAATCTTTCAACACAAGCAGCACTATGCAAAGTCCTTTTGAGGTTATTTTCTTCTACACGTGTCACTGAGAGTAACAAAACACAGTTGTGACCAGACACCAATGAGTGAACTAGGTAGCTACCATGCTTTTTTTGAAAAATGGGTCACCTTTTTTGTGCCAAATACATTTTCTTAGTAGTCAATTGTCTTTAATGTTTATGGTTTGTACATTCCAAGCATTTGCTCTGTCTGGCACTAGCTCAATTAAAGGCACAGCTAAGGCTCCAGACTGTTTCTTCCCGAGGGAAGCCAACTCTGCCAGGACCATTTCTCTGACACTGTCACCGTTTCCTATGAAACCAAAGGTCACCTGATGCCTCTTAGGCTCACATAAAAGCTCTTTGTCATTGAAACTGGGACCTACCGGTGCTGCCTCGTCCTTAGGGCCTGAGGAAGTGCCCCTGCTGCTTTCTAGAAGGTTCTTGTCATTCTTATTTATGCTTCTGCTCAGATCTTTCCCCCAAACACAATCTCCTTAAATTATTAGGGTTCTTCATTAATTTTATAATGACTGACATTTTCAAATCTCCTCATTCAAAATTATGTTTTATTTTCCTCATGTCTTTATGTCTCCCAATAAAGTTCTATCACTGGCTTTATGAGAGTCCTGAAACTCTTGATGAAGTTGATCTCTAGCCTTGTCTGTTTAGTCATTCACTTAAACGAGACTCTTGGGGAGCAGGATGCTGCACCGGCTTCTAAGTGGTCATAGCAAGCACAGATGGTTCCATAACGCTGTGAGTTACCTAGTGACTCTAACACATGACCTGTAACTCCTTAGTAATGCTGTGAGTTACCTAGTGACTCTAACACATTACCTGTAACTCCTT
>NW_021621071.1:7608164-7609745 GCF_004785775.1 Grammomys surdaster
TGTAACTCCTTAGTGATGCTGTGAGTTACCTAAGGACTCTAACACATTACCTGTAACTCCCTTAGTGCTAACCTGTCAGATGTACACTCTGTTGTGTGTCACGTCTCCTACTTCGAGACAGTTACTTCTATTCCTGACTTGGTTTTCCCTACTCATACTTCCAAATTTATACAGTAGCCATAAACCTTTGGCAGAAAAAATAGTAATTTCCATACAAAGTATATTCATACTATAATAAAGAAAAATAAAACCCAAGAGAAAATAGTTATAGGATACGAACAGAGAATTTATGAGCAAACAGGGGCTGTAGAAACATATCAGAAGTTAAGAGCAATGGCTGCGCTTTCAGAGGACCTGGGTTTGATCCCCAGCACAGAGACGGCAGCTAATAACTATTTAATTCCAAGGGATCCGATGCCCTCTTCTGGCCATCATGGGCACTGCACAAATGTGGTGTACAGACATACAGTGAAAACACCCATTGACATAAAAT
This sequence comes from Grammomys surdaster, assembly GCF_004785775.1. Taxonomy (NCBI): domain Eukaryota; kingdom Metazoa; phylum Chordata; class Mammalia; order Rodentia; family Muridae; genus Grammomys; species Grammomys surdaster. Next base: position 7,608,658 of record NW_021621071.1, read on the forward strand.
ACAAAATTAAAACCAAGTTTCTTAAAGGTAAATTCACAAGACAGGCGGATTTCTGAGTTTGAGGCCAGCCTGGTCTACAGAGTGAGTTCCAGGACAGCCAGGGATATACAGAGAAACCCTGTCTCGAAAAACCAAAAAAAAAAAAAAAAGGTAAATTCACAAATAGACACAGGAAAACAAACTCAGCTCTGTTTCCAATCTACAGCGATGAGCTGGCAAGAATACAAAGCATGCCATTCAGGACTAGAATGAATGCATAGTTTAATTAAATGCTTGTGACAGCATCCATTACTACAATTTGATGTTTCTCCTGTTGTATTATGTTTTTCTTTATTTTAGCTTTAGTTTTAATTGTACAGCTTGAAGGCACACTCATGATATGTCATTAACTTAGAAAGCTGAGAAATTTAACTCTACACCCAAAGAGTACATCAGTGTTCTTTAACCCAGCAACATGGTCAACAGTTCTAGAACCTTAGGAGATAGCACTAGCTGGGAGCTGACACATCTTCACACATACACATGTTCTTTACGGTACCAGAATGAAGGTGAAAACCTTCTAAAGGGAAACAAAACAGAACAAACACTGTACACCTGATTCTCTAGAACATTATACAGCCATCAGAGAGAACAGTGGAAGAACGGCTGACAACAAAGAAGAGTGTGCCGTGTGTTAGAAAGACTGTGAGGAGACCCACTCTGAGTGCTAACTGAAAGAAAACTTTAAAAGATAAAAAAAAAAAAAAAAGGAACATTAAAGCCAGGTATGATGGCACACCTGAAATTTCAGCACCTAGGAGCCTGAGGCAGGAGGATTATTAGGAATCTAAGGCCAGCCAGTCCAGGTTCACAGGTAAGTGCCAGGTAGTTGGAGTTATTCTGTAAGAATACTCAGTTATCTCTTAAAGAAAGAACCAAAAAAAAGTTGGCTAAAATATAGCAATTAACTTGGAGAGAATACCATTAAATGGAACATAATCTGAACCTTTCCAACGCTGTACCACAGTATCTGTCTAACACTGTACCTCAGCACCCACAGTGCCTAACACTGTACCTCAGCACCCACAGCTCCTAACACTGTACCTCAG
>NW_021621071.1:7609755-7694837 GCF_004785775.1 Grammomys surdaster
TAACACTGTACCTCAGCACCCACAGCTCCTAACACTGTACCTCAGCATCCACAGTGCTGTCTAACCCTGTACCTTAGCACCCACAGCGTGTACTTGGACTTGGACTTGGAAGGCTAGGAGAAAGGTGCAGTGTGTATGTGTGGCATGTTCACTGTCTGAGGGTACAAGATGAGAGGCCTGAAGGAGTTACACAGGCCTCACTGGCAACTATTAAATTGTTTTATCGTTTCAAGTACATATATACATTAGTTACTGAAAAAACCAAAACAAAAACCCACTAAAAAATGTTTTTCGCTGGGCGGTGGTGGCGCATGCCTTTAATCCCAGCACTTGGGAGGCAGAGGCAGGCAGATTTCTGAGTTCGAGGCCAGCCTGGTCTACAGAGTGAGTTCCAGGACAGCCAGGGCCACACAGAGAAACCCTGTCTCGAAAAACCAAACCAAAAAAACAAAAACAAAAAAATGTTTTTCATTTTGTTTTGAGACAGGATCTTACTATATTGCCCAAACATCTAGAAATCATGGCGAGGATGCTGTCTCAGCCTTCTGAGTGCTAGGATTACACACAGACCACCAGGCCCTATCCAATAAATATTATTTTTGAGGTCTCTTATTTTGATAGCAGACAGGAAAAGATGAGAAAGGAGATTTCCACAGTTCATTTCATACACTACATGGAACAGGGCTATGTTAACACTTACCTTTTTATCAGTGGCTTGAAGTTCTTCAAAAACTTTCTCTAAGGTCCAACTTCAAAAGAGGAGAAAACAAAAAGGGACAGAAGTGACAACGTGATTTCTGTGTGCAGTGCAACCCCGCTCCCCGCAGTGACCGCCACCGTGCCCGCCGGCAGCCCCACTCACTTGGCTTCCATGTACTCTCGAGGGAGCTCCTCGGCTTCATCGAGCGTCATCACTGACGTCCGGATCTCCTGCTCCACCAGGCTGTCCACCATCACCCGGAAGTAGGCCCACACTGTGTCTTCCCAGGTGTCACAGACCGGAAGGAGCTTTTCATCCATTCCAAAAGAGAAACACAGGTACAGTCAGAAAAAAAGAAAGGAAAACCAATTGCCCACTGACTACAAACTTTAATAACCCTTCTCCCAAACTAGAACTTCTTAGACGTTTCTGTGGTGAAGACTTCTTCCATACCAAATTCAGTCACATTGCATTCTACTATCAAAGGGTATTTCAAATCATTGGAGTGTGCATCAGAACAGCTGTAGAAGCATGCACAACAAAAGCTCTGGGGAACTCGTACATGGATTTAAGCCCACGCAGCACTGTGTCAGCCCTGCATTTCTACATAGACTCTGGGTACAGGAGTCAACAGGACACAGGTGCTGTGATTCTTCATAAGAGCCAAGTGCAGGCCTACAATCCCTCCGCCGAGGAGGCTGGGGTGGAAGGGCAATGAGCTCCAGGGCAGCCTGATTTACAAAGCAAGACCCTAGTCTCAAAACCCAAATAAAAACATTACAGCAAGAAAAAGCAAGTGTGAGCCAGAATGAGCTACTTATCAAGAAACTACAACAAAGTAACAACAGAAACAAGCTAACAATCAAAAACCATACCCAGAAACAGAAAAATGACCACCACACATATGTGGGTCGTGTCAAAGGCAGCAGGCTGTCACTGTCCCGCTTTCTGATGGTCTCTGGCCTGGAGGCTTTTAGAAAGCAGCGTGAGTCTGCTATACACGACTGTGAGAACACTGACGTATTTGGTTTTATTCCATAGAAAGAGTTAAACATTACCACACTGCATACCTGCTTAAGATTCCCACTCAGTGCTGCGTAAATCGCTCTTTCATATTTATTAAAAAGTTCCTAAAACACAACGGGTAAGAAGGTTGGTGGTTATTACTTTTCCTAGTGTGTAAGTCTCTTCATAATTCTTCTGGATGGATCCTAGTCACTTAGTTCTTAAGTGACATCCAGTGACTGTCGGTGACTGATCTAGGGCAGCAGGAGGGACTTTTTATTTTGATAATTCCAAAATCTTCAGAGAAAAACAATCAAACATTAACTCTCAAATACAGAGAGCACACAAGGCCATTGCAATGGTGGCTCTGGTCCCCTACAGTAGATACACAGAACCAGCCTAGGTAGGTGCTCTCTTGTCCGGGGGTCTCAGCAGCAATGCCTGGCCATGCTGGCCTGGGGACAAGGCCAAGCTCAGGAGTCACTGCTTTGCATCCAAAGCACAGTGACAACCACAACCTTACCCAATTTATTTTAAGGCTCTGTCATCGGAGTGTCAGCATTTCTTGTCATCAAATAAGCGACTCTGGAGACTCCCCTTTCTACTCCTCCAGGGCCATCAACAGGCAGCCCGTATCCCTTAGTGGCTGGGTAATCTAACAAGCCCCTCACGTCTGTGATTTCAGTTACACCACATCCAGTTTGCATGGCTGTGCTACCCTTCTTAAATATTCTCACTCTCAATTCTCTGACACCTAATTCAACAAGCAAATTCCAGGTCTTTAAAGAAAAGTGCCCAGTTTATTGTACTGCTACATTTTTATCAAGTGTTTGACCGATGCAAAAGTCTGCATTCATTGCCTCTAAAGCCCTTTAGTTTTCATTTCAACACAATTATTACTGTGTGTGTGGAGCATACAGATGTGCGCCTCTGTCCTCTGTCTCCTCCAATAAGGCCGTCAAGCCTGTGCGGCAGTGCCTTTACTTTCTGAGCCATCTCTCCGGCTCCTGCTTTTATTCACTCTCTGCATCACTGACAGCATCTCAAATCACTCTCTTGTAACCCCACTCACGTACAAACCCTGTGAGACTTCCTGCATGATCCTGCATTCTGTGGTGACTTTAGGAATGTGTTCCTCATGTCACACAGGACTGGTTCTTCCTTCATGAGCTTTCTCTGCAGCCTCACGGACCTCCCACAGCTCAAGCTTCCCGACCTAGGGATGCACCTTTATCTCCTGAGTCTTCATTCTCAACATCCCAAATCTACTAAGCTTTAAAGAGTTAAGTGTGACGTTGTCTGAGAAGCTGGCATGTTTCGTCCACAGCGCTTCAGCCTCACAGTCACATTTAACTCTTAGTACCGAGCGTCTGCAATTCTGCTAAGTCATAGGGCCTACTCCTAGCTTGACTACAGCCTCTCTCATGCTCACTGAACACTCGTAGCTCCTCAGCACACCGTCATTTAATTAAACAGGATGGAGATCTCAGGGAGTGTTCATTATCTTACATCTTCAGCCATTCTCCAGCAACTAATCTTCCAGATCCGTCTATATGGATTGCCTTCAACAGGTTCTAGCTCTGTCCCTACAGAAGAGAAAAGGGAAAGCCACCATTTAAAATGAAGGATCTCAGTCACTCCTAGAAGGAAACTAACAGAAGCATACAGAGCTAACTACCTCCACAGCCAACATACCTCCATTCACATTAGGGTCATGGTACAGTTTCCAGCCTTCCAGGGTTGCGGCTCGCCATGCTTGGCCACACCGTTTACAGAGCCGTTGTGCCTTCAGAAACCAGAAGGAATGGTTAGTGACATCATTAGTACAGACCTGAAAAGCACTGTGCTTTGTTGTAAAGCAAACCCAGTATGACAAGACTAGCTACCAAGTGGTACCAGTATCCCAGGGGATGACGGAGGAGGCAACCGGCAACGGCATCCCACTTGACCCACAGCTGTGTGGCTGAGGCTGCTCCCTCTTTCTTTTGTCAGGGCCAGGGATCGAACCTGGGCTCCACACATGTGAGGCAAGCACTGTACCAACTGAGCTCTTTCCTGAGCCCCTTACTGTCCTAACAGTCCCTTCTTCCTTCATGTTAGCCTCACTAACAGGGCACTATGGCACTTGCTCACTAACATGAAGTGTTACTAAAAATAAATGGATTGGATGGACCATTATTTATGGAATAAAAAGCTATTATAAAAAAAATCTCTGTTGCCGGGCAGTGGTGGCATATGCCTTTAATCCCAGCACTTGGGAGGCAGAGGCAGGTGGATTTCTGAGTTCGAGGCTAGCCTGGTCTACAGAGTGAGTTCCAGGACAGCCAGAGCTACACAGAGAAACCCTGTCTCGAAAAACAAACAAACAAAAATAAACAAACAAACAAATCTCTGTAAATCAGGCTATGGTACTGATGCATGGCTTTAGTACCAGCACAGAATGAGTTCCAGAACAGTCAGGATTACACAGAGAAACCCTGTCTTGAAAAACCAAACCTACCAAACGAACAAAACAAAAAACAAACAAAATCCCACCTCTATAATGAGATCTATCACTCATTTAATCCACTGACATTTCCTTAAATTCAGCAGCCAGGGAAATGGGAGAGGCAGCAGTCTTAAGTGTGTAAGGAGTATCACCTGGTGTCTGTCACCCTTAAACACGAGAAGGAAAAAAGGCTGTGACCGGAACAAGGCAAAGGCTGGGCTGCTGAAGAATTTGCCATGAGCTCCGGAAACCAGAGGGCACTGCTCGGAAATCACAGCCGTGTGCGAGGGTAGGGCAGGACACTGGAGGGGACCACGGCGTTGAAGAAGCACAGCGGGCCACCAAGACTCTTCAAGGCTCATCAGCAGGGTCACGTCGCTCACCTCTTCTGTCATCCCAGCCCGGATGAGAGTGAAGAGGTACTTCAGCAGTCTGACCTCATCTTCTCTGTCCAGGTCATCGAGTGGCATTTTCTGTCTAATGGGAGCGTCGGGGTCCTACAAGAAACAGCCCCCATGAACGGGACATACTCAGAACTACATCCATTGAACATTTCTCTACCTCAGTGGGTCACGGTGCTAGGGATCCAGTTGGCACAGCTCTACTGCTGAGACTGTAAGCTACAGCGCTGGCCCTACATGCTCCTACACACATCATAAGACCATGTGTCATGATGACTCCATGGAATGTACATACACAAGTGAATGACTTTCAAATCTGCTAATAAAGAGAAGGAAGGGTTCCTAATGGGCCTGTTTGTCTGCTGCTCCCCCACCTCAAATAGAGTTTGTTGGCCCAATACAGTCTGCGCCTAGTCAGCTCAGGATAGCACCACCTTAGCCAGCTGGGTGAGGTAACACTGCATTACTTGAGCTTATTCCCTCACTGTACAGAGAATAGACTTAGAAAATGAACAGACACAAAGGAAAACCCGAAGGACTGTGACTAGAGACCATGGTTACTAGTACATGGAGACTGTGACCTATCCCTAACCTTCTGAGAACAGCAGGAGAGCTCACTCAGTGCTCAGTTTGAGACGACTCTCATGTAAACCACAAGGGAGCTGGAGTATAGCTCAGCGGTGGACAGGCTGCCCACCTGGGCTCAGTCCTCAGGAGAGCAGACACAACCAAACAAATACAACACCCAGCCCTTCACAAACAACCAAAACAACAAAGCCAACTACATAACTACATACTAGTCACTAATGAACAAGGAAAAGTATCCCAGAGTACTCAGAAGGCAGGGGGAGGGTCTCAAGTTCAAAGCCAGATGGGGTGACACACACATACACACACATACACACATGCACACACGCACACGCATGCATGCACTAAACAAACAAACAAACAAACAAACAAAACACCAAAAGTGAGGCTGGAGAGATGGCTCTGCAGTTAATCAGAAGTTCTGTTCTTCGGAAAACCTGAGCTAGGTTCCCAGCACCCAGGATGGGTGGCTCACACCGCCTGTAAGTCCAGGAGGCCCTGTAGCTTCTTCTGGTTTGTGTAGGCACCTGTACTCACAAGTGCACATGTCCTCACACACAAATATACATATGCACAGAGAAAAAATCAATCATGAAAAACACAAATTTCCACAGAATTTCTAAAACCATTACTCTTATGTACAATTTTAGTGTGTTTTTTGAACATTTAGTGACAAATAGCACATACAATCACAATAAATTTCAAACAAAAATGATTTTAATGTGACTAAAGAAAGGATATGACTTATCTTTAAAGTCAACTTTCACTTCCAAGAGCACTTACTGTTCTGGCTACTTCTAACTGACACAAGCTCAGTCATCTGAGAGGAGGGAACCTCAGTGAGGAAAGGCCTCTGTAAGATCCAGCTGTGGGGCACTTTCTTAGTGATTGATGGGAGGGCCCAGCCCACTGTGGGTGGGGCCACCCCTAGGCTAGAGATGCTGGATTCTGTAAGAAAGCAGGCTGAGTAAGCCATGGGAGCAGGGCAGTAAGCAGCACCCTCCGCTCTGTATCAGCTCCTGCCTCCAGGTTCCCCAACAGCGATGTGGAAGCATAGGCTGAATAAACCCTTTCCTCCCTGAGTTGCTCTGGCCATGGTCTCATCACAGTAGCAGTCACCCTAACCAGGAACTTACCAGTTCAGTGACAAGAGGACGAGTACTTCCTATGTAAGACAGTAGCTGACGCTGCTTTAAGGAGTGGAGGGTATTTTCCCTGAAAAAAGAAATACCAGTTTTCTAAAGGGGCAATCTGAATACTATTTATTTATTTTCTAGATAACAACATCATCAAAACAAAAACACACCCCACAAAAATACCTGTGTGTTCAAAACAAGGAAAAAAACAAACAACAACAAATGTAGAAAAATCCAGAGTCCCTAACACAGACAGACAGTTTGCCTCAGATGAGGGAGGACGGTGCACTCCTTGTCATGCTTCGGTGGCCAGTCACAGCCTGCATCTGTCTAAGTCTCTGCCTTTTATTGTGTTGTCTGTGTGGTCCTGGATGGTCAGGAACGCACTCTGTAGACCAGCTGGCCTGGACCTGAGACTCACTGGCCTCTGCCTCCTGGTTCTGGAACTAAAGGTGCGTGCCACCGCACCTGTCAGCTCCCATTTGTTTCAGTATTTAAGAAAAAAGATAAGCCCAGAAGATGGAGCTGGAGTTCCAGGAGCTGGAGTTCCAGGAGCTGGAGTTCCCGGAGGCTGCAAACCGTCCAATGTGGGTACTGAGGATGGAGCTCAGGGGTTCTGGAAGAGCACGGGTGCTCTTAAGCACTGGGTGTCCTTCCAGATGCCCACTTATTTCCTCAATAGTGCCTTTTCTTCTCTTTTTTGAGACAGGGTCTCTCTATGTAGCCCTGACTGGCCTGGAACTCAAGAAATCCACCTGCCTTTGCATCCCAAGCGCTGGGCTTACAGGTGTGCACCACCGCTGCCCGGCATAAAAAGTATTCTTAAGATAAAATAATACAAAGGCCCAGTAACTTACCAATATACTGATTTTGCATAAAACTCAATATTGTCGGAGAAATCTCCAATCTCATCTTTGGCAGTGCTCTCCAGCCAGTCCACCACCAACTAGGAAAGAGACAAAAGGAGAAAGGTCTCTCCAACTCCAAATTGCTTTGCTTTTAGTATCCTTCCATCCATCCTTATCTGAAGTTTCTGATATCAAATAACTTTTTCCAGCCACGATTTTTACTTTATTAAGATACACAAACATACAACAATAAACAGTACTTCACATAGGACTAATGGTATTTGTAATAGTCTAGCCTTGGAAACACAAAAAGGCTGTTATTTAAAAGTTATAGAACAACGTTCCACATTTCTTTTAATTACAAATAAGAAAAAATCAAGTAAATGAAAAAGAAAATTAAGAAAAGATTTTAGGTTAAAAAGTCATTTGCCTTTTCTCCATGACTCTAAAAGAAAGAATTTAAGAATTCGGTTGCACCTGGCTCTGCCGCACCAGTGAGTCCCTCTGAAACAGCGCTTCCACAACTGTCTTCTCGCTGGCATTAATACCCTGTGACAGACACAGGAAAGGGAGGAAAGAGGACGATCTCAGATGACTTCAAAACCAAGGCCAGTTACAAATGAGCACCTTTAACAATCTGTGTATTATTTACCCTTTGCTTTACGGGGCCTTCTCTTTTGTTTTTAGACAGGGTCTCACCGTGTAGCCCTGGGTGGCCTGGAGCCCACAGAGACCTGCTTGCCTCTGTCTCCCGACTCGTGTATTATAGGTGTGTATCACCATGCCTGGCTGTATACATATTCTTAAAAAAGTATTCATACGGGCTGGAGAGATGGCTCAGTGGTTAAGAGTACTAACTGCTCTTCCAGCAGACCCAGGTCCAAATCCCGGCATCTACATGGCAGCTCCCAACTGCCTGTAACTCCACAGATATCCACAGACATGTGTGAAGGCAAAACACCAATGCACATTTAAAAAAAAAACAACAACAAAAACAAACAAACAAAAATGAACCAAAAAACACACAAGGCACACACACACAAACAAACAAACAAACAAAAAACAAACAAACAAAAAACAAAGAAATCAAGACTGCTGGGCAGTGGTGGCGCACACCTTTAATCCCAGCACTTGGGAGGCAGATTTCTGAGTTCGAGGCCAGCCTGGTCTACAGAGTGAGTTCCAGGACAGCCAGGGTTACACAGAGAAACCCTGTCTCGAAAAACAAACAAACAAACAAACAAACAAAATCAAGACTAAAAATGATTTCTGAAGCCAGGTATGTAATGGTGATGACATACTTTCATCATAGCATTTGTGGGGCAGACCGAGGCCAGCATAGTCTACAGATCAGGACAGCCAGGGCTACACAGAGAAACCCTGTACTGAAAAACCTAAATAAGTAAATAAAATTGAAACTACACACTGTTTACTTCTTACCCGACAGTTTAGTTTGTTCTACTTGTATCTTTATGCTTGTGTCTGAGCTGGCACACAGCTTAGTGTCACACAGTGTTAGCCTGACAGTCTGCCTGTGAGCTGGCACACAGCTTAGTGTCACACAGTGTTAGCCTGACATGAACAAACTCGAGTCTACCCCCAGTACTTCGTGAAAATAAAATCTCCCATTTCCACAGATCTAAGGGAAATGCAGGCATGCACATGGAGAGAAGGAAAAGACTGCTGGTTATGGTTTGGTGGTGTAGGCCTATGATATCAGCAGCAGGAAGGTTGACAAAGTCGGGGTGTCAAGAATTCCAGCCACCCAGGTTTACAAGGCAAGACCTATCCTCAAACAGACAAACTAACAAACAGCTCCATCTCCAAATTACACAGAGTTGGTTGTAGCCATGTTACCATGTCAGAAATCAGTATTTCAGAACTTACTTTCATTTAAAACAGCAGAAGCTAACAGACAATAAAACCTAAGTGCTACCCAAGGCGTCTGAAACTGACTTTAAAGCCAGGTCAGGGGTACACACCTGTAATCCCAGTATTTAAGAAGCCGAGGCAGGAGGATTAGATTATGAGTCAGCCTAGGCTACTGAGTAAAACCTGGCTAAAAACAAAAGCAGAGGCTGGAGACATGGCTTGGCAATCAGGAACACATGTTGCTCTTGCAGAGGACCAGGGTTCGATTCCTGGCATTCTGATGAGGCTCACAACCTAACTTCCGTTCCTGGGGATCCAGAATGCTCTTGTGACCTCAGCAAGCACCAGACACACATGTGGTACAGAGACATACACACAGGCCAACACATAGGTCTCAAAAAAAAAAAAAAGTTTTACTTACAAGAAAAATATGAGACCAGTGTAACAGAATACTTGATTAAGTCTCTAGTAATACGATACCTTATGAGAGGGACACATGCCTTAATATCTAGAATACTGGGTCTGGAGAGAGGGCTGGCCCAGCAGTGAAGGCCACTGGCTGCTCTTCTAAAGGACATGAGTTTGTTTCCATCATCCACCCACAAGGGGGCTAATTATCCACTGGAACTCCAGTTCCAGGGAATTCTCAGGCACACATGTGGTACACAGACATATATGCTGGTAAAACACTTCCATAGAATGATAAAATAATTTAAACAATTTGGAGCTGTGCCTACGCTAGACCTTACCTCAGAAACTATAACCAAAAGCAAAGAGAGCAGTTAGGGGTGGATCTCTGGGGTAGGAGAGAGAAGCCAGCAGCAGCAACGACAAGCCTGGCCCTCGAAGGCACTGCTTCCACAGACACTTCTGCTCATGCTTCAGTGAACAAGCTAATCTGCACACTCTTCAACAAAAAACATATACCAAAAAAAAAAAAAGACTTTTTCTGAACTTGTTCTAAAGAATCTCCACAATCCTATACATGAAGATTATATGAGAATGTTATAGAAATAGACCACAAACCTTCAAGTCCTAAATAGTGTGCCTAATAAAATCTAGAGGTACATATAGGAACGCCACATGACCCATCTTAACAGAAATAACGCAGTATTAGGAAAGCTATCATTACAATCTATTATGACAATAAACTACAGAAAGTTAAGAGAAGCCAAAAGAAATAAAAACCAAAAAGACCATGGACTTGTTTCCAGTCCCCTTCCAACTGTCAGCAAACACAAAAACTTCTTTCTTACCAGTGGCCAAGAATTTATATATTAAAACGAGACAGTTGCCACCAAAATAGAGAAGTAAAATAATCTACAACAGTTAATTATGTTAACTGCAATTATATCTTCAGTCTTGTCCTTTATACTTTGGAGAAAACATCTCAGAGATAAAAGTCTGAATTGCCCGTCCGTCAGTAAACCGTTCTCCAGAGACCACGCAGCGATCCTTCAGGCTGTGCAGGCTGTACACAGGCCTGATATCTCTCTCTCTCTCTCTCTCTCTTTCTTTTTTTTGTTTTTTGTTTTTTGTTTTTTTTGACACAAGGTTTCTCTGTGCAGCCCTGGCTGTCCTGGAACTCACTCTGTAGACCAGGCCAGCCTGGAACTCAGAAATCCACCTGCCTCTGCCTCCCAAGTGCTGGGATTAAAGGCGTGCGCCACCACCGCCTGGTACTAATGAATTTTTTTTAAAAGCAAAACTATAACTATGTGCTGGGATGCAGTGCAGCTGGCAGACTTGCCTGGCATCCATGAGGCCTGACTGGGTGCCATCTACTCCCTCATCATCCTGGCAGTTCTGACCCGACAGACTGGTCTAGGCCAGTTTATACTTCGGGAGTCTGTCTCAAAAATGCCCAATAGTAAATAAATTAATAAAAACAATACAAAGTGGTGTGGTGTGTAGGCGTACACCGATAGGGAAGACAGAAGGGTGGTGACTTTGAGGCCATCTGGACTACAAAAACTACAACCTGTCTCAAAAAAGGAAAACAAAACAGAACAAATTATTCAAGAATAGTCTGATTATGTGTGTATGTATAGAATGCACAGAAAACATCTAGTAGGATGTAAAACCAAGTTATTACATTAAATAATTAGAGGGATAGAAAGAACTTTTACCCTTACCAATAAGTATAAATAAATATTTGATTACTTTGAGCATCATTTCTGTATTTGTAAATCTTTTAAATGGGGAAATGCAAACGGAGGGTTGAAAAATCAAATCTCCAAACTACAGTGGAAAACAAATCTGTGATGGAAAAATTAATAGAAAACTTACAGCAATTGCAAACATATTCTCCTCTTCCAATGAAGACTGTATTCTGTCTCTGGGGAAAATACAAAATGAAAAAGCTTTACTTTACAAAAACGCAAGAAGCCACCTTTTAAGCCATCCCACACTCTACTAGGCAGGAACCAATGAGGTGCAGTGAACTCCATCATCACACTGAATGGAGGAAGTAAGCAGTAACTACGTGATCACCCTAGTACCAACACCTGAACACAACCGGCAACCACTACCGTAGCCTTAATGGCACCTAAGGGCACGCAAATTTTTCATATGGCATAATTAGTCATGATTTTCTTTCAGTATTGCATAATAAAACCCAAAGCCACCAGGTCTCTGTCTTTCCTACTTTCTGCGGCCCAGGCTTGCCTCAAACGTTCAGCCTCAGCCTCCTGGGATTACAGGAGTATTGTACTTTGTCTGGCTACAGACTGACACATTTGTAGCTACCAGCTTTATGACTTGATGGTCCCTCTTCTTCGTCCCACACCTGAAGTGTTAGAAATGATAAATCCCAAGATTAGCAAAACCTATCCTAAGCCCACCCCTCACTAACATTGAATTAATTGCCTAACTGGCTTGTTAGCTTCTGTTCCTCTCACTTCCAGGTTGTGTGAGTCCCACACAGCGTTACCTGTACAGAGAGGCGAGCAGCCTCCAGGTGACCATCTCCTGCTGAAGCAGCCAGAGCATGCTGGCTGTCTTGGAGAACTTCTGCAGGCCCGGCGTCGCTCGGCTCACTATTTTACTCAGGATATTCACCTACATGAAAAACACAGATGCAAAGAGGCCGCTTGTCTACAATTCTGAGTTACTAGTATCTCTGCATTGACTACAGAGTGCTAACAGGAATCTTGTACAGTATATATACACAAGCATGTACATTTTCCTAACTAGCTATGGTTTTTAATAGAATGCAGTGTAACATCCTTACAAGAAATGATGCTAATTTGAGCAAGATATATTTACGTGAATATACATAAAAGCTTAATACACTTTAATCTTCAGAGTCAACAACACTACCCACAGGTATGTATGTTCTTCTCCCCACATATCTTCCCAGAGGATAAGTTAAATTTACCTTACAAAGTTGTATAAATCAATAACAATAACTTATCTTAAAATTATGTCTGAAAAATTTATGACATGACAAACCAAGAAAATAAAATTCTTAAAGATTGGTACCAAAATACATTATTTCTAAACAAAATGTCAACAAAGTTCTTCCTTTCTCTAATTTAGTGATCTAGAACCCTTTTGGGGACTGATCACTAAATTTTGGGGATACAAGAATCTAATGAAAACTACCCAAATATTTTCCTTGAAACTCATACAAAATTGTTTAGCAGGAAGCTTTGGGACTGGAGGCAAAGGAAATCTGTTAGAGGTCCTGAGTAGCACACCTAAGGGGACTGAGACATTGTCATCCTCACTAGAATACAAGACTCACACTCACTACCCACCCTGTCAGAAAGCACCCACAGAAGACATGCTCTATCTGAAGACTAGTGCTTAGGAAAAGTGACCTCTGTACATCAATCATTTATGGAATCCTCAATTGAGGGCTGATGAGATGGTCCAGTGGGAAACCTACTTTCTGTCAAGACTGTGGACCTGATCTGCAGTGAAGGGAGAGCCGACTCCCACAAGCTGTCCTCTGACCTCCACACAAATGCTCTCTTTCATACACTAAAACAATGTTTAAAACTATAAAATGTTAGAAGCTGGAGACATGGCTCAGTGGTTCTTCCACAGGATCTGGGTTCAATTCCCAGCACCCACAGAGCAGTCATAACTGTCTGTACTTCAGTTCCAGAAGACCTGACACTTTTTTTAGGTTTATTTTTAATTAATTACGGGTTTGTTTGTGTCTGTGTTGAGAAATGTCCGCAGGGATGGAGTTGCACACAGAGGCTAGAGGAGTTGGGTCGCACTGGATCTGGAGTTTCAGGTGGTTGAGCACTACTCAAATGGATGCTGGGAATTGAACTCAGGTCCTCCGAAAGAGCAGTCTGATCTAAACACCTGAGACCCTGTCCAGCCCAGACCTGACATTCTTCTACAATACAGGGAAGTGCATAGAAACCAACAGAACAAACAAACAAACCCAAAACTATTAAATGCTAAAAGATACAGTGGCACCAATGGTGTACACCTTTAATTCCAGTGCTGAGGAGGCAGAGGCAGGCAGATCTCTGTGAGTTCGAGGCCAGTCTGGTCGACAAAGCGAGTCCAGGACAGCCAGGGCTCTGTTACACAAAGTAACCCTGTCTTGAAAAACAAAAGCAACAGAAAAAACTATATGTTTGTGTGTGTGTGCATGTGTGTGTGTGCATGTGTGAGTGTGTATGTGTGTATTCATTCTGACTTTTGAGATATATGTGTTGTGTATTTGCACATCTGTGAGGGTGTGTAAAGAGTGTGTGCACGCATGTGGACGTCAGAGGTCTCCATCTTATTTATTAATTGAGACTGTGTCTCAGCGTACAGCCCTGACTGGCCTTGAGCTCACAGAGATCAGCTTGCCTCTGCCTCCCAAGTGCTGGAATTAAAGGCAAGCGCCATTAGACCCAGTTTACCACCATAATTTTTGAGAGTGTCTTTCCTGAACCTGGAGCTCACTGACAGACTAGGCTGGCCAGCCAATAAGCAATCCATCTGCCTCTACCCTGACATTCTCTTAACACTGCTCCTCCCAACCCCCTCTACCCCGCACCCCTGCCATGTAGGAACTCAGGCCCTCAGACTTGTGTGGCAAACACGTCCCAAGCCGACTTTGCTTGTTCTCACATGTGAGCGTTTTCTGAAGTGGGGCTCCTTGTTTTATAAAGAGCAGCTTCAGGCTCACGGCAAAGCTGAAGGAGAGCTGGAGAACCAGCGTCCCTGCTCCCACATGTGCACGGACGCCCTCCCTCATCATCAGTATCCTGCCACGGGGTGCCCCTGTTATGTCAGTGAACGGCTTCCTGGATCTGTCCTGTTGCTCCCACAGCTCTGGGGTGCTGGGAATCTGAACGCAGGCCTCCATGTTTGCAGAGTAAGGCCTTTTCTCACTAAGCTGTCTCTCTAGCCTCCAACTTCCTTTCTAAAGAACAGATTCCTTTTCTTCTCCAAAGAGACGAAAACACTCCAAGCACTTAAGCTGACTGAGCACGGGACATACTTGACTTACCTGACTAGCACAGATGTTTTCATACTCTTCTACGAGATCAAAGACGGTGGTTGAAGAGTGCTTCAAGAAAGACTGCAGGAAATCAGAGAACATACTCATGGATGCTAAAACGCAGGGAACGAAGGGAACATAAAGTCAGTAACATACATTAAGAAATTCTTTTCAGTTAAGGCCACAAAGATAACTACAAATCTTTCCCTCTTTCCACAACTCTCTTTCTAAGAACTAGTGATGTGGGGCTTGGATGGCTCGGTGGTCGAGAGCACATGATGTCCTTGTAGAGGAGCCAGGTTTGGTCCCCAGTACGCACACCACACAGGAGCTCACACCCACCCACAGTCACTCCAGGTCTAGGAGAGCTGCTGCCTCCTGCACGGCAAGAGCACCAGGCACTTGTGGTGCACATCCATATGCTCAGGCAAAGTATTCACACACATACATTTTTTTTAAACTTTACAAATGTTTAGTCATGCGGTGATGGCTCACACCTTTAATCCCAGCACTTGGGAGGCAGAGGCAGGCGGATTTCTGAGTTCGAGGCCAGCCTGGACTACAGAGCGAGTTCCAGGACAGCCAGGGCTACACAGAGAAACCCTGTCTCGAAAACAAAACTAAACAAGAAACAAACAACATGTCACACATTTTTAAGTCTGTAAGCATGTTCAGTGGCATTAGGTACATGGATAACAGTGTGGTGTTGCCTCCGCCAAGAGCCACCCACAGAACTCAATGTTTTGTAAAATAAACTCAACTTTAATCAGTAACTCTCTTGTCCATACTTTCCTTACCTGTGCCAACCACGGTTCTACTTTATGTCTCTGTGAGGTTAATCACTTTAGTACCTCATAAAGGCTGAGTGACAGTATTCTCCCTCGAGACAGGGTCTCACGGGGCCCAAGCTGGCCTCACACATAGATGAAGATCCTCCTGCCTCCACCTCTGAAATGCTGAGATTACAGGAGTGTGCTACTGTGCTGTGGGCCTCAGTATGTTTAAATCACACACACACACACACACACACACACACACACACACACACACACTTACTTTTTGAGAGGATTATTAGATGACTTTGGCTGACCTGGAACTTTCTATATGGACCAATCACTCTGAGACCTGAAACTCAGAGATCTGCCTCTGCTTTGCCTGCCGAGTGCTGGGACTGAAGGCATGTGCCATCATAGGCAACAGTGATTTCCTGCATTTTGTTGATGGTGTTTTGTTCCTTTAAGTGTCACGTGGCCCAGGCTGTCACAATTTTGCTACACAGCCAAGGCTAGCCATGACCTCTTACTCTTGCTTGTACTTCAAATGCTGAGGTTACTGTGGGCCGCCGCCTTCATCCTGACTTAGCCCGTTTGCACCATTCAGCAATGTTGGGCCACTTTCACATGTGGATTGCCACTGTCTATGTTCATTGGAGAACTGTCCTTTGCTTGTTTTTCATTGAGCTGATGATTTGCTGTAGAATTATAAAAACTGTTCTGTGTGTTTTTTTAAGTCAAAGTCTCACTCTGCAGCCTAAGATAACCTTGAACTCATAGTGATGCTCCTGCCTCAGCATCCAGATATAAATCTGGATATGTGCTGGGATTTATAGCCATGAGCCACACCTAGTTAGGAACTTTTTATGTATTTGAATATTACTCCATATTAGTTGGACACATTTGCATCAACTGCCTTTTACTCTATGAATTTTATACTAATATACAAATTAAAATTTATATATTCCAGCTTGCATACTTTTAATTTCTTATATCTTTATAGAGAACTGAAATTCTTAGTTAGAATTTTCTGTATTATCAATTACTACCCATGGGGGCAATTTCAGACCATCTGAATTATATTTTAAGTGTATCACGACAAGGTAACTCAGAGTTAGAATGGGTACTAATAGCATGGGCTACTGGGGGTTGGGCAGATAGTCTACTCTTACCCGTGTAATACTTAAGGCTGGATCTTTAAGTGGACTGCCACATCTTACGGACTAGGCAGAAAGCACTTCCGAGTCACTCAACACACCTAGTACTTAGGAATGCTACCTGACGCACACTGACTTAAGATCATCACCTGCACTAGTTAGGAGGATGGCAAGAATGCCGCACAGTGACACACGGCACACATCTACACTCAAGTAACGTTTCCCATAGGGAAGAGGGACAACCAACCAAACCAGCAAGTCGGAATGCCGTCTGAAAATCAACTGAAAATCAAGATCTCTGCATATCAAGAATGTAAGAGTCAAATCCAAACCTAAAAAAACAGAAGCTCTCCAAGTGAAGAAAAACTACAGATGAGAGTTGGCTAACAACCTGACAGTCTGCTGTTTACATTAAAGTGGCAAAACACTGTTGAAAATGAGTGCTAAGACAAGCTCTTAATCTTCTGAAGACATGTTGTAAAACAAAAAAATTTAAAAGCTAAAATAATAATCCTCAGGTACTGGGGCTGGAGAGATGGCTCGGCAGTTAAGAGCACTGGCTGCTTTTCCACGGACCCCAGCACAATTCCAGCATCCACACAGAAGCTCACAACCATCTGTGGCTCCAGGAGCTACAAAGCCTTTCTCTGGTCTCCACAGGTAGTAGGCATGCAATGGGTATGCAGACACACACATAGGCAAAACATCCAAGCACATTTAAAAAATGGCCATGACTAATAGCTTAACAATATATAGGAGGAGAACCAAGCAGGATGAGGGAGGAAAGGGGTAACCTGCAAGCCAAGCAGCGGGGCAGGACTTAAAAGATCTAACCTGGCAACACCTTCATCTTAGACTTCTAGCATCTAACATTTTGAAATAAAAGTACTTTTTAACTTACATCACTCAACACACACACACACACACACACACACACACACACACACACACACACACAGAGTTGTAGGAAGAGAGTTCCACTTTGTAGTCTAGCAGGCAGGAAATTACTAGGAAAACTAGGACAATCGCAAACCCACAGAGATCCATCCGCCTTTGCCTCCCAAGTGCTGGATTACAAGTTTGTACCACTATATCCAGGAAAAATCACATCTTCATGTACAGGAACAGGTTTCCTTGATCTCATCGAATTAATAAGCTACTTAAATCTCAAAGTCATTTACCAGCCTCTCCAGGGTCGTCTTCACGTAGCATGACAGTACTTAGGTTTACGTCCTCGGTCATACTATGGTGCTCTGTGTTTGTGTAGAACCCTAAACGCTGGGATGAGAATGCAGCTGCCCAGTTGCTGTCATCTAGGTTAGTCACCTTAAAAAAAAAAAAAAGGAAAGCAATAAAGCCATTGTCATTAAATAGGTAAATTACTACTGAATAAAGCTTTTTTCCACCTTAAATGTTTTTCATTTTTTTTAAAGATCTATTTATTTATTTTATGTATGTGAGTAAACTATAGCTGTCTTCAGACACACTAGAAAAGGGCATCGGATCCCATTACAGATGGTTGTGAGCCACCATGTGGGTGCGGGGAATTGAACTCAGGACCTCTGGAAGAATACTCAGTGCTCTTAACTGCTGAGCCATCACTCCAGACCACGTTTTCATTTTTAAAAGACTTCAAGCTACAGTTTTCTTTAACTTTTATATTATGTTTGTTTTTGCCTGAATGTGTGTCTATGCGCCACTTATGTGCACAGTGCTCACAGAGGTCAAACCAGAACACTGGACCCCCGGTCCCTGGTCTGCAGCGGTCACAAGCACCATGTGGTGCTGGGAATTGAACCAGGATCCTTTAGACAAGACGTCAGTGCTCGTAACCACCAGCTCTAATATCTGAGAATTATTCTTTCAGCTTTAAAAATATTTTGTTTTGCAACAGGTCTTCTGCAGCCGAAGCCCACCTCCAGTGTACTATGTTGCTGAGAATGACCAGGCACTCCTGACCCTTCTGCCTCTATCTACTGAGTGCTGGGATATCAGGCAAACACCACCACTGAGACCCTGGCTTTGAGTCCCAAAAGGAAAAAAGATGAGTTTAAGCACTAACAACACAAGGTTAAGAGGCAAAACGACCATCCAGAATAACCTACTTTAGATAACTTCGTATGTGCATCAAAATCTCCCCAAGTATTTTAATTATCCACACTGTCAAAGACAGAACCATTTTGATTTGGAGTTCAATATGCCTTAAGAGTTACAATATAATATATAGTAATATAATATAGTATAATATAAATTTCAAATGTCTAACCAATGATATCACTCTACACAACCTGAAATTATTTTCATGATGAATATAACTTTAACTGTTTTCTTTTTCTTTCTTTCTTTTTCCTTTTTTTTTTTTTTTTGGTTTTTCGAGACAGGGTTTTTCTGTGTAGCCCTGGCTGTCCTGGAGCTCACTCTGTAGACCAGACTGGACTCGAACTCAGAAATCCACCTGCCTCTGCCTCCCAAGTGCTGGGATTAAAGGCGTGTGCCACCACTGCCCGGCTTCTTCTTTTTTTTTTTTGGAAATTTAACTTTCATTAAAAGGCTTGTAAAGTGCATTTATTTATACATACCATGGAGAGATTTCCCAAGTACCCAGAAGACTGTGTGTGCCGGGGAGACTTCCCTTCAGTTCCAAGAATGTAGGAAACATCCGGGTGTCTTAGTAAGCTTCGGTTTGGTGGAGTGACTGTAAGTGGAAGACCACTGTTAACACAAAGCAAGTTAGCCAACAACAAAATGCAAGTTTTCAGGGAGCAGGAAGATGCCTCAGATGGTAAAGTGCTCACTGTACAAGCGTGAGAACCTGAGTTTGAGCCCTAGCATCCATGGAAAAGACTCAGGCACAGGGGTGCAGGATCGCAACCACGGTGTTGGGGAGAAGAGACAGGAGAAGCAGAGCTCACTAGTCAGCCAGCCTAGACTGATCAGAAAGCCCGGGGTCCCAGTGGGGGACCCTGTCTGAAGACACTGGACAGCTCCTGAGGAACAGCGCCAGAGGTTCACCTGTGGACTCACACACGTGTGTATGTATGTGCATGTACATCTGCATGACACATATGACGCCCCAGACATCCACACAAGAACACGCTTACAAACATTCATGTGCATCTTATATATACAGGAATACGAAACACCCGCACGTACACACAAAAGAATAATTTCTCAGTTTTCATATGTAGATTCAAATCAAATAATTTAAGTGTTAACACTTTTATGTGATAAAGAATTAACTTGTCTAAAGATGAGCTTATCGTGCTGACTATTAATTTTTTTTTAACTACAAGAGGTCCTTTTAATGTAGGTATAACTAGACTTGAAGCAATCAAAGGTGGCGCCAGTCGGCAGCTCTTCATCTAACTTCAGACAGCACACTGGGGCAGGCAGGGTGGTGGCCAGAGCTTTGCAGCAAGTGACTTATCAGAAGTCTCTTTTCCCTGCCTAAGTCACAGCACTAGCTCACTCACGCTGGCGTCTCCAAGCCTGCCTTCTAACTTGAAGAAGCAGATAACAGTATGTCATAGTTACTATGTACTGACGTAAAGTACAGTGCCTTGTTCGTCAGACTTCAGATAACTGTAACCATTATAATTTATGCCACTTCCTGACACTGTAGCTGAATATTTTATTATGGAAATTATACAAATGCCAGCTGGTATCACGACTACTGCTCTAGCAAATGCTTTCAAAACACAAACAAAACCTTACAAGGCTGTCGGGATGAGCTTGGAGTTCGGGGAATAATCTGGCTTCTCGGTGTAGTAGTACCAAAGTTTTCATCCTGGTTGGCCTGGACTTAGAAAGAATTAAGGAAAGTTTTCCATGTAGAGAAAAAAACCATTAGAGTTAAGCACAGATTTACCACACAAGATGCATAAGCACATTTCTTTCAAGAACAAAGCATTTTATGGGCACCACCTTTCTGTACATAGTTGTTAAATTCTCAGATGGATATTAGATAATGAGTATTGACTACTAGTTGAGTACTATGACATACTAGTAGTGC
This sequence comes from Grammomys surdaster, assembly GCF_004785775.1. Classification (NCBI taxonomy): domain Eukaryota; kingdom Metazoa; phylum Chordata; class Mammalia; order Rodentia; family Muridae; genus Grammomys; species Grammomys surdaster. Next base: position 7,630,197 of record NW_021621071.1, read on the forward strand.
TTCAGACAAACAGGCATGTTAAGCTCCCAGACATTCACTGAGAACACGTATGTACCAAGTAAAACACCAATGGAGGTAAGCCAAGAAAATCCCACAGCCCCATTCAAGGCACTCTGCGCTCTGTGTAATCTGACACAAAGGATACTTAGAACTCTTTTGTGAGCACTGTGCTTCCGTGCAGTCCTCGTTACCTCCACCTCTCGGATCACAGGGGTTGACATCCCCCCGAAGCCGCTCCTACAACAGCATAATTAAGCTCTCAGATGGCATCATCGTCAAAGAACTATCGTTACAGTTAGAGCGAGAGTCTGAGTCAGGGACAGCTCGCCCCAAAAGCCACGGCTTGGATCTTTTTGCCAAGAATAACCTCTTGTCTCTAAGTCCTGCTTACTCCCCAAATCCCACCCAGTGCTCAGCTAGGAGCCCGCCTTTGACTTCCTAGCACCACAGGGTTACGATGCCTATGGAGTTATCTTAGAACCTGAATTCTGTACTACAGTATGGCTTCATGAAAGGAAACCTCCCCTCCATGGGACTGGGGAGCTGCTCAACTGCAGGATTCCCTACCAGGAAGGACCTCTGCACTCTCTAAAATACCACAACGAGCTAGCCGCTTGTTGACGGGGATGGATTTAGCCCAGACTCACACCTCTAATCCAAAATATACTACATAGGAAGGGCCTGGTCAGCCTGGGATACAGTTTCAAAAACAAACCCAAACAAAGATGGAACAAGCTGTGCGACTTCTTCTTTAGTTTATTTTATTCTCATGCAAACGTCCCAGAATATATTAATACAAGCTAAGCCGGTCACCTCATCAGTAAGCAATCTCATCATAGGAACCACTGTTATATTTTTGGCCTGTGTGCTGACCAAACACTGTTAGGAAGCCAGGACTATACTTCAGATTGTGAGGACTATATGGCTTGGTGGGACGAAAGAAAAAGCAAAGGAATTCCAGTAAATTGGAGAAACAACCCTTCAAGTGATTTCTCTCCACGGTGACTAAAGATGTCTTAACACAATGTTCCAGGCCTCTAGCACTGTCATCTGAGGGTTTAAAAACTAAACCATGTGGATGGGTTTTAAACATCCGTCTAGCCAGGCGGTAGTGGCGCACACCTTTGATCCCAGCACTTGGGAGGCAGAGACAGGCGGATTTCTGAGTTCGAGGCCAGCCTGGTCTACACAGTGAGTTCCAGGACAGCCAAGACCACACAGAGAAACCCTGTCTCGAAAAACCAGGGGAAAAAAAATCTGTCTAGTACACCTTTTTCTTCCACTTGAAATCTCCAGCTAGCTTCCTCTGCCCGACAGACTCAAACCCACACTTACCAGCATTCTATTTACGACACCATCCAAATTTAGTTCGACCCATGGAGGTTCATCCAGACATATTGCTGGGAGCGGTCAGCCACACAGGCGTGAACATTTATTATTACTTTATATTTGAGTATGTTTATTTTTACAGAGGTCTATATTTGTTCCCCTGTCACCTGATGTCCATCTACTTAAGTTATTCATCAACAGCTTTATGGTGATACAAAGTTCCCTGCTGGTAATGTTTCTTTTTTTCCCCCCCCCCAGAACCTAAGTTTTGCTATGCAAGCACTCTACCACTGAGCCATATCCCCAGCCCCATAACTGGGTACCTTAATCTTTTACAGGCTTACTGTTCTCTGACAAAAGGATTACACCCTATCCCTAGCCCCATAACTTGGTTCTATTTAACTATGTGGTTCCTTAAATCTCTTACAGGCTCACTGTTCTTTATAGATAAGATCCTCACAGGATTGCTTTAAAACTAAATATGCCACTTAAAGGAATACACATAAGATAACCCCTAGCACAATGTTTTCAGTATCAATAATGTGCTACTGCCGGGCGGTGGTGGCGCACGCCTTTAATCCCAGCACTTGGGAGGCAGAGGCAGGCGGATTTCTGAGTTCGAGGCTAGCCTGGTCTACAGAGTGAGTTCCAGGACAGCCAGGGCTACACAGAGAAACCCTGTCTCGAAAAACAAACAAACAAAAAAAAAGTGCTATTATTACTCAAAAGACCAGCTAGCGAGTTACTTTTACACGTTTCCCTGAAACTCCTCTGACAGAGGGATTTAACGTCTCCTTCATTTATTTTTCCCTCAGTTCAGTATTACACTGCTTGGCTGTCTTCACTACACAATGTACTCCCTGATGCCAAGTGCCTTGAATAACCCATCTTTGTCTCAGGCGAGCATAAATCACCTGATCACATGAGAACTTCAACTACCTGGTGCTGGCACTTTAAAGTCTAAGCTGACCACCGTTGATACCCAATAATGTACCACTGATATGACTTAATAATCACAATAAAACCACTCTGAGAAAGTCTGGACTGAGCTGTCAGGGTGGCTGATGGCTGTGACCTCGGACTTCTTCACTTAGCATTTCGAATGCCGGACCAACACCGACCCCGCACACTTCGGGAGCGAACGGCGAGGAGCGAACACCGATGAGACCCCCGGAGGGGCGGCGTGGAACGCGGGGATCTGCATTCTCTGCATCCCCGCTCCAGGCACGCCAAACGCCCATTCCTCCACCAGGGTGAAGGAAGGATTGAATGGGCAGCCCTTTGCTCCTCCTCCGCTTCCCGCGGAGGTAGTTATGTCGCTAACAGGTGAGAGCCACAGTCTTGGCCGAGGCGTCCCCACCAGGACTGACCTGTCCATGGTCGCAGCCGTCTCCACCTAGAACCTTGCAACTTTGACTGCAGCCCGGCCGCCGCGTTTCAGCCTTCCCGCTCTCCGGAAGCAAACCCTTCGACCCGGAAGCACGCCCTGGCTAAGCCCGCCCCAGAGAAACAGGTTCCTACTCGGCGCACGCGCGACTTTCGTCTACAGCCGCAGGCCCAGTGGGCGCAGGCGCGGAAGTGTGCCAATGCGTGACTGCGTGGCTGGGCGGTGCCAGCCAGGCAGGAAGGGGGCGGGGAAGGGGCGGAGCTTGGGTGTGGTGCCTTGTGGAGCGGGACGTGTGGGCGTGGTCTGGGTGGGGCGTCCTACAGGAAAGCCGGAAGTCTATAACCTGGACTTCAGGAAACTGTCGGAGAGACTGGATTCAGAGCTTCTGTTTGCGGTTCTGTGTCATTCTACAGGATCTAGCCTATCTCAGGGCGCTCACCTCTTTCTTTGAACTGTGATGTAGTCTCATTGGACGGGTTTTGAGGTTGTTTCCTATCGTTGTTATTTATTTCTCGTTTACAGAATCAGCCGTTTTTTAAGAAATCCAAAAAAAGCAAAGCATAAGAAAAGCCACATGGGTTCACGGCCTGTAATACGAACATTTGGGGGAGACTGAGGCAGGAGGATCACCATGATTTTGAAGCAAGCCAGCACTAAGAAAGCCTGACAATAATAATAAATAATAATAGCAATTGTTGCTGTTATTATTATTATTATTATAAATTTTAAAAGTTTTGGGCATGGGGATACTTACCTGTTGCAGCACCTCAGAGTGTTAGTCTCAGGTCCTCCAAATGTCTAGAAATAAGCTGTGGCTGAACCATTTCTGATTTCTGGCCGTTAGATAAAAACCAGCGTTCCTCAGGAACTTGTAAAATGCGTTTTCCATCGGTCTTCTTAGTTACTCGTCCCCACAATCCCGACTCTGCACTAACTTCTATGCTCTGCTCTCTCATCTTGCTCACAAACTCTATCTTGAAGAGCTCCAGCAGGCCCTGGCATTGCAGACACAGCACCAGCAGGTGTGGCTCCTCTCCCTTTCCCCCTCCCTTGCTAAACCGTTAGATTACATTCCTAAACCTAACCACCAAGGTCTCTTCCCTTATTTGGCCACATCCTTATGCCTGACTAAAACTCCAAGGTCCAAATATCAAAATTCACTAGCTGGCTATCATGTCCACTCAGGACTTACCGACTAGCACAGCCTTCTCCCTTTTCTCCTTAAAAACCACTCCTGCAGAGACACCTGCTGCTTTCTTTGGCCAATCCAGAGGCAGCACCCACTGCTTGTCCGTCTGGGGTAATACATTTCCTTTGTGCTGAGAATTTGGTGTCTGGGTGTGTTCTGTGCTGACTTCCAGGTTACTTCACGTCTCTGGCCGACTTGAATATCCTCTCCCGTTCTCTAGCTTCCCCAGTCCTGGCCATGTCCAGTCTGTTTCTCTTTCAGCTCTGGACACTTCCAGATGACTCTGGATCTTTTCTCTCTCTTACCCACATTAAAAACCTTATCCCTAACAGAGCAGTCATGGTGGCAGTTTCTTTACTGTGCCCCCTCCCATGCACAGAGTAAGGTAGAGGCAGGGATCAAGGTCATTCTCAGCTCCTTCTAAGTTAGAAGCTATCGAGGTTTTGTCCTTCTAAGTTAGAAGCCATCGAGGTTTTGTTCTGGTTGTTTTTTTGTTTTGATACCCTGACTCAAAAGAAAAGAAAAAAGTAGTTATATAGTATCCTTTCTAATTCAAAGTGCTGTCTGAGTAAAAAAGCAGTATCTTCAGCACCTGAAGAATTCAGTTCAGTTTCTTTTATTTCCACTTTGAAAGCAGTCATTATTTATTAGTGACCAGATCGCAAAAATAATGCTAGAAGGACCAGCCAGCCAGCAGCTCGCCCTGCAATTCTGATGATCTAAGTTCTGTCCCTGGACCCCTGGTAAAGATGGAAGGAGAAAACCAGCTACACAAATTGTCATCTAGCCTTCAAACTCAGCCCCATCTCCATAGATGCTCCATTCACACACAAACACACATGTGCACATACACACACACACACCCCAATATACCACACCACACACACATATGCCATACACACATACCATACAATACACACACCACACACATACATGCACACGCACACATGAATACATGTATGCACACACAGCTCATCTATTTAAAAACCCTGTTGATATGATATTTCCTGTTTCAATTACTAAATAAAAATCCTTTGGTGTGGATGAGCTCTTCCATTCGGCCACAACAAATTAGATTCAGCAAGATAGAATCACTTCAAGGGCTGGAGAGATGGCTCAGTGGTTAAGAGCACTGACTGCTCTTCGAGAGGTCCTGAGTTCAACTCCCAGCATCCATATGGTGAGTTGTTTTTTTTGAAATTTTTTTCATTTACTTTTTTAAAGATAGATTTATTTATTTGTTTATTTATTTATTTATTTATTTATTTATTGTACACTGGTGTTTTGCCTTTATGTATGTCCATGGGATGGTGTCAGATCCCATAGGACTGGAGTTACAGACAGTTGTGAGATGCCATGTGGGTGCTGGGAATAGTACAAGGGTCCTCTGGAAGAGCAGCCAATGCTCTTAACCGCTGAGCCATCTCTCCAGACACCCCCCCCCCAATATGGTGGTTTACAACCATCTGTAATGGGATCTGATACCCCCTTTTGATGTGTCTGAGGACAGCTACAGCGTACTCACATTCATTAAAAAAAAAAAAACAAAAACCACTCATGAAAGTTCCACCTTACTAAAACAAGGCTAAATTACCCCGATTTCCAGGGAATTAAAGACAGAGAAGGGAGACAACCAGATTTTTCACATAGACCAGTTTTGATTGGCATAGTCAGAATGTCTCTGCTTTAGTTTTACAAGAAAAGTAACCCCATGCTAACTACTCAGTTTTCAGTTTGTTTGGCCTTGCTGTTCTGCCCTATGCACATGCTCACTTTGAGATTTCCATTCTATTTATTGTTGGTTGGTCCTTGGACACATTTGGCTACCTAGCCTACACTGGCCTGGGATGTAGAGTTGCAGCATCCCATCGTAGACCGCTGCGGTGGGGCCCTGGTGGGAGAGTCTGCAGCTCCCCTTTCCTGCTCTTCCTGGCCTTTCTCTGAGCAAGCTTCTTCTGCTCAGCTCACTGGAACACGTCTCTTCTACAGGGTGGACTGTTGCCTGACTCTAGGATTGTAAATAAAGCTAATTAAAACCTTTAATTTAAATGTATGTACATTTCTCCTTTGATAGTAGGCTATCTTCATTCCCTCTCTTGGAGAGTATTATTTGAAGAGTCACAAGAAGTTTATTATATTTGTCAGGTGACTTAGTATTTATTAAGAGAGAAGCTAGGTTGACTGACCATCACCCTGGCATCTGCTTGTCTTTACCTTTCAATGCCACTGTCATGGGCCTGTGTAGCTATGCCTGGCTTTTACATGATGTGATGGTTTGTATATGCTCGGCCCAGGGGATGGCACTATTTGGGGGTGTGGCCTTGTTAGAGTAGGTGTGTCCTTGTTGGAGTAGGTGTGGCTTCTTGGAGTAGGTGTGTCACTGTGGGTGTGGGCTTTAAGACCCTCAACCTAGTTGCCTGGGAGCCAGTATTTTGCTAGCAGCCTTCAGATGAAGATATAGAACTCTCAGCTCCTCCTGCACCGTGCCTGCCTGGATACTGCCATGTTCCCGTCTTGATGATAATGGACTGAACCTCTGAACCTGTAGGCCAGCCCCAACTAAATGTTGTTCTTTATAAGAGTTGCCTTGGTTGTGGTGTCTGTGCACAGCAGTAAAACACGTAAGTGCTGAGATTTTAACTCAGGTTCTCATACTTGCAAGGAAAATGCTCTTACTGAGCCATTGCTCAGATCCCAGTGTTTAATATATACATATATGTGTGTACATAAATATATATACATATATATGTACACATATACATAAATACACGCACATATAATCATAAGAGTTTGGGGTAAAGAATTAACCTTATGTTCAAAGAAATAAACTGTTAGAAAATGTACTGGAATCCAGCTAAAATTTTTTTCAACTTAAATTTTATGTTTAAAATTTATATGTATAAATGTTTGCCTCCATGTATGAAAGTGCATCATGGATATGTAGGGCTGGCAGAGGTCAGAGGGAGCACTGGATTCCCCTGCAATTTGGAGTTGCAGCCAGTACCACGTGGATGTTGAGAACTGAATCCTGGTCCTTTACAAGAACTGCAAGTGGTCTTAACCACTGAACCATCTCTCCAGACCTCCCCCTCCCCTTTTTTAAATTACATTTGTTTATTTGGGGGCAGGGCACATGTCATGTAGGGACTGTGGAGGTCAGAGGACACTTGGGGACAGTTGGTTCTTTCCTTCTACCACATGAGTTTTGGAGATTTAGCTCAGGTCATGCAGCCCTGGTAGCAAACACCTTCACCTATAGGCCTTTAAAATTTTGTATTTAAAAATTATAATGATGATGATGTGTGTACCTTGGTGTAAAAATGGAGATCAGAAGGTCAAATTTATTTCTATAGATACACAGAAAGACACTGTCTCAAAAAAAAAAACAAAAAACAAAAACAAAACCTTAGTTCTACCCCCTGGACATCTTGCCCACTGAACCATCTCATGGCACTTTGAACTTGTAGACACTAACATCACAAAGTCCCCTAAAATATTTACATCATACACAGCCGATCACTTTAAAATTCTGTGAAATAGGGCTGGTGAGATGGTTCAGCAGTTAAGAGCAATGACTGCTCTTCTGGAGGTCCTGAGTACAAATCCCAGCAACCACATGGTGGCTCACAACCATCTGTGATGAAGTCTGATGCCCTCTTATGGGGTGTCTGAAGATAGCTACAGTGTATTTACATATAATAAATAAATAAACTTTTGGGCCAGAGGGAGCAGGGGCCAGAACGAGAGGAAGAAGAAAAGGGGAAAAGAATTCTGTGAAATAAACTCCTTGTACATTGTATCCATGCTAACTTTTTGTTTAGGGTAGACAGACATATCTAACTTAAACAAAAAAAGCATGCACTGGAAGGGTATCAAGAGCTCATGGGAAGGGGTGGGGAGCTGGGAAACACAGGAGCTCCTCTGAGCGGCCAGCCTGTAGACACAGAACCAGAACTTTCTGACTTGCCATACTCCTTACTTTACCCTCAGCAGCCTCAGTTAGCAAATACAAGGACACTTCACTTCTAAATACTCCTGCTAAATAGAATTGATGGGATGCCACTCAACAGACTGGATTAAACCAGAAAGAAGTCATTCATGCAGTGGCCACAGAATCACACTGCATCTAAAAACAGCGGAGAGGCTGGAGAGATGGCTCAGTGGTTCAGAGCACTGACTGCTCTTCCGGAGGTCCTGAGTTCCTAGCACTTACGTCATGCAGCTCATAACGGCCCGGAATTTCAGGAAATCTCACACCCACTTCTGATCTTGAAGACGCCATGAAGACATAGAGACACACAAACACATAAATAAAAACAAAAATCCTCAAAATGAAACGAAGCAGGCCAGGGGATTTATAATAACAATTAGAAGTTAGCCAGTAGGATAAGGTAGCCTCTTCCATTTTAAGCTTGCAACAAAAGTAACTTTGACATAATCCATCTGCCTTTTCTATTTCTGTTCTATTTAGCCCTTTTCTGTTTAAAGAGCCAACCCTTCCGTAGGGCTTTGAGCCTCCCTCCATTTTGTGTGTTAGATGCTGCCCAACTCATGAGTCACTGATAAAAGTCAGTCAGATGTTTAATATTTGTCTTACTTAGGGTTTCTATTCCTGGCAAGAGACGCCATGACCACAGCAACTCTTAGAGGAAAAGCATTTAATTGGGGCTGGTCTATACAATTCAGAGGTTCAGTCCGTTATTGTCACAGCGCGAAGCATGGCTGCGTGCTGGCAGGCATGGTGCAGGAGCAGAGAGTTCTACATCCGAATCGGCATGCAGCAGGATGAGAGACACAGTGGGCCTGGCTTCAGCATCTGAAACCTCAAGGCTCATTCCTCCAAGAAAGCCACACCCACCCCAACAAGGCCCCGCCTCCTAATGGTGCCACTCCTTATGGGCCTATGGGGGCCCAGCATTCAAACCAGCACGCTATTCTCGTTGAAATTGTTTTTCTTTGACACTTCTAAAACCAGATGTTCTGCTAGTCACAAGAGTCATTCAGAACATCAATATTGATAATATGACATAATTAGAGCTAGGTTTGGTGGCACGTGTTTGTAATCCAAAGAGCCCAGGAGGCAGAGAAAAGAAGACTGCCAAGAGTTTGAGACAAGTCTGGTCTACTTAGTGAGTTACAGGCCAACCAAAGCTGTGCTATCTAAGTCATGTTTACATACATACATACATACATACACACACACACACTCATGTACAAATACACACTTGAACACACAAGCATACATACATACATATACACACACACACACACACTCTCACATACACATTCGAAGTAGTTACTGAAATCAGCAAGGATGTGCTTGATTTGTATGGCAGCCCCTGTCATATAGGGTTTAGTTTTTCTAGCCTTTGAGTGTGTTCCTGCAGCCTTTGATGTACTTCCTGTAGGCCTACTTTGGAACGCTTGTCCCCCATCAAGTGATGCTCTGTGACAAGAGGCCAGTGCTTTCAGTGCCCCTGGGTCTTCAGCAGAGGCCTTTCCACCAATGAGTAAGCCATCAGTGTCACTCTCTGTTTGACTGACCGCATTGCCATCCACCTTGAAGCTCTGGCCTCTTTGATCTCCAAGATCTTGTTGAGGATGAGGTCTGGGTAGATGATTATCCTGGTGGCTGTGGCTCTTAGCAGTGGCCAGAAACTAGGCCTGAACCTAGTGTAATCAGAACTATCTTTTCCCTCTATCTTTTAGCAAAGTTTTGCTGAAGTGGTAATTGCTGTTTTCTTTTTTAAAATGATTCATCTATTTTTACTCATGTATATGTGTGTGTGCCTGTGTGAGTTTATGTATTTGTGTACTTTTGAGTCTACGTAGCTCTGTCTGTCCCGGCGTTTGCTATGTAGATCAGGCTGGCCTCAAATTCCCAGAGATCTGCCTGCCTCTGCCTCCTGAGTACTGGGAGTAATGGTGTGAGCCACTGCTGCCTGTTGCCTGTGTGAGTTTGTGTTTGTCACACGTGTGGAGGCCAAAGGGCCTCCAGTCCCCATCAGCTGGAGTTACAGGCAGTTGTGAGACACCTGATGTGGGTGCTAGGAGTCCCAGTAGGGTCCTCTGGAAAAACTGTGTTAAGTTCTTAACCACTGAGCAATTCCTCCAGCCACCGAATGGTTTTCTTAAGATGAAAACGTGTCTCTCAGAAAAGTAAGGAAATGTACAAGAGCAGGAGAGAAGACTGGGCGGTGGTGGCGCACGCCTTTAATCCCGGCACTTGGGAGGCAGAGGCAGGTGGATTTCTGAGTTTGAGGCCAGCCTGGTCTACAGAGTGAGTTCCAGGACAGCCAGGACTACACAGAGAAACCCTGTCTCAAAAAAAAAAAAAAAAAAAAAAAAAAAAAAAGAGCAGGAGATAGCTAATGAAAGGATTCCCATGATTCATTTAGGCTCTCTGTGACTATAATTCCAGGAGATAAAGCTTGGGTGTGGTAGGCTGCACTGTAACCCCAGCACTTAGGAGGGAGAGTCAAGAAGATTACAACGTCTAGGCAAGCTTGTGCTACAGAGTGAGTCCCTGCCTCAAAAATAAATAAGATAAAAGCTGTAGAGACATAGGTAAAATATTAAACCCTAAACGGAATGTTAAGGCCTAACATTAAGGTAACATTAAGGTAACTGTTCAGGTAACAGTTACCTGGCTAGACTGCCATGGTAAAGAAATTTTCTCATATGTTTCTGCGCTGTTACTAGGAAACTTTCTAATACTGAAATGGATTACATACAATTACATGATTGATTATTATGTTCTGTGCCTGTGGAAACCAACCACAATAGAAGTCAGTGGAAGTGTTTTATATAGTTACCCACAATAAGCTTGGACCCAGCAGGACTTCCTGCACTTCGTATAAGCGTTTATAGTATAAGCTGCCCCTGGGATGGACCCCAACATAAGAGAGAGACACCTGCACCAATATAAGAAGCTATTTGAAATAAGACTTCTATTTTGAGTAGTGTTCTAGTAAAGTTTAAGTCCCCAAGACCTCCCTGGGAACTGACATCCTACTTGGCAGAAAGAGACATGTAAATGGGTAATGGACATCCTGGTTGGCAAGTTAAGATATGAACGTTAGACAAGCCCCACCATGATAGACAAGTTAGAAGATGAATATTAGACAAGGCAAGTCCCCTGCCACAGTTCAGTACCCCAGCCAATGCGAGCAGGATAAGTGTACAACAAAGACATGTTCCTAAGGAAACCCCCTATCCATAATCCTAATTGGTGAAATAACTTGGCACAGATGTTTGTGGATTTTTAGGCTTAAAAACCCTTTAGGATCTTAACTCCAGGTCATGGTTCAGTTCCTGAATCTGGACCATGGTCCTTGGCCAACCAGTCCTGGGGTATATGTTCAATAAACTATCCCTGTCTGACTGAAATCGGTGTTTGTGTGGTTTGTGAGGTGATTCCTGGACCCCAACAAAAGCTAGCCACTTGAATGCAGCTAATTGACAGAATTAATTATTGTTTATGTCAGCACTTTTTTATATTGGCTTTTTATGTAGTGAAAACAAACAGTAGGGAGCATATTGCACAATTAACATGAACAGCTCTTGTGACAATCTTTCATCTTCATTTTTGGTAACGGGGCTGAATATTTCGAAGATAACACTCCTTTGGGGGCAGTGGTGGCACACGCCTTTAATCCCAGCACTTGGGAGGCAGAGGCAGGGGGATTTCTGAGTTCGAGACCACCCTGGTCTACAGAGTGAATTCCAGGACAGTCAGGGCTACACAGAGAAACCCTGTCTCAAAAAACAAAAAACAAACCACTCCTTTGGTTTTCATTTCCATTTCTTCATGCCTTACCACAATTTGACTTCTCCCTGCTCCTACTCACACCTTCAATCCAAGAGCTTTCTGCTTGAATATTGTCAACAGGATTAAATAAACTCAACCATGGGTCAAGAGGAAGAACAAGCAACCAGTTGACAGGAAGTAAATATAGGATTATTAAGAAAAAAAAATCATAGAGAGTAAGAGAGAATCAGGAGGATGGATAGAGAGAGACACAGGAAGTAGAAGAGAAGACCACTGAGTTGAAGGAGGTTGTTTGGGATGGCATGAGCTGGGACATCAGCTGAGGAGGAAGGTCAGCTGGATGCTTTCTCTGCTTCTAAAGGATAGCAGGCTTTCACCCCAGCGTCTGGCTCCTGAGTCTTCATTGGTAAAATACAATTTTGTTAAAAACCACACTGTTCTAGACAAGGTCACCAACAGGCTCTGCAGGTTTCTCTTCCTTTCTCCCCATGGAGGCCCTGATGATATTGTTGGCTAATCTGCCTACCTCCTCTCCTGCACTGAGATGGCTCAGTGGCTTTTCCTGCTTCCTCAGGCTTTCCTTGGCTTACTTCCGCTGCTGGCTGGAGAAGTCTGCCCTTCCCTTAAATACTCTTTTCCAGGTCAGAACTAAGCCCTCTTTAATTCTCCGATATCTTTAGCTTTAACCACCACATGACTCCTGACAATGCCTTGATTTTGTCATTTTGATAATGATTTGATTTTGCAGCTGCCCTTATGAATATATTGTACATATTCACCATACACACACACACAAACACACACACACACACACACACACACACATGTAAAATGGAGAACCTGCCTCTCCCATAATTTTCATTTTGACACATGGACGCTGTAACAGGGTCCCAGGCCTTAGCACAACTGACACCATGATGAAAGTGCCATTCAGTACCATTCAGGCTGTAGTAAACTCAGCATAGACAGCTCCACCTGCCAAAACTAAAACAAAAACCTAATCCATCAAAGTCCATATAGTTCTGGGAAAGTCTCAAAATGTACTAACCTTGGTCTTCAGCTTCTCTAGTTCCTCTTCTGGCTAACTTTTCTTGTTAACTGAAGCTTGTCAACCCAGAACAGGATCTTTGTGCTTAAAAGCTCACCCCAAGAAAGGCTCAGGGCTACACTGGGATCCCTGGCTAATAAAGACTTTCTATTGGCTTAAACTCAAGTCTGAGCAGTCTTCTCGGGTGCGTGGATATCTCACCACAGTCATGTCCTGATACCTAAGCCCCAAGTCTTCAATAGGACCCCAAGTCCCACGAGGGCAGAGGTTCTGTCAGGGGCTGTACCCCAGGGGTCAGCAGAAGGGTAGGTATTCTCTCTTGTCCAAGCGTCTGTTTTGTTACCAACTCTTTAAAATGTATTGTATTGCTTGTGCTTCCTCCATAGTCCCAATTTATCACAGCGCTCAGGAAAGGCCTCCATCCTCTCAGTAGAGTGATCTCCAAAGCCAGCCTGGCCGTCAGTCACCTTCCAGCATTCTATGGCCACTTGATACATTTTCTCTACTCTTTCCAAGGATAGACAGAAAGATTGGCGAGAGGAGAACCTTGTGGAGTTGGTGCTGGGGATCGAACTCACTTTACCTGTGGAGCTAAGGAAGCAAGCTTGCCTGGAGGGTGAGAGCAGTCTCAGACGTCAGGGTTCCTGAGGTTGAAGATATATGTCTGGTGCCGGGGATCTAACCTGCAGTATTCGATATGGCACACAAAGGCTCTAACACTGAGTTACACCCTCAGTCTGAGAAGGTATTTATTTATTTATTTATTTATTTATTTATTTATTTAATGTATATGAGTACAATTATAGCCGTCTTCAGACACACCAGAAGAGGGCGTCAGATCCCATTACAGATGGTTGTGAGCCACCATGTGGTTGCTGAGAATTGAACTCACGACCTCTGGAAGAGCAGTCAATACTCTTAACCACTGAGTCCTCTCTCCAGACCCAAGAATGTATTTTCTTAGGACGGGTATGAGATCTAAATATAAAAATAGCACCAGAGAAAAATGCCTAGGAGCTTGGATCTCAGAGCTATATCGCCTAGGGTCATCAGTCAGCTCTATCCCTTTCAGCTGTGTGGCCTTGGTTGTAATAATCAGATCGTAGGATTATTAGGAAAACTGAATGATCTGTGTGTACGGCTTAGAATAGTATGGGGTACTATAATATCTGTGATGCGGTGTAATGTTCAAACACAACCTTTCCTTTGTTCATCACTATTTCAGCTTTAAAAAAATTAGATGTATGTATGTATGTATGTATGTATGTATGTATGTATGTGTTCATGCCATAGTCCCATATTGGGGAGACAGAGGATAACTTATAGGAGTCGGCTCTTGCCTTCTACCATGTGGGTTCTGGGCATCTCACACCAGGCTATCAGGTTTTACAGCAAGTACCATCACTGTCCCATCTCTAGGAAGATCACTAGCCCACTGGTCAACATCAGACTTGATACACTGTGCCAGAGATATCAGGTGTTTTCTGAAATACTGGACCAGTAGCAGAAGTATTTTTTTTTCTGTCGGAAGAGTTCAGAATAGTTAACATGTTACATTTACATGTTTGCAAACTCTCCCTTTGTCCTCCATATAAAGAGTCAATTTTTCAGAAGAACCCTTTGCTTATCCATTCATAAATATTTAGCCATCTGCTAAAAGCCAGGCCCTGTGCTTGGATCTGAGCGGCAGAGACTGAGGGGAAATGGTCTGTTCACTCTTAAATCCCCTGCGGCCAAGTAAAAAAGCCAGGCACGGCTGTGTCTAACTGACTTAAAAACAGCAAACAAACAAAATGAAAAAAACAACCAGCTTCCCCCGTGTACCAAGAAGTTAGCCATCAATCAGTAACCTGAAATGAAACAGAGCTGAGCTACAAATGCATCTTCAGAGGAACCCGCAAAACTCATACTATAATTGTTCCTCAGACCTAAGTAGGTCCCAGACCTTAGCACGACTGACTCTATGATGGAAGTACCATTCAGGACATAAAACTCAGCCTGTAGACAGCACCAACCATCTGCCAAAATAAAGACAAAGACCTAATCTATCAAAGTCCATAGTTCTGGGAAAGTTTCTAAGTGTACTGACCTTGTTTTCGGCTTCTATGGTTCTGATTCTGGCTAACTGTTCTTGCTAACTGAGGTATATCAACCTGGAATGCGACTTTGTGCTTAAAAGCTTACCTTAGGATAGGCTCGGGGCTACCCTGGGATCCTAAACATCCAGCTTAGGTGCCAGCTGGCTAATAAAGACTTTCTATTGGCTTAAACCCATGTCTAAGCAGTCCTGTCTGGTGGATACCTCATACATACAAGTATGAAATGATCATGTCATTTGCTTTCATTTTGTCACATATACACTTCACAATACTACATGACACCCCAGTGGTACCGTTATTATCTTCTCACAGGGCCCAGAAGCAGGACAAATTCCATTTGTTAGCTTGTTTCATAGACATCTTTCTTTCCTCCTCCTCCTCCTCCTCCTCCTCCTCCTCCTCCTCCTCCTCCTCCTCCTCTTCCTCCTCCTCTTCCTCCTCCTCTTCTTCTTCCTCCTCCTCCTAGAATCTAGCCTGGAATTTCCTAGGTGAGACACACAATCCGTGAGCTCCTAGCAGTCCTCTAATCTCCACTCCTCAGTGAAGTGATCACGGGGTAAGTCACCTCGCCCGGCTGTTTCAGAACCTCTTTTTCCTTCTTTTAAACTGTGTTCAGCTTGAAGATGAAAGCAGAGTGGAGAAATGTGAAGTGTTTTGATTTTAAGTAACTCCATTATGAGTGATGTTTTAAGTCTTTGGGTTTGCAAGACAATTACTCTACCAGCTGAGCCATCTCCCCATTTTCCTCAAACTTGTGACTGTCTTCCTGTCTCAGCCTCTTTAAGGCTAGGATTACATACCCCGAATCAAAAGGCTTTTGTAATACCAATAAATATTACGTATAAAACAAATGTTAAAAAAAAAAATGACATCTGAGCTGGGCGTTGGTGGCGCATGCCTTTAATCCCAGCACTTGGGAGGCAGAGGCAGGTGGATTTCTGAGTTCGAGGCTAGCCTGGTCTACAGAGTGAGTTCCAGGACAGCCAGGGCTACACAGAGAAACCCTGTTTCAAAAAAACAAAACAAAACAAAACAAAACAAAAAAACCCCAACATCTGCATTGATCAAGGTTTTGTCAACTTGACATACACCTAGACCATCTCTGGGACGAGGAACTGCCTCCATCAGATTGGCTTGTGGGCTAGGTGGGGGCGGGGCAGCCTCTCGATTCATAGCAATAGTAATCTTAACTAGGACACCTTTCCTCCCACGTTGCTTTTGATCAGTGTTTATCACAGCAACAGAAATCAAACTAGGACGACGTCTGATAGACTTTTAATATGAAATAATAAATACCAGAACGCTTCCTAGAATTCTGCCATTAATTTAATGCACTGCTTTGCAATATAGATATTTTTAAGTCGTGTGGTGTGTGTGTGTGCATGTGCGCGCGCATAAGCATGCCATGAAATGAATTCAGGTTGTCAGAAGCACTTTCAGGCCATGCTGCCCGCCCGGTATTGTGTTGCGTTTTACACCTTTTCACTGTGCTTTTGCCTCTAGTACTGTAAGCACAGTGTATTTGGTGACATTCTCAAAGCAGTGCGAATCTGCTGACAAAAGACTGGCCAGACAAGTAAATCAATCGCAGTGACCCCTCTCTACAGACACTGCAGGCCTCATCCATAGTGGAAATGATCTCAGGAGCAACTGAAAAACGAAAATCGTTAGCAGGGGACGTTCTCTAGCTAAACCACAAAACCCATTACTGCGCGCTCAGCTTCCGCGTTCCCGTCTTTACGTCTCTGCAGACACAGACATCCTGTAAGCCCTGCACACAGCCACACTCTTTGGAGGACTTATTAGAAAACAGTCTGGCTGTTTGATTAGGACAGCTTTTGTTCCGTCTGGGTGGTATTCTGCGAATTCGGCTGGCATGGTCTTTACTCATTGGGAAATGAAAGTCACACTCAGGTTTTTTTTTTCTTCTCTGGTCTTCAGTGCTACCATACCCTTATTCTGCCTGGTTTGAAGGGTCTGGGAAAATGCCGGAGTGTCTCTCCAGAGTCTGGAGGGTCCTCTCCTCTGCTCTTAGGAACACAGGTGAATCTGGGCATGGTGACAGATGCCTTTAATGCCAGCATTTAAGAGGCAGATAGATCTCTCTGAATTTAAGGCCAGCCTGGACTATATAGTAAGTTCTAGGCGAGCCAGGGCTACAATGAGGCCCCATCTCAAAACAAACACACAAAATGAAACAAGAAAACAAATCAATAAAAAAAACACAGATGAAGCCCGAGTGGTGGCTCAAGCCTGCCATCTCAGCACTCAGGAGACTGTGGCAGGATGGTTACAAGTTTGAGGCTAGCCTGGGCTACATCTTAAAACACCACTACCACTTGTGAGTGAGGTTTCTCATCTCTGGAGACTCCAAGCCTCAGAGGCACAGGCCGGGTAAGATGGACTGGGAGTGAGGTGCAAAGGGACAGCAAACACTCATTATCGCCTGAAAACATGATATAACTTCAAAAAAGAGAGTTATTTTTATTTATGTGCAGTGTGCATGCACATGTGTGTTCAGGTGCCTGTGGAGGCCAGAAGAGTGTCAGACCCCCTGGAGCTGGAGTGGTTTATGGGTGCTGGGAACTGAACTCGGTTCTTCTGCAAGAGCAGCAGACTCTCTTACCTGCTGAACTATCCTTCCAGCCGCCTGGATAGTAACTTTGAGAAACAATGTAACAAAACTGTGACAACTAGGTGTTACTAGATAGTATGGTTAACTCTGTCAATAGTAAAATACCTTCTAGAGCAGTGAGCTTTCTCGACTTGTGGGTCGGCAGGGGTCCCACATCAGATATCCACTTTACCGTTCATAACAGTAGCAAAATTATAGTTAGGAGGCAGCAGTAAGATGTTATGGTTGGGGTCACCGCCCCATGAGGAACTGTATTAAAGGTTCCAGCCTTAGGAAGGTTGAGAACCACTCTTCTACAGAATTCAAGAGGATGTACTCTTAGGGGTTGTTATACAGTTCTGTGGCATAGTGCAGCGTCTGGTTCAATCCCCAAAGCTACAAACATAAAGAAGTCAATTTAATTCACAAATCAAGAGCAGAAATTGACTTGAAAAAAATGCCTTGTAAGTGCACATTTATTGACATCTGAAAGAAAATTATGTGGGTTCTAAAAATAGAAGTGTATTCCAAGCACGGAAAGATGGGCCCTGAATCTTGACCCTTCGAGGAATGCCCTTGACGTCTGCTTAGAAACTTGAAGCCCTCAACAAAGCCCAGTAAGAAAATTCATGCTCCAGAATCCATCCTGGCCCCTTATTTGCAATTTAAAATGATTTGAGTTCCATCTTGAGGAAAAGCTGACAACCCTAGGGCACAGAGAAGGATTGCTTCTCTGTCCTTTACAAGATTGACCTGAGTTAGCTGTATAAAAAGACTGAATTTCAGGTAATATCGGAAAGCTAAACTCTTGGCTTTTTTTTTGAAAGATTAAAAAAAAAATCCTAAAGTCACAATGCTGATTGCATTATTTGTGAAATTTAAAAGTATTTTTACATAAGGATAACATAGGAACGTCAAGGAAGAATATATTCTAGTTATCCATAATTCTGATTTTACAAGTCACCCTCCACATATCTATATTTACATATATCTATATGTATAATATATAATATATATTTACATATAGATACATATGTTTACATGTAGACATATACGGAACTCATCTCAAATAGAAAACTTGACAACTTTTAAAATATCTTTTCACTTGTTTTTCCCCTCACTGAAGCATCTTAGGAATCAAACCTTTCTGTAAAGACAAAGTCTTGCCAGGAACTCACTTTGTAGACCAGACTGCTTCCAACTTACAGTACCCCTTTTCTGCCTCTAGAATGCTGGGATCACAGGCATGTGCCACCATACACTTGGTATGCCCATTTCCCAGCCCCCTCAGCCCCAAGACAGGGTGTGTGTACGTGTGTGTCTGTATCTCTCTCCAGGCTGCCCTTGAATTTATGATCCTCCTACCTGAGCCCCTGGAGGGCTGGGACGGCAGGCATGACCCACCACTAAACGTCCTGTCTAACTTGCATACTGATTACTGATGTATGTACGCTATGCAGCAATCACCCATAATTTGTTCAATTAGTCTTCCTATTGATAGGCACATGGTGCCAATGTTTAATCAACTTGGTATAAGACCTCTTCTCTTTAGGGTCACCTGGTGAAATAGGTATAGTTTGAATTTTAATCACTATTTACATATAGTTCCCGATTTTTGGCTTACCTAAAAGTTTCTCTAATTCACACTTCACCAGCAAGGACTTCTTATGCTCTAACCTTGGGCCTCTCCTTGTAGTTTTCATCCATATGTGAAGCTCTTGAGTATTTACGTTGATTGACGTTTCTGTGGCTATTAAAACACCGGTTTATGGGCCAATTGAATTCATTTGTGTTTCTGTTTTTTTTAGGTTCACTTATGTGTGTGGTTTCCTGCATGTGTTCCATGCGTGTGCCTAGTGCCCAACAGAGGCCAAAAGGTGTTAGGTCCCCTCCATCTGGAGTTACAGTTGTGGGCTGTCATGTAAGCACAGGGAATTGAACTTGCATCCTCTGGAAGACCTCTGGGTGCTCTTAGCTCTAGTCTGGTTTGTGATTTCAGACAAGGTTTATGGAGTCCAGATTGAAAGTCACTATGACGCCCAGGCTCTTAGCCTCCCCACAGCTAGATTATCAGCTGTATAACCCTCTGGCTGATATAAATGT
This sequence comes from Grammomys surdaster, assembly GCF_004785775.1. Lineage (NCBI taxonomy): Eukaryota > Metazoa > Chordata > Mammalia > Rodentia > Muridae > Grammomys > Grammomys surdaster. The sequence continues at coordinate 7,649,737 of NW_021621071.1, forward strand.
GTAGTCATCTTATACATATTTCTTTTGGATTGATTCTTGACAGCTCTTATTTTCTGTGTATGGTAATCAGAGGACAATTTTGTTCCACTTCAGGAGTCCAGGGAATCCTCCCCTTCTTGCTGATGTTTGCTCCACTGGGGACGCCTTCTCCCAGCCTTTCTGACATCAGAATCTAGCTTCTTAGCCAGGCTAACTCCAGTACTCAGGAGATAAGAGACAGTCGACTCTCTTGAGTTCAAAGTCAGCATCACCTTCAGAGCATCTGGGGCTACACAAACATACAGAACCCAACTCCTTCAGTCTTCCACACATAGTGAGGAACAATGATTTCCCAGGGATCTCCAGGCCGTCAGCACGTCAGGGCTGCTGAGACGTCCGGCTTCACCGACTGGCCACTGGGTTCTGGAAACCCGTGCAGCAGAAAGCTAGTCCCTGTCGGAGGTAGTCCCCTGGCTCTATTGAGCACATCAGTCTAATACGACCTCCTCTGAGACACCTGCCACTGTCAGCCGTTTCTCTAAGGATACCAACTAATACAGAGTCATTACAAAATCTGGTTCCTAAAAATTATTACCTGTCCTTTCCAGAGTCAAGCAGTCAGGACATTGATGGCAAATTCCACTGTTCTAGAATGAAGTTTAGGAGTGACTGAGCCTAAAACGACAACAAAACATAACCTTCCCTTTGACTACGTTGGGAAGATGGACAGTGTGCAAGTGACAATTCTGACAGCTAGAGAAGGTGGCAATGAAGATATATCAACTTTCTAGGCTGACACGCTTGGTATATCACTGTATCCACCCTGTTTATGTGACATCCCGAGGGCAACCAAGTCAGTACTTGTCGTCGGCCACATCCTGTCTAGATGCCTTGGCTAGAATACTCTGTACTGGTTCAGAGCGAGTGGGTGGATACCACTTCCTCCTGAGGAAGTCCTTTAAATATTGGTGCAATACAATTCGTGGCATGTTAGTGGCTGACAGTATTACAGTCTCTATTTTTTTTTTTTTAAAGACATGGTCTCACTCTGTAGCCCAGGCTGAGATCAGCCTGCTTCTGCAGTGTTAGGATTAAGGTGTGCACCAACACATCTGATTCCAGTTCAGACTTTATCAGAACCATGCCGTGCTTTACTGGAGTCTACATAATTATGGGAAAAAGCAAATTTTTTCTTCTACAATAACTGATGATATTTGAATCAGACCTTTGGTGATACACACCATCACTTGGTAGAATCAAAGTTTATTTTCAGGATGTGATTATAAAAGCAGAAATCCCAGCCCTAATGTTGGATGCACACCCCACCCCCAATCAGTGAATAATCTGAACTTGTTCAAATCTTCATGGTGGTAGGGATCAAACCCAAGGGCTCATACAAGCTCGGAAAGTGCTTTATTAATCAACTTCACATAACCCACCAGAGAAGGTCATTTAATTATATTTTTTCCCTAGCTCGAGGACAATTTTATCAGCTTAAGAGAAAAATACAGTACAGAGAAATGGAGGAAAAGCCATGCATTTTATGTCAGGCATGGAATAGAAAGATCATTAAGAAAAGAATATTGAGAATGGAAGCGGGCTGTATACTGGGAAGGAACTCCAAAACCAAGGTCATTTAATCCTTCCACACCCATCTCCCTTTTGGAGTTCGTACATCGTCTTGGGCAGAGGCTTTAGCAAGGAGCCAGGCTTAGTCAGGGCAGGTGCCCTTCTGTCTCCTCCTCCTGAGCACTAAGAATTTAGGTGTGTGTCACCGTACCCAGATTACCTCTCATTTCTTGAAATAAGTCCCTACTCTCAGGCAGCAGGACAAGGCAGAATTAAGATCTCTCTAAACACCATCATTCGGATATTTTCCTTTATTATGGAATGTCTCATGGGTTAGTGACTCATGGATGTCTCACCTAATCCTAGATTTGCTCAGAATCCCTACAGAGCGCTTTAAATCCAGGACTGCCTGAGGTGCTTCTGACCTTTACAGAGGTCTGTGGATTTAGACTCTGGCAGACAATGGCCCCCAAAGGTTAGGCTGACATCCCCATCAAAAACCTTTGATGCTACCTTCAACTGGAAAAAAGGGGCACCTGCAGATGCAATTAAAGGTTTGGCAAATCACAGTGGGTTATCCAGATGGGCTCTGAATGGCACCACAAGTATCTTTAAATGCCAAAGCATGGGCTCTCTTCCGGCGCCTGCCTCTAGCAAGTGTGCAGTCCTGTTTTGATTTGGGGATGTGAGAATGTACCTCTATGGCTTTCCATCACCACGTCTGTTAGAACATCCCTCCGTTTAGGACACAAATGTTTCCCCAGAGAATTAGGTAGACAGAGCTAAAGCTCATAATGAAAACAGTTAATAATTTATCTTTAAAACATTTCTGGCAAAGTACCAAAGTACCATTTAAGAAAAACGAGGATTAAAAAAAAAAAAAAAAAGGTATGGCCATTTTTGGGAAAGCGTGTGGCAACGCTGCCGTGTCACATCTGCTGGTGGCCTGTACCGATAGCTGTGGCACGGCTCAACCTGGATGCTTGCTTGCACCAGCCCTGCGGCACTTTGTAGAGATTGACACAGGCCTGGTGTCTTGGATCAGGAGTCAATCCTCCACTAGGAAGTGTGACCGAGAGCAGTGACTGAGGTGTGTGGTGAGAAGTGATGACCACCCCTCTGCCCAACCATCTTTAATTCAAACCTGTCCGTGCCAAGTCTGCTTATACCAGGCTTTCATGCTTAGTCCTCATGAAAGCAAGTGTCACCCATACTGATTAGGAGGGGCAACTGTTCAAATGTGGCTACCTGGGGAAGACAATTATTACTCATCCTTCCCCAAGGTTTTTTTTTCCTTAGATGCACCCTAACTACAATCCCTTGCCAGCTTCTCTACTTTATCCCCATTGGTACCCAACCCCTTGGCTCCTCACCAACCCCAGACCTTCGTTCCCAAGCCGTTCCGGAGGTTCTCAACCTGTGGGTCTCGACCCTGTCTGAGAAACCTCTATCTCCAAAAATATTTACATTACCAAAAAAAAAGAAAAAAGAAAAAAAAAGACGTTATGGTCGGGAGTCACTATACCATGAGGAACTGTAGTAAAGGGCTGCAGCATCCAGGAAGGGTGAGAACCAACTGGTTAATGATTAACCAGTTCTCTAGTCACTCTTAATTTTTTGGGTTTCTTTTTTTACCAGAGCAATACACCCAAAATCACTTCAGGGTTAAGTCTAGTTCAATGGTTCCTCACTGTCTCTGGAGTAACTGCCTTCTCCACAGCATGGTCACGTGACTGCAAGTCTTTCACTTGGTACTGTATCCGACTAGTCCTTCCCACTGATGAGAAACTCAGTAAGTCTTCGGCAGATACGTTTACTTCTTCCCTGTACCTGGAGCACATTGCAGGTTTGACAGTAACAGTGCCTTGTTCTGAAATGATCCTCACAAGGCACATAGACTACACCACACTATAAATAGAAATCTGAATGGGTAAGAGGCAGACGACAAAACCGTGAAAGACTTTCTGTTTTCTGCCTTATTTAAAAACTGCTGTGACCTTTTAACTTGGGTTGTACGTTACTCACACAGAAATCCTCTAAGGTAACTGCGTAGTTTCCAGAAATGTCAAACGCTGAAGAGCTAAAGGCTGCAGATGGACAATTACCTCACTTCCCAACAACAGTGAGGAAGACGAGGCTAGCCTAGGTCCATCAGAGAGGGGCTAACCTAGGTCTAACCAGCCATCAAGCCAAACAGTAACAGTTCTGCCCACTCTTCCCAACAGATGAGATGGCTGACAGCAAATGAGAAAAAGCCTTGGAACTCGTGAAACTCGATAGCAGGTTTCCCTAAACTAACCAGACCATCGAGATGGAAGGCTCTGGCAGGTTTAACATACGGCTGACAGAGCTTTGCTGGCTGCACTTCTCCACACAGGCAGAACACTCGTGTTGTCTTCAGCACAGTGAACCATGGCTGGAATACAGCAGACCGGCTGGGAGGCAGCAATCAGGTCGGTATCTCCAATTCCAGATAAAACCTTTAGTTCCTAAGATCAGTAACTTACAAGCTGCTAAAAGGGGATGTATGGAAAACAGGTTTAAAACGCATAGGATACGTCGGGCGGTGGTGGCGCACGCCTTTAATCCCAGCACTTGGGAGGCAGAGACAGGTGAATTTCTGAGTTCGAGGCCAGCCTGGTCTACAGGGTGAGTTCTAGGACAGCCAGGGCTATACAGAGAAACCCTGTCTCGAAAAACAAAACAAAACAAAACAAAACAAAATGTATAGGATATATAAAAACCCCAGGAGTCAGAAAACAGATCTGGTTAGCAACAGTCATTTTGTGCCTACTAAGGTCGGCCAGGTGTGGTGGCCTGCACCTGTAGCTTCACCATACACTGCTGAGCAAACATGGCTAGGATGAGATCAAGGCCGTCCTTGACTACACAGCAGGTCTGAAATCAGCCTGGACTAAAAGAGACCCTATCTCAAAACCAAAGCTAAGCAAATAGAAATCGGTCATAACAGTACAGACCGATGCCTGTATTGTGTATGGAGCCTCAGCCTAAGCGAGCTGGTTAAGGGTGTGGGAGGGGGCTCCAGCCACTGTCAGCCTGGGTACCAGTCCCCAATGCACCTCTGCATTTTTCTTTCACATCGGCTCACCACAATGGTCATGTGTATGTCAAGTGCGATGCACTGTAAGCTACAACTGATTTAAATAATATATCTGTCTTCTGGACCACAAAGTTAAGGCACACTGGCAGTTTAAGAGAGACAAACCAGTAAATGCTTAGAACTATTAATTATAAAATACACCCCCATTTCCCAGTACTTCTTTGTACATGCTGGTAAAGTACACAGAGCTACACCTCCAGCTTGGGGTTTACACTCAATGAACACACATCATGAAGTAGCTAAAAAGAACACTTGTAGCAATGTCTTATGTTTGTAATCCACACCGAAGATGAGATAGTAAAAGAAAGCAAAACCTAATTTTGCAATGGAATTTTTAATGTCAATTTATGGTAAAGTCTTAATTGGGGGGAAAAAAACCCTGAACATAGAAACCAAACAGTGCCTAGGGACCGAGAGGGCTACATAGGAAGCACGGTGCTTGCCCTGCAGCTGGGGTGCCACCAGTAATCTCAGTGCACAGGAGGCAGAGAGAGAGGACCAGGACAGTGTAGCTAGCTAGCTAGACCAGCAGAACTTACAAGCTCTGGTTTCAACTGAGAGGTGGTGGCCTGATGTAAGGCGGGAATGACTTCAGAGAACATCTGATAAAAATCTCTAGCCTCCACACACACTGGAACATAGCATGTGCACCCACACATGCAAACAAGTATTACACATGACACACAACTCACACAGATGCAAAAAAAAAGCTAACCCCAAAGTTTATGGTTTTCCCTCAGTGTCCAGCTTCTCCAGCTGTTCTCGGGACACGACCAGGTCTCTGTTCCTTGTCCTTTTTATTATCTTCCTATTATTCCATTCAGGGGCGTGCATCTGCATGTTAATTCCCATACCTCATACGCGGCTTCTACTTCTGTACAAGAGAAACGGTGTTTGTTATAAAGCACGGCCCTTTAGGATTGTGTCACGGAACACAGGGACCTATAGGACTGCACTAGCATTCACTCCTATGGATGCTGTCAGCATCCACCTCTAGCACAGGACACAGACAGCGCAGGTGGTGCAGCCTTGCTACAACTCACGGGGCCCTGGGTTTGCTCAACAGTACTGGGTGGTACTGGGTGTGGACAGCTTGGGTCACACGAGAAAGGACACCTGGCCATGGTCACATGGAGGGAATCAGACTGGTAGACTAGAACTCCAGAAAACCCAGTTGTGGCTCTGGATCCCACAGTGATTCACTATATTAAAGTGATCACGCCGTGCCCCTGATCCTTGTTTGCAGCTCAGTGCTCCCCAGCAGATCCCTTCTTACCTAGGGTGATCTCGAGGCCGGCACAGCTGCGGCACATTTGATGTCTGGAGTCCTTTTCTTTACTGTAACTGGGTTATCACAGCTAGTGGGTGTTAGTTTAGCATGATAGGGCAAGCCCCATAATACATTACCTGGCACAGAACGTCAAGTGTCCAAGTTAGAAATCTTACAGGCCTGGATTCCAATAGGACAGCACTTTGGTTGATCTCGGTTACACTTGCTATTGCTAAGCTCGTGGATGGAAAGAGGAAACTGAAATGACTTTAGTACCCCAGTTTTGAGGGCATCCCCAGATAATTATAAAAAAAAAAAAAACAAAACCAAAAAAACCAACAACCCACGCTTTACTAAACTATGTGTTTCAAGGACTAAAAACCGAGAACATGTACAAGATTTACTTTAGGCCTTTCAGTGCTTGCAACTCTGTAATTTAAGTACATTAACGAGTAAGACCATCTTAAAATGAAAGCCTTTAATGTCCCATTTCAAACAGCACGTGTTGAGGATTGGCACACCTGCAGACTAGAAGGTACCCTAAGCAGTTGCTCCAGCAGCTGGTAAATACTATGAAAAAGTTTAAGAGCTTCTTTATAAATTTCACAGAATTCAATTATAGTACACACAAGACAAAAATGATAAAAGTAGCATGAATCCACATCAAAAATTGTATAACCATACTAATATTTTAAGCATAAATGGTGGAAATTTCTTTGTATTAATTCCCCAAAGATTTGCATTCTATTGGGAAAAAAATCCATAAGGTAGTACCCAAAGTATTTGAATCCTTCCCCCTTTCCCACCCTAAAGAGTTACTGAACACTAGCCAAAGGCATTTGTTCACAAGTAATACTGTTTCTTTTTTTTTTTTTCTTTTTTTTTTTTGGTTTTTCGAGACAGGGTTTCCCTGTATAGCCCTGGCTATCCTGGAACTCACTCTGTAGACCAGGCTGGCCTCGAACTCAGAAATCCACCTGCCTCTGCCTCCCAAGTGCTGGGATTAAAGGCGTGCGCCACCACCGCCCGGCCGAGTAATACTGTTTCATTTATAACATTCTTTCTCAAGGAAACGTTCAAAGGGTGGTTTTATATGGATAGTGTCAAACAACTCTAGAAAACAAAACCAAAACTGAACCCTGATATCTTTCATTCATCATTCTTGGAATTAATTAAGAGTCTGGTTTACCTATATGTTATAAATTATGAAATCACACTGTGTAAAATAACACCTATTACATTTAAAAAGGTAAACCCATATTTATTTACTAGCACTGTTAAAACATTACACAAAACACATTCAAGTGGCAAATAACTATAATGCAAGCCCTTGCACGGCAATCCAAATTTATTGAACTACGGATGCTAAGTTATACAAAATTGCACCACTTTAATTAAGGCTTTTAGTTTACATTTGGCCACCTCAAAGTCGTTGTAACATCAGGTTGGTCAATTTAAATACTGTGGCTCCCTGTTGGATGGACACACAATCTTTACACCCAAACGTTAACGCATACAAAGCAACAAGGCATTGTTAAATAAAACAGCAACACTTACTGCAGATTAGGCCTTGTGACCAATTACACATGATTAAAAGTACTCCCCACATTCACATCCACAGTACTCGTCCACCAGTTAACATCTCAACCGAAACGTTACACATGGGAAACAACCACTAACAGGCAGAGACACTAACCCTGTCTATTTGGTATTGCAGACACACGTATGCATGAGCAAGCAAGGGAGGCACAGTGAGAATCTACAGCTGCAGAAGCCTGAAAATGATTTACAAAACTTGTTAAATCATTAAAAAATTGTTTGAAAATATACACTTCTTGTTGTAGACCCCCACTGTACACACAACTATAAACATTGTTCCCTATGTAAACAAAAAAGGAAACATAGAATAAGGAGATTTGAAAAGTCTGGACATTTCCTTCCCAACAGATATTAAAGGCAACGTCTTTAATCTAAGACATTATACTGAAAGGACTATCATATTTTAAAGACAAGATCACTGTCTCCACAGGTTTTTGAAAAATTAAAAAAACTATATAGCTGTGTTAATCAAAGCGCTTATTTTGTATAATACAATGATAATGACCTTGAATTTAAAAAAAATTACAATAAGCTACAAGTATCAAAGAAGCAAAGTTATCTGGAGTAGTCTATATAGGAGCTCTTTGGACTTTCTTTTATTATGCTAAAATAGTGGTGCTTTTAGGATTTACATTATTGTACTCTCCAATACAAAGTATGGGGTGTGTTAAAGTATACAGTACACCATTTTCATACATGTACAACATTGGTGGATGAAGAATGTCTCTTAGCAGTAATACTGGATGTAGCCTCTGGTTTTACCAGCTGCATACTCTAGAACTATTATATAAGTAAAAATCTCTCGTGATACTGGAAAGTGATTAGAATGTGCAAACTGATAGAGTAGCTTTCATCCGCCTCTTACAGGGTACCACCACAGGAAAGTCCGTTTAAGATGTTGGTAGGTTTAACAAAGTTGGAATGCTGGCACTGTTGAATTGGGCAACAGTTCTTCAGACCTGTGGAAGGGGGAAAAATACATGCATTACCAGAAACAGTACAATAAAGAACAAAAGGAAACAGTAAGAAGTCTTACTGTTTTCTAGTCTTTTTTTTTTTTTTTAAAGATTTTTTTATTTATTATATATGAATACACTGTAGCTGTCTTCAGACACACCAGAAGAGGGCATCAGATCTCATTACAGATGGTTGTGAGCCACCATGTGGTTGCTGGGATTTGAACTCAGGACCTCTGGAAGTGCAGTCAGTGCTCTTAACCACTGAGCCATCTCTCCAGCCCTGTTTTCTAGTCTTTATATTAATGACAGCTAAGACATTTTTGCACCTCTATTCAAAAAAAGATGGCAGTCTATACTGCTGCTGTCCTAGAAGCCAGACCAATGAAAACTCTAGGCCAAAAAGAGAAGGGGAAAAAAAAAGTTATGCACAAGCCAGGTGAGGTGGTGTTCGCCTTTAATCCCAGCACTTTGGAGGCAGAGGCAGACAGATCTGAGTTCAAGGCCAGCCTGGTCTACAGTGTGAGCTCTAGGAAAGCCACAGCTACACAGTGAAACCCTGTCTTGAAAAACCAAATCAACCAAACAAAAAGCTCTGTGCAAATTTCTGTATTACTTTCCAAAGATTAAAAAGCCAAAGAAATTGGGGGCTAGAGAGACAGCACAATGGTGAAGAGCACTGGACGATTTTCCAGAGGACCCAGGTTCCATTCTCAGTACCTACAGTTGCTTACTACTGCCTTAACTCCAATTCAGGGGCTCCAACACCCTCTCCTGGCCTCCCTGGACATCAGGGACACATGTGGTACTCATACATACATGCAGGCAAAACCACCTCCCCGACCCCAAAATAAATCAATCTTTAAAAAAAAAAAAAAAAGAAAAAAAATCACATTAAAATTTATGGTCAAACCAATCTTACTAGAATAATTAGGGTTAATAGACAAACGGCAGTACTAACAAACTGGGAAAAAAAAACCCTTTGTTTCCTTTTTAAAATTTTTTTTTTTTGAGACAGGGTCTCTTTGTGTAGCCCTGGTTGTCCTGGAACTCAGAGCTCTGCCTTCCTCTGTTCACCAAGTGCTGGGATTATAGCTGTGCACCGCTGCTGCCATCACCACCACCACCACCACCACCAGGCTCCCTTAGTCTCTCTTTGGTTCTCCCTGCTGAGGGTCCTTCCTCCAGCACTGCTGACGTGCACCTCACAGCTCAGCGTTTCAGGACAAGCTTGCTCTAGGTTCTGACTTTACAGAAGTTGGTGCCTGCCCTGTTGTTTGCCTCTTCAGAACCCACTGCAGCATAGCTGTGAGCATGGACACAGAAGCTGGGCAAGCTGCTGAAACACTGGCTGGCTCTGCCAGTGTCACTCACAGCAGGGCGTGGCACTGTTTACAGTCCTAGTTAGGTGAGTGCCTGTTTTGTGCCTGACCGTCCCAACCAAAATGCAGGAATACTGGGTTCTTGCCGTGAGGGCTTGTTGTAGGCATCCTCCTGACTGAGTAGAGATCACAAGCCCTAGTCGGCAGCACACCATGCACGTGTTAAAACAGCTTGTCTCTCTCTTATATTATGTCTCAGTTACCTAGACAGAACTAAGAGGGAAGAGAAGCTGGCTCTGAACAGCAGCTTCAGGGTCCCGCCAGGATAGAAGCATGTGCTGAACCAATACACGCAAAGCACCTTACTTCTTATGATAGGTAAATGAGATACGTAATTTCAGTTACTAGGATTCCCACACCAAGTCATGATATCTATCAGTAAGGATTAACACCGTTTAGGGACAAGAACGTAACGTACCTGGCTCAGAGCTACAATGCATTCAGTACATTAAAGCAGCTGACACGATGACTTTTTGCGGGCCTTCCCAGGCACTGGAGTTTTTCTGTTAATTTGCCGCACTAGGTCATAAAAGATCTGCAAACAGATTATTATTATTATTATCATTATTATTATTATTACTATTATTATCACTACTACTTGTTTTAAGGAGAAAAAAACAAACTCAAAACTCAAAAATGAAAAAGTGAAACAAAAAACTCCTGGCAATTCCCACGGCTATAAAAAAAATGTCCAGAACACAAATATTCTTTTGCAGAATGAGTATAAAGCCAGTGTTCTTACAAGTACCAAGTTTTGTTGTTTTTTTGAGAAATTAAAACAGTTTCCCTTAAGCTGAAGAATTCTACTTAACTCAGATCTCCTACAACAAAGCAGGTCCCCTTCACTGTCTGCCTCAGACGGCTCCATGCCTTTGCTCTATGGGGCTTCGCCTGCTTCAAGAACCATGCGATCTTTCTGAGTTTTAGCCTTTTATATAAATTCTCTCAAATGCTCAATGAAATTAATGGTTTCTAAAATGAGCCTTCTGCTTAACTTTCCCTTTAACAATAATTTCACTCTGTATGCATTTCAAAGAAACCGAAATGTTGTTACTTATTTGCATGTATATGCTGGACAAGATTTTTTTGTTTGCCCTATAAGAGTATATATTAACTTGGAGTTCTTCATAACACTTTTCTTTAAAATTTAATTAATTAATTAATTTTTGGAGACAGGGTTTTTCAGTACAGCCCTGGCTATCTTGGAACTTGCTTGGTAGACCAGGCTGGCCTCCAACTCAGAGATCCACCCACTTTAGCCTCCTGAGTGCTGGGATTAAAGGCATGTGCCACTACCATCTGGCAAAAATTTAATATTTTTATGTGTGTGTTTGGGTCATGAGTTTATGTGCACGATGTACACGCAAGCTCCCAGAGATATCAGAAGAGGGTGCTTGGATTCCGTGGAATAAGAGTTCCAGATGGTTATGAGTCACCATGTCGGTCTTGGGAACTAACCACAGGGTTTCATACTGTAAGCTCCTCGGTGCTGAACCCCCTCCCCTCCCAGCCCTCGGCACTCATTTACCTGCACTGAGTAGAAAAGCTCTTCTAAGTGCACGCGCACATACCTCGTTAACGTTTATCTTGGACTTTGCAGAGGACTCTAGGAACGCGCAGTTGCTCCACTGTCTCGCTAGGTTCTGACCTTGCTCCTTTCCTACAACTCTCTCATCTTCCAAGTCGCACTTATTACCAACCAGAATCATCGGGACCTGTGAAGACAGTCGTGAGGGTAAGACAAATCATACACAACGATGGCCCAGCTAGAAAGTGCTTACAAAAGAGGGGAATTTACACCACAGAGAACCCAATCACAGACATCAAAATAACACTTCTAAAAGAAGTACAGAGGGCGTTACCATGAAAGGTCGACAGATTTCAACACTTCAAAATGATTAAGGGTGTGAACCAGCTTCACGTTTTTTTGGTTTCTGACACACGTTAATGAATTGCACAATACAAAAAGGAGAAATTAAGAAGGTCCCTAAAGCAGAAACTTCAGCTTCTCACAGTCCTTTATGTAACCTCTCATTTTATATGCTATGAAGAAATAAATCAACTCAGTAAAAAATCAACACTTATTAGAGGCCTCTCAAGTTTGGTTATATCTAATGTTTATAATTTTAAAAGAGCAGTACAGGGAAAAGTAATGCAAACCACTAATGGCCATTAAATTTTTTTTTATAAATTTCTAAAAAAATTCAAATAAAGAAAATAAGAATTTAAGCTTTTAAAAGAGATTTTAAGGGCTGGAGAGATGGCTCAGCGGTTAAGAGCACTGACTGCTCTTCCAGAGGTCCTGAATTCAATTCCCAGCAACCACATGGTGGCTCACAACCATCTATAATGGGATCTGATGCCCTCTTCTGGTGTGTTTGAAGACAGCTACAGTGTACTCATATACATAAAATAAATAATTCTAAAAAAAATAAAAATAAAAAAAAAAAGAGATTTTATAAGATATTTTTTACATAAATAATTAATGCAACTCTAGAAAAACAAAACCTCCTTGATTCTCAGTTACAGAAGCATGGGAAATGACAGCATCTACCATAAAGGCCCTTAGCTCTCTCAATATCAGCTTCCATTAACCCTATGACTTTTTTTTTTTTTTTTTGAGATTAAGAGTCCACTATAAAGCTCTGGCTGTCCTCTGCCTCTCGTGCATATCCATCCGCCCAGCACTACAATGGTGATCAGAGTGTGGTGCTCACACCTGCAGCGGCATCACTGACAAACTTGTCAGAAATGCAAACGCTCAGGCCCTACACTAGCCTAGTGAGCGGAAAGTTCTGTAGCAATTCCTACTGTAATTCTGATATAAGATCAAACAAACGTAAGACCCAATGCCACAGGTAATGAGGGATTAAAGCCATCTTCCATTATGCCTCAGTCTGCAGGGACACCTAAATCTAATCTATTAGAACCGAACATACTGGTTGTTTTCCTTTACCATTATGTTCCTTTTTCAATACAGAGACATACTATAGGCATATGGTCATAGATAAATGTGGCTACATCTTATGTTAAAAGGATTATGCCCATCAACCCAGCACTTGGGAGAAGGCAGGAGGACTGCTCCAAGTTCAGGGCCAGCCTGGGCTATAGGGAGAGTCTACTGTGAATGTGGCCACACAGAGCTTGCTCTATTAACATTTCTCTCTCACATCCCCACTACCTCTACACAAACGCATGGCCTAAAAATAGGAGATATGAAGCCAGGCAGTAATCCTAGTATTAGGAGATCAGACAGGAGATCTTACCTGAGCAGCAAACATTTAGACTGCTTTAAAAAAAAAAAAAAAAAAAAAAAAAAAAAAAAACTAGGAAAAAAATAGATAAAAGCAAGCCAGGTGGTAGTCACAGACATCTTGGTCTCCCAGCACTTGTGAGGCAGAGGCAGGCAAATCTCTGAATTCAAGACCAGCCTGGTCTACAGAGTGAGTTTCACAATAGCCAGGGCTACACAAAAAAACCCCTGTCTCAAAGAAACAATTAAGTTGAGTATTTACATTTTAAAACTGAATATTAACTAGCAGTTTGAAATACACGTCAGCATTCATTATGAAGCCTGCTTACATCATCAGTGTCTTTAACCCGAAGGATCTGCTCTCTCAGGTCTTGTAGGTCATTAAACGTGGACTGTGCTGTGATGGAGTACACCAGAGCAAAGCCTTGTCCGTTCTTCATGTACAGATCTCTCATGGCTGTAAACTGTTCCTGTAGTAGGAAGTGTCAAAGGCAACAATGTGTTCTGATACCACATTAGATCACTTAAAACCTACACTAACAGCATAATGAAGAATATTGTAGCATCACATAACACTTCATAAAATTATATATTACAGAAAGATATTGCTTGAAAAATTATATTAGAAGTTCTTTTAAAATTATACCAGATGTACATACAACAGATGTTCAACTGGAACAGAAATACAGTATCTCTAAAAGCAACCTTTACCCTACATAAGGTGCTGAGCACCCTCGTCTATCCCACAGGTACAGGATGACGCAGGGCCATCGTTCTGTGGGGCTGTCTGCATGCAAACTTGTATTTTACTGTTTTATCTACACTTCTTCACTAGAGTGTGAGCATGTGTGGAAAAGAACTGTGTCTGATGTTTTTGTACCCAGAATCCTTCCCTTACTTTTGGATACCTACAAAGCTAATTGGTTGTTATGGTCTCAATGACTGAATAGTCCCAAGGGCTTCATATGCCAAAATTTAACTCTCATTCTGAGGTATCCAGGGGGGCAGAAACTTAATCCCATGGACGTCAAAGGTGAGGCCTTTGGGACGTAATTAGGGTTCAAGTTGTTAGGTGGAATAGACTTACAGGATGGGGAGAGACACAAGTATGCATGTTCTTGTGTCTTGCTACTTGTTACACACTGCCTTGAGGTTCTGTCAGGAACACAGCCACCACCAGACTCAGTTCCTAGACCTTGTACCTCCACAACAAACTAAAACATGCCTACATTTACCAAGTTAGTTGGCTATAGGCATTTCATTACAGTAACAGAATTGACAGTTACTTCAAAGTACTTCTGAGGACAGCTACCAAACATAACAATTTTATAACATCAAAGACTGCACCCGAGCACTGTCAACATTATCTGAAATATGTAGTAAGACTATCTTAAATGGACTAGTACAACCACAGACCATGAAAATTTCCACTCTAGCATTTAAAAAATGTCTTTGTTACTGGTATACTGCATTTAGAAAGAGCAACATTTAAAAACCAGTCCTGTACACTGCATATCTTTGATAATTTCATTTTACATACCGTTCCTGCAGTATCCAAGATTTCAAGCATACACTGCTGTGCATCTACTTCAACTTGCTAAAGAAAAAAATAATTAAAATATTCCTTTATTTTTAATGCATGTAAAACTACTTTAAAATACCCCCAACAGTAAAAAGCACAACAGGTAACAAGTTACAGGAACTTTACAGGGTAATACCAAACAATACTTAAAAACTATCTAAGTCACTGTGGCAGTTTTACTAAGCATGGTTTATGGCATATGAATGTGTGACTCCCACTTGGTGCTGCTATCTGGGAGGTCTGGGAGTGGCGGAAGTACAACCCCGAGGGCCAGCTTGCTCTCTGCTCTTCCCCTCATGCCGTTATGACTGTGGCCTGCTGCCATGATGGACTGTAACCCATGAAACTGTAAGCCCAAGTAAACGCTTCCTTTTTCAACTTTCCTTGTTCATAGTGTTTTAGCACAGCAATAGAAAAGTAACACAGTCAGCAAGCTTCAAAGCACCCTAAATTCTAGCCAGGTGCCAATTCTATGTCCCAGTAAGTCACTCCACAATGTGACTCACCCAACACTAACTTTGGAATAGAAATGTCTTCAAAACAGACACGTAGGAAAGCAACAGTTCAACAGTGCAGCGTGACATGCCTGCCAGCTTTCCTGGAACACCCTGGGTGTGCCTTTCTCTCCCTGGACACTCTATTGTCTCATCACTGGGACACAATTTCTGGAGGCAAGGAAGCCGTGTCATAATTATGAAATAAAGTGCATATCCGTGTTATCCTTTCTAACATTTTCTAGGAATAAAATTTATTTAGAATTAGATACAGAAGGAAAAGACTACTTCTGCTTCACAGCTAGGCTGCAGGAAGGAGTTTCTAGTTTTGTGGTAGGCAAGTGGTAAAATGGAAACGCAGATGTTCGTAAGTGGAGGGCCAGGTGCTTCAGAAAAGTAGAGGGACAACTCTCACACTATTAAATTAAAGATGTCTGCATACTGTTTTATTAACATGTGCCGTGTTAGCAAACACCAGCCTCACTTCTCTGCTGTGGCAGTCTCAAGGAGGCATGAAGTAGCAAGGATGGGAAGCCACTGGAGGCCACCTCCAGAGGACTGAGAGAGCTGAAGGCTATCTATCAGTCTGTCCAGTGAGGGAGGCCTGGGGATATGGGGCTGCTCCAGTCACAATTCTCAGGTCAGAATAAACTTAAAAGGTCTACAAACGCCTGTGTATAGATGCTTATGAATCACTGGCAGTAGTGGGGAAGCAATGACAAGAAATAGCATATGAATTTTCCATTAACAAACATCTTTTCATTTTAATTTATATAAAACATTTGATATTTGAAAACTAAAAAATGAATCTTTTCATTTGTATTAAAACCAAAGGCCTTTAGAAAGTAACATACCTTTCTATAAGAATCTTCTATCGTGGGATCATATTTTTCAACAAAAATTCCTTGAACAAACTGTACAGTCTGGAAAAAAATTAAAATAACATTATATTCCAAGAAGAAGAACAAATCAGTCTGTAAACTTTTATTTTTTTAAATTATTTATTTTTTTTTAGATTTATTTATTTTTATTTATATGAATACACTGCAGCTGTCTTCAGACCAGAAGAGTGTATCAGATCCCATTACAGACAGTTGTGAGCCACCATGTGGTTCCTGGGAATTGAACTCAGGACCTCTGGAAGAGCAACCAGTGCTCTTAACCGCTGAGCTATCTTTCTAGCCCTTTATTTTTATTTTTTGAGACAGGGTCTCATCATGTATCTCTGGCTAGTCTGGAATTCAATATGTAAAGCACTCTGGCCCCAAACTTGCAGTGACCCTCTGGCCCCTCCTACCCAAGTGTTGGATTATAGGTCTGCACCACTATGTTCAGTTTAAATCTGTAGTTTTAAATTACAGTTAACCATTTGTATCTGTGGGTTCCATAACCAACTACGAATCAAAAGTATTTCAGGATAAAGACAAACCAAACTGTGTGTGCACTGATCATATAAAGTTTGTCACTGTTAACTACGGCGTAACAACTACTCGCTATACTATACAGTAAGTACAACAGTGACTCAAACAGCATTTGTGTAGTATTGGCATTGTAGTTTTAACCCACAAACACAGTCAACACATCTCTCTACCACTGCAGATACAAACAAAAAAGCAAATCAATATTATATACACTTTTCAGTTTTGATCTAAGGGTGGGTCAAGTTCTACACAGGTGGTCTTTTTGTTTGTTTTGTTTTTCAGACAGGGATTTTCTGTGTAGCCTGGCTGTCATGGAACTCACTCTGGAGACCAGGCGGCCTTGAACTCCTGTAGATCTACCTTCCTCTGCCTCCTGAGTGCTGGAACTAAAGGCGTGCACCACCATGCATAGCAATAGGTGGCCATTTAAAATGACCAAGTAAGATGGTTTATCTTATTAACAGTAAAGAGAAAGTCAATACACAGTTCCCTGCAGCCCAGGCTGGCCATTAACTCTGGATCTTGTTTCAGCCTCCAGCGCTAGGATTGCAGGGGTACACCACCACTCTCCTCCTGATCCAGGTTCTTGGCTAAATTCTGACTAACGTGAGCGGATTCTTTCTGTCTTATCTATTCTCCAACTCTCGTCACATCAAACTGTTTCTTCTAAAGCTCATCCTTGCTAGGGAAAATATGCCCATTAAAACAATACAAAACTAGATATCAAAGGCTTAAAAAAGACTAACTGCAAATATATATACACACTCCTATTTACAAATTAAAAAAAGTTAATTTCTCTATATTGCACTAACGTGCAAATCTACACACATGTATAGGTTGCTACTCTCTGGAAAGCCTAAACTTAGTTCTCATATAACATGAATGCTACCCATCCAGATACACCTAGTAACTGTTTAAAATTACAAGAAAAAATCTTATACTTCTTGTAAAGTTACAGGATTTTACCTTAATCAAACCAAGACAAATAACCAAAAGCATATTTTAAAAGAGCTGGGCGTGGTGTACACACCTATAATTCCAGCACAAGTGAGGCCTGTCACACGTTTAGGGCCAGTCTAGGGTACCTGGCAAAAACTGTTTCAGGAAACAAAAACCATAAACAACAAAAGCTGAGCTGTAGCTCCGCTGCAGTGCTCTGCCCCTGCGTGAGGCCCTGGGCTCTGTCCCCACAGAAAATCGATATGGCCTGTAACGCTACAACCTCAGCATTCCTGCAGTTATGTAAAGGCGGGGGAATTAGGAATTCAAATCAAGATTTGTGTTTGACTATTAAACCTGAGAACAAGACAAAAACTACCTCAGTAGAAAAGAGCATCTCCAAGTACAAAGCTTACACTGAGCAAGACCGACTTACCAGAGCCGACTTCCCGACACCTCCTGAGCCAAGAACGACTAGCTTATATTCACGCATGATGCACACTTGTTACACTTAGTACCTTGTTAAAGAAGAAGAAAAACAATCTTAAGTCTTGGTATTTATGTGCTTTTTGTAACACAACCAGAGCAGCAGATTTACATAAAATGATTACTAGATTAGACTCCCATGGGAGCGCCGTGCAAGTTCAGTACAGAGTTAAGTTAAAAGTGTGCGATGGCTCAGTACAGGACTTGCTGTCAATGCCTCGGCAACCCAAGTCTGATAATCAGGATCCAACTCCACAAAGCTGTCCTCTGACGTTCACACATGTGACACACATGGTACATGTACTTACACATGCATGTCACACACATTCATAATAATAAGGTAAGATACAAAGAATCACAGACAATACTTTTAGCTCTATTTTATTTACAATACAGAGAAGTATAGTAAATAGCTTATCGACTTATGACACCACTTTGTTTAGGCAATGCATATACCCTTCTTGACCAGTACCAGCAGGCACTAGCCACACAAACAGTAAGGATACTAAGACCCACCTCCAACACACACACAAACTGTGAGCATCCTAAGACCCACAACTTGCATCCAACAGCACACTCAATCATAAACAATGGGATATGTTTCTAAATCTCCTCTAGCAAGTCTCAAAGAAGTCCCGTTTCACGGACAAAATATAGTCCTAGATACATTAGGAATAGGATGAGAGGGCAGATCTGGACTGAACTAGTTTTGGTACATCGTGTGGTATGGTAAACTGTGCTCAGTGAACTTTTAGAGAGAATTCCTAAATACTATCTTAGGCCTACCCATGGCTGGGCATCGTATATGATTAAATTTGGATGCATCGCGAGAAAGGCAATGAGCAAAGCCTGCCAAGCAAAACAGAGACCCCCACCCCACTCCTAATGCCCCCTTTGCAATCAAACACCTCCTCTTCCTCCAAGAGCCCATAAAGCAAGGCCTGAGACAACGACCTGGAGCCCAGAGTCCCCCTAACTCAAAGAGCCTACTCATGTCTTTGCAGTACACCTGACCTGTATTACTGCTTTGCTTTTTCCTTGCTAGCATGCAATCTGTGTGCACTTCCTTCAATTCACTGATTGAGATCCAATAATCTGGAAGCAAGCATTAACACAAACCTCAGTTAGAACATCCAAAGGGAAAAAGGGGGTTGGGGTGGTGCTGAGAGACATCACCAAGGGCATTCTAACTCTTACAAGCTAACAGGACATACCTACCAGCTTAAGACAGTAGCAGACAAACAACCCAAGCCACCTACAACTACAACTGTAAGTAGTTGAGAACAGGCATATACTCAACGAATAGAGGGAAATCCCTGTCCCCTGGGACAATGCTCTTGAAGAATGAGTGTGACGGATAGGGACTGGAAACACACCATCCAGGCACGACGGTACATCCCTACAATCTCAGAACTCAGAAGACCCAGGCTTGACACTACCCTGAGCTACACTGCAAGATTCCAGCTCTGCGGCTCTCCCATTCTTCAGTCCACACTAACTTACTCCGCCTCTGGAAGTTTGCCAGTCTGTAGGTTTCACAATTCCCCTCAAATCATAAAAGCAGCATTTGCTCTGCCTAGGGGAAACAGCTTTCTGATATGGTCAGTTTTTTGCTTAAGTAACTAACAATTGCACGTTTATTATGTCCTGCCTTCTCAGGCTGAAGACCCTCACACAGCATCACTTCAAGAAGCTCCTTAGGTCTAATTTCTTCCCTTTTTAGCAGCACTGTGGGAGGCTTCCCTCTGACTCCTCAAGCTTATCTCTCTGAACTGCTACCTTAGGCCTTTGTAGATGGCAACTGGCTTTTTGATTCTCAGTATGAGCTGTACCATTTAGTAAATACTTTAGTCATTTGTTCCATTCTTTAACTAATTAATTTCTGTTCATCTACTTGTGAAGTTTTGTCTTATGTTTGTTTTGGCCTGGGTGGTCTTGCTTTCACCTGTTAAACAGAGAATGGAGGAAACAGAGGCCCCATAAGCTGTTCAAGCTGGCCCACTGAGGACTGAAGATGTGTAACACCAACCATCTGTTCAGGCAAACATAAGGGACTAAGGTCCAACTTCACCTGGATCACCTACAAAACCTTGGTGGTAACAATCATTTTATCAGTTTGTAATTTTTTTGTCTTCTAACGAATACTTTGTTGGGGAATCTCACAATCTATTAAGAAACACTTTTTCCCCTCTTTGTTTTTTAGAGGTAGGGTCTCATTCCAGACGAGGATGGCCTTGAACTCATGGTTATTCTCAGCTTCCTCAGTGCTGGGTGAGATTAGCAAGGTATGTGCTAAAGGAAGATATTTATTTTTTAAAGTGTAAGCATTGAAAACATTTTAATTTATAGGAATATATTATATCCTGTGAAACACGTAGCTCTTAAGCATTAGGTGAAGTTCTGCCATATGCCCACATCCAAGTAACCTACACCCCCAGTAAGGTTTAGAACGTTTAATTATTACTAGGCACCTTTTCTTAACCGTGGTAGTATCTTCATTTGTCATAAATATACCACCACAGCTACATTTCCTTCTGCCTCAGAAATGGGCTGCACACTTTAGGGCATCTGTTGAAACATGTTCTAGAACTTTAGCTACACCAACTGAACTACTCCTCACATATGAAAGCAGTTCACAGCATCAGGATAGGGGATGTAAATAACCCAGGGATACACTGGTCATAGTGTGTGCCCCCCCCCACTAATGTAATGTAATGTTGGCCTCAATTATATAATGAAACCCTATCTGAAAGCACCTCCTCAATATGTTTTTGTATATTTTTCAAATATGATACAGATTTTTAAAGGTCTGAATATAATGTCACAATTTGCCTATATATATACTGCCCATAACTAGGAAATCTATTAACATTATTGGGTATTCAACCAAAGGAAGATATAAAGACCTACATTTTCTTCTTCCTTGTGGCTTGGTAGCCCAAAAATCTCCAATATGCTTCATACAGTGAAAACCCTTTTTTTCTAATTTCTAAATAGGGCAATGGCATCCAGGGCTTTCTCTCCAACTATCACCCCAAA
This sequence comes from Grammomys surdaster, assembly GCF_004785775.1. Classification (NCBI taxonomy): domain Eukaryota; kingdom Metazoa; phylum Chordata; class Mammalia; order Rodentia; family Muridae; genus Grammomys; species Grammomys surdaster. Next base: position 7,670,827 of record NW_021621071.1, read on the forward strand.
TGAATGGGGGTGAGGGGAGAGAAAGAATGTGTGTGTGTATGAGAGACAGAGACAGAAACAGATTGTGTGTGTGTGAGAAATGGTCATGGGAATTAAGCTTGGGAAGTATAAAAAGCAGGACAAAGTAGGGCAGGTCTTCTTGTGTATGTTAACTCAGAGTCATTTCTCCAGCCTCAAAGGGCAAGATTTTAAAGGCCTGATTATTTTTCCAGTAAAATTCTATGCCAAAGAGTCTAAAGTAGCTACAGACAAACGTTTCTCCTTAGAATATTGGTAACAAGCAGTTTTCTTATTCTCAAGTTGTTTAGTTTAACTCTCCTCCCTCAATTGGAATTCTGCGATGTTAAATTACAGAGGGCTATGTAAACCCCGTAACCACTAGTTCCCGATGTCAAGTGATGCTATTCTCCCACTAAACTCGTCCTGGAAGAGAGCTGTCTGACTTCTCCTTTCCGCCTCCAAGTCCCAAAGTAGCACCGCACCAATTTCAGATGACTACCAAGTTCTCATCTCGCTTCCAACAAAGTTTAACTAATTCAATGTCAGGACACAAATCCTAACCTGCTGGGTGCAGGAACAGAATTCAGGACTGAGCAGATTTAAAAATTATCTTTCAAGAAAAAAAGAGGCCCAGATTCCTGTCAAAAATAAAACTCTTAGCCAGGTGTAGTGGAGCGTCTGTCCTTGGGAGACTGAGGCAGGAGGAATGGTGAGTCGGGTTACAGTGAGGCAGCCTCACAAACCAAACACAAAACAACACATAAGAAACCAACACGAAGCTCCTCACAGCACTCTGCCCGTTCTGACCAGATTAATACCACAAATAGGGAAATGGCCTCTCCTACCATTTTCATGGGTTAGTATTAGTAGTTCCAGTAAATAGGGCTAATCCCTACCAATCCTGCCAAATCTTTCACTAAAATATTCAGTAACAAAACCTGACCTGCAACTTAAGATCATATATCTTCCAGTTTTATTACACTCGTCACCTTTAAGTTCAGTACCTGATTGCAAGGGAATATATTAACTGTACTACAGATTTCTCAGCTGAGTGACCAGATAAACAAGGTAGTGACCCAAAACAAACAAACAAACAAACAAACAAACCAAAAAGCAAAACAGCAACCAACAAACCAAAACTGTTTTTTCTTATTAGACTCAGTTGTAAAGTCTACAGGTAAGCACACTTACTTGACATGCTATCTGTATTGAATGGTTTACATAACTGGATTATGGATATTAACTTACTACTTGCTATAGATATTAGAATATGACAAGGATTTTAGTTAATTTTATGATAAACTAAAAAAATACAGTAAAAGTTAAGACTGGGCTGGGCATGACCTTTGTCATGTTATTCAACCTTTCTGTATGTGTCATTTCCTTATTGGAAAATAGGAATAACAGAATCTCTTCAGAGTTTTTAAAATCAAATGAAACACACTGCCCAAAATGTTAAGCGACTGAGCATCACAATAAGTAAGCAGTTGGTACCATCAACCTGCTTGTTCTAGAGCTCCTGTCTACCCAGCTGTTTGTAGTACTTGAACTTCAGACACCCGAGGAGTTTAAAAGTATCACTGACCTCCACACATCAAGGTGTGCCACACTCATCCTGCACTCATACACATTTTAGCTACCATACATGTGGTGCACGTTGGTAATTCCACTACTCAGGAGGCTGAGACAGGAGGACCTAAGGTTAAAGCCAGTATGGGCTAGATATCTCAAGAAACAATACGAAACACAAAGTATCCAACTGTAAAGCAAACAGTCTGGCAGGAAGCAGTCAGCACTGGTGACCCATCCTACCTCAGGATCTTCCATTCTCCACTGCATTATCTTGCAAACACTTCTCATTTTCGACAAAGAAAAAGTGTGACACAGGAAGATGAACCAAACACACAAGTCAGTTATCCACTTGAGTTCCCATGATCAGAAGAGGACATTAACATTTTTGTGTTAAGACAAACTCTCATATAGCCCAAGCTGGCCGGGAACACTATCCTCCTGCCTCAGCCTCATGCATATTTTGGATTTTGGTTCCTGTTCCTGCCCTCTTCCTTTCTTATAGGTCTAGCCTTAAATCCAGTTCCTCGTTATCATGTCAACCACTCTGGAGTTCTGAGACTACTCATGCAATTGGTGGATTTAGCTGCCAACTCTGCTTCTGGCAATGCCATCAGGGGTAGGGACATGTTGAACAGTTATGTTCTACTTGGTCTTATTTTTTTAATTACTTTATGTGCATGACTGTTTGCTTGCATGGGTATGTGTATACTGCCTAAGTTCCTGGCCCTGGAATGGGAGTTAGGGAAAGTTGTGAGCTTTCATGTGGGAACTGAACAGGGAACTGAACCCAGGCTCTGCAAGAGCAGCAAGTGCTCTTAACTGCTGAGCCCTCTCTCACCCTAACTTTATCTGTGGATACAGTCTGCAATGGTTAGTAGCTAACTTACTCTAAGTTATATATCTGCTATTACAGACAGACATTAATGTTGGCACCCTATGATTTATCTAACAGAAGCACATACAGATGCCAAGCCTAAGGAAGAAGGAGGTACAGAGTTTCCTATGCATGCATTTACACTCCATGTATGTCTGTGGCCAATAGTTAAACCACTGTGAAAAGAAAGAGGAGGGAACTTTCAGGCTGTTTCATACATTATTAAACTATCACCCGATAAACTATATAGTTTACAACCAAAATTTGTGAGTCAGAACACCCTCTAGCAAAGCTAAACTATGACATTAGAAATAGAAAAGGCAGAGTGTCCCAGTGCCCGTCACTCAACACTACTTACTGGGTATTATGATGCCTCGGAAAAGTCCATGTGAAAAAGACAGCTACAGAATAAAATAAATTTTGGTAGGCATTGTCTTACATTTCTTAATTAGAAAGGAGAACAGAGAATACTTGCTTCCAAGAAGCCTTATAGGAAAAGACAAGAAAGAGAAAACAGGCTAGGGATATGGCTCAATGCTTGGCATAACCTAGCATTAGGGTATGAGTTCAAACCTTAGTGCCACCAAAGGTGGGAGGAATGTGTGCTAAGACAAACACAATGATGACTTCAAGTGGAAATCAGGAATTTACTTACAGAGAAGAACTACAGTGTTTCAATTAGAAAAGAATACACCAGGACCAAACGGAACAAAGGTATCAGAGGAAGCCTAACATGGAATTACAACTCTTCAGAATGCTGCCTGACCATCACAGGCACAGGAAGAGGAAAGAAACAACATCAAGTATTTACAGGAAGACAGGAAAGCTCTGCTCTGAAAACTGCTCAGGGGCCTTGACTCAGTGAGCAATACATCAGACAATTTGAAGGGTACTATATTATATTGAGAAACGGAAGATACTTAAAATCAACAAAAGGAATTCTAATAGCACAAGTAGCTAGTAGTAATTTACATATTTAAGATCAATATACGGCCTACTTTTAAAACACATGAGCCTTTGTTTGCAACAAAAGCCTATTTTATAATAATGAAAATCAGAATAAAAGGGCCAGAAATAATATACCACAAACAATATACCATGTACAGGAAACTGCAAGAAACTGACCAAAGGGACCTTTAAGAAAGCTGGTGTTTCAACTTTATTCAAACAGTATTATTTGAATATTAAATTAAGTGCCTGGTGTGTGCAATGAGCATAGATAACCGGACACACACATTTAGGCTATTTTCCTACCTAGATGCTAATGGCTAACTGACACCACATAGCATCTGATGGCCAAGGCAGACTGAGGTTGCGGTTAGTTATACTGCTACAGAACACTACTGTATGTCTGCCTAAGGCCTTACACACAGTAGTAGGCATCCCTACCTCACCTTAAGAACTACTTTTAGGCTAGCTGTGGTGATGCACAAATTTTAATCTCAGCATTGGGAGACAAGGGCAGGGGGATCTTTTTGAGTTCCAGACAGTAAGGGCCACGTATTGAAACCCTGTCTATAAAACAAAACAAACACAAGAATGAACTCCTCGGGTGTCTGAAGTTCAAGTACTACAAACAGCTGGGTAGACAGGAGCTCTAGAACAAGCAGGTTGATGGTTACCAACTGCTTACTTGTTGTGATGCTCAGTCGCTTAACATTTTGGGCAGTGTGTTTCATTTGATTTTAAAAACTCTGAAGAGATTCTGTTATTCCTATTTTCCAATAAGGAAATGACACATACAGAAAGGTTGAATAACATGACAAAGGTCATGCCCAGCCCAGTCTTAACTTTTACTGTATTTTTTTAGTTTATCATAAAATTAACTAAAATCCTTGTCATATTCTAATATCTATAGCAAGTAGTAAGTTAATATCCATAATCCAGTTATGTAAACCATTCAATACAGATAGCATGTCAAGTAAGTGTGCTTACCTGTAGACTTTACAACTGAGTCTAATAAGAAAAAACAGTTTTGGTTTGTTGGTTGCTGTTTTGCTTTTTGGTTTGTTTGTTTGTTTGTTTGTTTTGGGTCACTACCTTGTTTATCTGGTCACTCAGTAAAAGGCTGAGTTCAGGAATATATATATATATATTTTTTCCACAGGAATGAATATATATATATCTCCAATGTCTTCCACAAGGCTAGGGACAATGGCTACAGAAATATTTTGTTTCTCATTATGACATAACTAGGACTAAATGACATATCTACTATGACTGCTCCCAAATGCACTAAGAAACCAAGAGAATGCCTTGGTTTTAGGTTGTAGACTTGTATATGCACAATTATATATACATACATTCTAAAAGGAACTTCAAGACTAAGATATTCCTAATGTTAGGTCACTAGTAAATCTGCCAAAAGTGTAAAAGAGAAAACTAACCATGAAACAAAAAGCAGTGGTAGCAAAAGTACTTCCCATATCTTTCTACTAATTTAACATTTCAATTTAATCAGTAGCTTATGCTAGCCACTTATCCACACTGGCTTGATTAATTTGACAAGTCTTTTATATTTCTCTGTTTATGCAAACATGCTTTGGATACTGAGTAAAGGCCACTCAGGAAAGGAAGGGGGGTGGCAGAACCTGTTTCCCTCCACCCGCACACACACACACCACCTTATTTACCTGTATAATTACTAGGTTAACAAGATGCAGTTTGGGGGATGGAGAACTAGCTGAGTGAAGAAGAGCCCTTGCTGCACTTGGAAAGATGGGGTTCACCTCCCAGCACCCAACTTGGTGGCTTACAACCATCTCTAGCTCCCTGTCCAGAGGCGCTTCGTCTGAGGGCATCAGGCACACACACTGTATACATACATAGGTAGGCAGATACACATCAGAGTAGATGAATCTTTATAAGCTATCTTTAAAGCATTCATTAAAGCTTTTCACCCCCCAATCCCATAGATAGAGGTTAACATTTTTTTCACATTAGCATATATATCAAGTGAAAAGTCTGGATGGTAGTCTGTTACAATCAGCAGAGCGCAGAGACAACAGGAAATGTGGACAGATACTTCCTGTTAACAATTCTGAGTTTCAAAGTATCCACTTGAGCTATTTACTTCTTGTCCCTATACATGGTGGTTCTGTCGGGGATTTAAAAACTAAAATCTTTTTTTAGATTTTATTTTATGGTCACAAGTGTTTGCCTCCATAATGTATCGTACCACCTGCATGCCTAGGGCCCAAGGGTGTCAGCAAAAGGAGGGTATCAGATGCCCTGCAATCAGTTAGCAATGGTTGTGAACCACCACGTGGGTGCTGAGAGTTGAACCTGGGTCCTCTACAAGAGCAACAAGAGCTCTCAACTGCCACGTCATTTCTCCAGCCCACATGGAAGACTGAAGAACACTTCTTTCACTACACGTGTATTCATGCATGCATACATCCACAAGCAAGAGCACCCGCAGCACGTGGACATTTGCCTGTCGAAGTTCGAGGACAACTTTAGGGAGTCGGCCTCTCCTCCCAGCACATGGATCCTTCCTGGCATTGTCTTGCCAGCCCTCCATTGTAGGGTTTTAAACAAATTGTGTTAGTATTATCTTACAATATTCTTATTCTAATCTGAATTCTTATTTATAACTAAGTGGATTTTATAGCCCTTGGAAACCTTACTGACATTATTTCTGAAGGAAATAAATGATATGATAAGGTAGTTTTTAAGGCTTAAAAACTGTATAAGATAACAGCTTTCAATTTTAAACTAAAAAAAAAAAGAAAACCAACAGAAAAAAACAAAAAAACCCCAACCACCCACAATGGACAGGCACCAATATACACAGGCTAGCCTTAATTATCTCTAGAAAGCTAAAAGGACTCTAGTTACCTTTTCTAGGCATCAGGAGGTTCTTCAATACTAAGAACCCTGAAGATTCACCAATACACAGTGCCTTGCCCTGACAGCTTTGAATATTCTTGGGAGTGCTGAGGAAAGCTATGATATGCGCACAGGGACCTGAGCTGGAGCCCCAGTATTAGAATGGGAGGGAACGCAGGAGCAGCCCTGTGGCTTTCTGGCTGAGGCTTTCTGGCTGGTTTAGCACAAGTGTAGGCTCTAGCTTCAGTGAAGTCTCTTCCTGAGAACTTAAGGTGGAGAGGGAATGAGGAGGACTCCCACCACAGGCTGACCTTTGGGCAGCCTGGGAGTTTCTAGTAGACGGTTTTTAAGACGCTTGAAAGTAGCACTTTCACAATCCTTTTCCAAAGAAGACATTATTATCAAAGACTTTCGAATCCATCTCAAAACCGACTTTACATTTCTAAACAATCCCAAACATACCGGGCTTCACATCTGTTTTGGCGGCAAACCCTGCTCTGCTATTTACTTTCCCTAAGCACTGATGTGAGTCCACTTCTGCTGTATTCACCTCATTTAATGGGGTCACTCATGCTTCATGTGCACAGAACCTTGTCATCTCACTACACTAGAAAACAGTCACCCTAAGTCTCAGTATGAAAATACCTACCAACAATCCAGGGACAGAGGAAGTCTGAGTTCTAGGCCAGCCTGTGGTCAATCAGGCCAATCAAGGTTATAAACTGAGAAACCCCATCTCAGAAAAAAACAAAACCAGAAACAACATAGTCAAGTACAATCATTGTAACACTTTCAAAAAAGGAGTGCAAGCAGCCACTCATGATGAACCTCAAGAAAGGCAAAGCATTCAATTCTTTATATACATTTTTTTTTCAATTAAAAGTTTTTAAAATGGAAGGCTGGAAAGACGGCTCCAGCATGTATCACTCTAGCAAAGGGCCCAAGTTCCAGCACCCACATCCGGCTAGCAACTTCCTGGAATTTCAGTTCCAGGGCTCTGCCCACCTCTTCTGACATCTGCGGGCATCTGTAAGAACGTGGTTCATACACACACACACACACACACACACACACACACACACACACACACGGGCACATACAGATGAAAAGTAGTCCTGGTGACATTGCCTGTAATGTCAGGACTCAGGAGGCTGAGGCAGGACTGCTAGGAACTCAAGGTCAGTAAAAGCTCTAACTCACCATCGGAAAACAAAACAAAAAACTCAGCCAACGAACAGGAACGCTTCACATTCCAGAGAAACAGTATGAGTTTTCTGTCACTAAACGATGGCAAAAGCCCTGCCATGGTGTACACACCTGTAATCCCATCAGGAAGCTGAGGCAGGAGGATTTTCAGTTTAAGGGCAGCCCTTGTTACACAGGGAAGCCCCAAAACCTCAAAAACAACAGCAGCAGCAGCAACACAGCCAGTAAAATCTAAGATTCAAGTGATAGTGCTTACTGGAAGGAAAGAAAGCACAAATGTATAAAAGCTAGCTAAGATGGAAGAAATCGCACTTTTTTTTTTTTTTATAGTAACCAGGACTGCATAAATAGTACTCAGTGGCAACCTGTGACGAATTTGGCTGTCCTGGACATAAAATGTGACTTCAGTATGTTCCCTAATTCAGAACCGTGACAACACCTGAGCACTTAAGTACTTAATACAGGCAGCAGCAGAGTGCGCTTTTTAACTCTCCTCCTCCGTCACCGGGGTTAGCTCATGGAGGCAGAAGCTCTCTAGTACTAATCCCTGAAGTGGGCACTGAACATCGATCGATTCCTTCTCTAAGTCAAGCCGCAATCCTGTTCTCTAGTGTTAACTGTCCATCCAAGAGTGCTGTTCAACGGCCTGACTTCTCTTCAGATCACCTAATCTCTGCCTTTTACTCAAGGTTTCAGTGGAAAGGAGCAAGTCTGGCTTTTTAACCAATTTATTTTTTATTTTTAATTATGTATGTGTATGTAGGTAGGTATGTGTATGTGAGTGCTTGTGTCCAAGGAAGAGGTCAAATCATCAGACCCCAAGGCTGAAGCTGTAGACAGCTGCTAGGCACCAAAGCAGGTCCTCTGCAAGAGCACTCCAAGATTCCAATAGCTGAGCATCTGTAACTGAATTTTACATTGTGTGTGTGTGCGTGTGTGTGTGTGTGCTGCACAAGAGCATGCAATGGTGTGCATGGGACGTCCCAGAACAACTGTGGGAGTCAGCTGTCTCCAGCACATGGGCTCTAAGCATCCTACTCAGGCTTGGTAGGAAGGTGCCTTTAACCTTGCTCAACTATCTTGCTGGGTGCTTTTAACCATGCTTTTTTTCAGGTCTTGCTTTGGCAAGGCTAGTCATATGAGAGAAAAAAAAAAAGATACCACTTTCTATAAAGGTATTATAAAATAGGCCAATCTATTCCTTTGTGGTGTAAATAGATTCCAAGAGGTTATAGGTTAGGGTCTTTTACTATCTGTGTGTTTCCCAGGTGTCCCACGTTGGTAGTTAGTAGTGGGCTGGCTACAATTCACAGACATTCTTTCTCCTTCCACTCTGAGAGCTGAAAGCCCTGGAAATCTTGAATTCCTCTCACCTTAGACCCTTAGATTTGACCCCAGAACTAAAACGTAAGTTAACTATAGAATAGTGTGCCCACAGTTTACTCGCCCACCTTCCTAGCTGCCTCCACAACCTGAAGCTAGTTAACAGATCTAGAGCTAGGTTATTCTAATCTTTTACAACTTCTCACTGTTTAAATAAAACAACAACAACCCCCCCCCAACTTCTCACGGTTTAACAAGATCACCACAACAGTTCCTAAGTATAAATAAAAGAAACAGAAGTTTCTCAAAAGGAAAAATGTTGCCACCCTGGAAGCCTCTTCGAAAAACGTCTGTTTAATGTAGATACAACAACTCTTCTCATGCCAAGACACAACATTAAAACCCATCTAAAGCTGGTCTACTGGAAGCGTGTCAGTAGCCACAGCTACTTAGGGTGAAGTAGTCAGATCATGGGAGCCCTTGAGTTTGAGGCTAGAGGCAAAAGAAGCGACAAGCCAAACCAGAAATAAGTTTAAAGAAGTAATTATCTAAATCTATGTGACCAAAGATGTAACAGACTGCCCAGAAAGACTGCAAAGAAGCTCCAATAAGCCAATTACGTATCAGTAAGGATTCTGAAACAAAGTCCCAGCACTCAGGATCTCTTGTTATAGCTTGTACTGGTCATTTTACAGTAAATCTTCAGTAATGGCTCATTTCATTGTGAACTTTTTTTCAAATGTTCTATAAGTTTCACAGAAAGATGTTTCCCTCAACACTAAGGCTCTCAAGTATCAAGGGCCCAATGCTGAGAAAAGCTTTCCAAAACCCCAATTTTTGCTTAAGAGCTATTTACAATCACCCATAGATACTGTTATTACTTGCCCTAAGACAACAAGCAGGTTTGTTGTTTTCAACACCAAGTCAGGGGTTGGAGTTGGCTCAGCAGTTGCGAGCACCAGCTGCCCTCCCAGAGGACCAGGGTTCCACATCCAGCGTTCTCAGGGCCCCTCCCAGGGCCCCTCCCTCACACCAGGCTCTGACTCCAGTCTGAGGAATCCAATGTCTTCTGGCAGCCAGGGCACTGCACTCATGGAGTGAAGACATTCCAACACTCATACATACATGTGCAGTTCAGGGAACACAGGAGATGACTCAGTAGTTAAAAGCACTTGCTGCTCTTGCAGAGGACCCAGTTCAATTCCTAGCACCCAGGTAGTGACTCACAATCACCTATTTCAACTCCAGTTACAGAAGATTCAACACCGCCTTGACCTCTGAGGGTATGCATACACCGACATGCAGGCAAAATACTCACATGTACAAAATAAAAATAAACCTAAAAACAAGTGGCTGGTTCTGCTCCTGAGACTTAATCACTTTTTTGGAGTCATATTAAAAAGACCTGTACACAGGGAGAGGCTTCATTTTTCAAACAACTTAGTTGGAACTCTTCTCTCTCTTTTAAACAGTCAGGGCAGAAAGGAATATAGCAGAGCTCTCATCCAGTTCACTCCAAAGAGTCACAAGTTGTGCTCACCATTGCTCTTGCACCATAGAAACAAACGTCAATACAGTAAGAAAGAGGGAAGGCTATCTTAGAGTCACAGTCATCACAATCATCACCATCATCATCAGTAGCAGCCTTGTACTCCCCAAAACATCTAAGCTACCTGCAGGATTCCTTAGATTATACTGTGAAAATCAATGTGCGAAATGATTCCTATTTAAACCTCCTCAAGTATGGGGATACAGATGTTATGTCAGTCCACATACGCTGAAGCAGGATAAAGGATGGCAGGTTAGAGGCCAGCTTGGGTAATATAATTTGCTTTTCTCAAAAGCAAGTCAACTGCTCCAAAATCACAGCTCACAAGCCACCGTTCATTGCAGTATGCTTTTCAAGGATCCTAAGTAATGCTGGAGAAGAGATGCTCGAGAGGGCAAGTGATACAGGAGTAACACTGAGGAGTCCTGTCTGATGACCTGTAACAACATTTACAAGTGAGACTTAGCCTCAAGTCCAACATCTCCATGTCACCTTGCCAGGGAAAGCAAGGAAGAAAAAGCTTCAGAGAAGGAAGATCGTGTTTTCCCAAAGCACCAGTGCAGTGGAGAACAGACTCTTCTCTCCTTATCTTCTGTATTGCAAATATTTTAACAAAATGGTAAAGCCAAACATCTGAAAACTCCCTAATACCAACACAGAGTTTGTGCAGTATCTCCAAATTAGAGAAATCCTAAGATTAACGAAAACTAGTAATAGGGAAACATACTTTTCCTTGTCCCCTTTTATCTGTATAGTACAAAATCTAAGACTTCACAGAGAGCTGGAGTTGTATTACTGAGAAGCTAACTCATTAGCTAGAAACCTCACGTCGTACCTGTGTCTAACGCATTAATGTCCTACCAGCACAGCAAGCTAACTTAGCACACGGAGTACTGAATGGATATACAGGGTACTGGCTGTCTAAAACTACTAAGTGGATGAGAAGAGTTTGCATTTGTAACAATTTTTTTTTAACTGAAACCTCCAGTTTCATTATGAGAACTTAGAAAGTCCCCCGATTTACTACAAAGTGATTAGTGCTTTGTCTAACAAGTGCAAAGCCCCATGTTTGAGCTCTTCTCTTGCAAATCATCATCGTGATTATGAAAAACACGTTGTAATGTGAGGATGAACTTCAGAGGACAATTAGAGCCCAGCTTAGCCCAACTTTCTACTTCCTCCCCAAGCTCCACTTGAAACTACTAAGTGGACAGAACATTGCTTTCATCTTTTTTCCTGTCACACAAGGCAAAGAGGAAAACCACAGGAGGGAGAGATAACCCACAAATGAAGCAATCAATTCCCTTTTTATTTTCAAAATAGGTATGGTTTAAGTAAAGAAAAAGATGCAGAGACACAGTCTCATATAACCCAGGCTGGCCTAGAACTTGCTGTGCAGCAAAGGCTGACAGAAGGTGTTTTGTCTTTGCCTCCTCAGATGCTGGGCAGAGACACAGCCTCATATAACCTAGGCTGGCCTAGAACTTGCTGTGCAGCAAAGGCTGACACAAGGTGTTTTGTCTTTGCCTCCTCAGATGCTGGGATTACAGGTACAGACCACCTCATGCTACGGCTGGGAGAAAAAAAATTACATAGTTGCTGAAATAAATTTTAGCTCTCCCACTTAAAACCGCCTTAACTCTGCAATGTTTGTAACAGCTGCTCTCTGACATCTCTGACTGACTATCTGCATGGCATATTCTAGGTCAATCCCCAACCCTGGGAGAGTTTACCCAGCAAGTTACCTTCTGAAGGCCTGACCTAGCTTGGACTGAACAGCTTCACCAATATAAAGTAGCACAATGATATGAAACAGTAACTAATAACCAGAACTCTTAGGAAGCAGTTAAGTATGTAAGAATTCAAACTCTCTGTAGTTAGAGAACCGTAGACATGAGTATATTTCCTAGACATGAGTATATTTCCATTCAAGCATCTCCAATGTAACCAATCTTAAGTACAATATTCCAGAATATTACCACTCTGTATAATAAAAACCTGATGGAAATTTTGTAATCTGTGTTGCAAATATTTTTAGAGAATTTGAGTGTACATTTAAAACATTGTAACATACCCTTATATTTTCCTTTCTTTCTTTGGTTTAGGGCCTTAATCAACTGCAGTGTACCCTTAATTTGAGCATTAGGAGTAAGCATAGCACTGTTTATGAAGTGTGAAAAATAAGTAAAATTCTTTTTCTTGATCAATTTTAAAATTGTGCTATTTTTAAGGTGACAAAAAATCCCCGATTAACTTTTTACAAAATACAAATTTTATTGCAAAATCTATTGCCAAAGGGATCAATCTTAGAATCCAGTCAAGTGGTTTCAAATAAAGGACAACAGATTACACAGCAAGTCGAACTTTTACTATAAATGGATAAATTCCTTCTAGTGTCTCTTTTATTTATGTGTACCAGAGTCTATCTGTGTGTGAATGAGCGTGCCTGCCTGTGGGTATCTGAGGAGACCAGAAGAGAGGCTGGTGGATCCCCTGGAGCTAGACTAGTGGTTGTGAAGACACTGGCACAGGTGTTGGGAACCCAATTCAGGTTGGGGACCCTCTGCAAGTGCAACAAGTACTCTTAACCCCTGAGCCATCTCCAGCCTTTTATTCTATTCTTTGTAACTACTGTTCCCAGTATATTCTTATGATTTCTAAGGAATTACTCTAAAGACTTTAGTCCTCAAGTGGTAATCAGAACCTTTCAACACCACTGCAAAATATCTACAAGTACTGCAAAGATTAGCTTCAGTATGAGACAGCACAATGCTGCTTACAGACAGTTGAATAAAAACTGTATCTAATGTTACAATGCACCAAGCTATGACTTAAGACATTGTTCTTCAAAAAAAAAAGAAAAAAGAAAGCAAATAGAAACAAAACAGCACACACACCCTTCACACATGTGTGAACCAACCAAACCAGAAGCACAAAACATATTCAGTCACAACTAAAAAGCCTTCGAAAATTGAGGAATTTTTTTTTTCAGTGAGGAGACTGAACCTAGCAACTTGGACAAGTGAGGCAAACACTGACCACTGAGCCACATCACCAGCCAGAAAGATGAGTTTTTCAGACTTTTAGTGACCACATGTTATCATTAAGGAGAAATAGCCTTTGACTATTTAGTGCATAATAAACACTAAACTAAGCTAACAGCAGTTCAAATCTAAACACTTTAGATCAACACCCACCCCTTACAATTTATTTTCTGGGAATGACACATGTAAAACCATAATGAGATCTCCTTGACATTCAATTATAAAATGCCAAATGTAGGGTGGTGGGAGGTTGTAAGGTGGTGGGAGGTGGACGTAAGGCCAGCTAAGTCCTCTCAGTTGGTTGTCACACGTTAATTTCATTCCATAACTATTAAGTACCTAAACAAAAAAGAGCTGAACATGAGCTTTCCATGTCAATCTTCAGACTTTACATTTAAAACAGCATGTACAGTTACATGTCATCAATCTCTGCATAAGCATTAAGGCCTTCAAAGACCTTTACAAACAGAGATCAAGTTATTCATGTATTTATTTATAGACATTAGCCCAGGCTAGCCTTGAATTTATGGTAATCCTCCTGCTTCAATCTTTTAACTGCTGGGATCACAGCTGCAAAATACCATGCCTGTCACCACTTAAAACAAAATAACAACAACAAAAAAAGGATTCTTTATTTCAACTTGGTAGCCCTTATGGGCCCTTTGTGGGAAGGCTCACTTCCCCTGTACAGCTCAAAAGAAAATACTGGAACCATAAATGACCAATGATAAAAGGATCAACTTGTAAAGTGAGAGATCACCAAAGAAAATGTGTAATTCTTTGTAGAATGATTACGCTGTTCTTCTCCTTGTCTCTGAATTTAAGTCCCAAACATCCCTATGTGCCCAGGTAAAATGCTAGGAACTAAGAATAAAGGAGAATTCCTATTCTCATGGAGTTTTCACTTAACTCTACTTAACTTTCATCCATAAGTGTCTATGTAACAGCAACATGCTGGTCACCTGAGGCCTGCAGAAGAAATCTATCCTGTCCATGGATCTGACAATTTGGTAGCACAGATAAACACACACAGAAGTGACAGAAGACAGGAAGTGAGACAAACCACGGAAAGAACAGTGGTAAGACAGACAGAAAAAAGGAGAAAGACACGTCCATCATTCCTGTGCCCCAGACCACAGACTAAAGATTAAGCCGGCTTAGCATGGAGGCCCTTCAGCTGTTAATCTGAGACGAGGTACATTACAACCTAAACAACCGTATATCCTTTGGATTTTACTTTGCAGCTTCCACAGATAAGGTCACTGAACTATTCTGTCAAAACAAAGTACAAGGGAATATAATGTACTACAGAGATTAAAAGTATGGATCATATCAAATAAGACTGTCATTCGGGATTCTGTGTCTTTAAGTAAAATTGTTCCCTCCCCAGAGTATTAACTTCCTCTAACCAAAACCAGGGAATGACACTACCCAAGTGGTTATTCCATACCATTTAGCTAAGGCACTCTTGGGGAAGAGCATAAGGAGACCAATAATCTCAACGAGATGTAATTCACAATAAAAAAAAAAAGTCACATTGCTTCCTGTGGATTGTCTTTTATGGATAGACCACTCACTGCCTTACAATCAGCAGATTCAGGTAACTGGTTATCTTATCTATTTTAGGCCTTAGTTTCCTCCTCCATGATTCGACAGGGTGGGACTGGATGATTAAAGAGTCTCTTTCCGGCCCTTAAAAAGCCCCATGACTCTAATATGACTTAATACACAGACTTCAAATCAGGTTTTAAGAGTGGTACGAGTTTTAAATTAAAAGAATGTCTCCATTCAATTAAGATACTTCTTGCTAAGATAAACTCCTTTTAGGCAAGTCCCGACAACATTCCAATTACACAAAAGAAAATTGAAAAAATGAATTTACAAGTTAGAGGCCCTCGGTAATATATTAATACACAGTGCCAGCAAAGCAAACATCCCAACGAGATTCGATTGGCTTTAAGATATTAAAAGCCCAGCCTGCATCGTAATGTCAACTTTCAACTCAGTTAAAAAAAAAAAAAGTGAGTTCTCATTACTGTAATAAAGAAGTGCTTGTATGCAAGGAGCCAGGACTCGCAGGGCCAAAATATCTTTCTAAAGCACTGGAAGGTGGGAGGGGGCAAGCGAAAGGAAAGCAAACCCATCTGCTCAAAACTCTGAAGCGAAGACGTTTCCTCCAAAGGCATCTTCTCCTCTCTTCCCCATGCCCACCCCTCCACCCCAAGGAAAATCCCGAGGGCCTAGTTCCCAAATTCACAGCGCTGATAAGTCAGTTTCAGAATCATCGAGATGGCGAAAAAAAAAAAAAAAAAAAAAGGAGAAGAGGACAAACTTCCTGGATTTTTCTCTCTGCAAGAGAAAAAGAGATTTCCTCTTGCTGACGAAGGGAAAGGCCCCTTTAACATTTTTTTTTTCTTCCTCTCGCTGCACGGTGGCGGCTGCCAGACTAGGTGGGGCTCGCTCCGCTGCCTTCCTCCTGCCACTTCCCGCAACAAACGAAGCAAGCCAGCCCCGATCCGGGCAAACTTTTTCCCCCTGTCAGGCTCGAGTCCGCGGGGCGCCGGGGAGTGGTCTCCCCGCCTCGCAACGCTGCTCCGCCCGGCCCCGGGCTGGGAGAAGCCCGGGTGTCCGCAGAGGACAACTTTCTGGTTTCCGCTCTAACTTCCACCCACCCCGCGGCAGGCGCCGAGGCGGGGAGCGGGGCGCGGCGGGGAAGGCTGCGGGGCCGCGGGCGGGCGGGTGGGGGTTCCTCGGGCGCTCACTTCCTCCGCCATATTTCAGACATTTGACCCCTTCCGCAAAGCGCGCTGCTCCCCCGCCGCGGTCGCCGTTCCTCCCCGGCCGCCCGGAGGCGGCTCGCCCGCCGAAGCGAGCGAGCGGGAGCGGGGGACATCCCCGCAGCCACCTGCCGCGTCCCCGGGTCCCTCTCGCCGCCGCGGGGGCCCCCACGGCTGCCCCGCCCGGCCCCGCGCCGCACCCCACCGCTCCCCTCAGCCGGCGCCCGGCCCCCCGCCAGCCTCGCAGCCACGCGTGCACTCCGCGCCCACCTCTCGCGCTGTCACCGGGTCGCCGCCGTCGCCGTCGCCCCGCGTATCCTTCGGGTCGCTGCTCCCGGCGCCACGGCGGTCTCTGCCGCTGCCGCCGCCGTCGTCGCCGCCGCCGCTGCCGCCGCCGCTCAGGCTGCTTTCCACGCCTGACTCTGGGCGAGGTTTGGCGGTGTCGCCTTGACGTCAGGCGTTCAGCCTCGCTCTCGCTTCCGCCCGCGGGCGGGGCGCGCAAGAGCGCAGCCCGGGAAGGGGCGGGCCCGGGGGCGGGCCCTGGCCGAGGGGGCGGGGTCCCGGCGTGCTAGTCTTGCTGTGGGCCTCGCCTGGGTTCTCGCCGGCCGGCTCAAGCCGTGGCCGCTCTCCCCGCCCTACGCCTCGTTGCTGCGGTCAGCTTCGCCCCCGCTGGCTGGCTGGCTGGCTGGCTGACATAATCGGTGTCAGTCTCAACGGAGCGCATCCGTCTCGACCCCAGCCGGATAACGGGGAGCTCAGGGCTTGGAAACCTCTGAAGCCTTCGCGGGGCCTCCAAATGCACACAAGAATTCAGTCGCCAACGCCCCCAGACCGTCGGTGTTCGCGTGGTCCTTTGTGCTGGCTGGGGAGAGTAGCTGGAGCAGTAACAGAGCAGCAGTTCCCACTCCCAGAGCGCGAGGGCAGCTTTTCATTTTTTTTTTTTTTCAAACGGCCTTTCTTTAGGTTTGACAAGTATTTCAGCCGGTGGTGTGTTAAGGAGGGCGAGCTGTCCAGATCTACCCTTGCCAGACGCAGTTCACGAATGGGTGATTCCGAAGCACGCTTATGGCCTGTACCTAAATGAACAGTTTATAGAATTAAAATAATTGGTTCATGGAAAAGCATGCCTGGGGCGCCTTCGTGACTTTATAGATTACTCATAGGTGTAAGTCTATGATGTGACTCCGAAAACCACTGTCCCAAAATGACTTGTTCCAAAGAGCACGAGAATTTACATAGACTTAGGTAATTAGAGTATTTTCACACCTTAGTATGAGAATCACACATCAGAGCTTTGTTTTGAAGACTTTATGCTCTGATTACGCTCTCTCTTAGTCCTCCTGGCTGGCCTGACCTTGCTATGTAGACCAGGTTGGCTTTCAACTCAGAGATACACCTGCCTCTACCTATGGAATGCTGGGATTAAAGGCATGTGCCACCACTGCCAGCTATTGAAAAGGTTTCGATGAATAAAACGATTTGAGAGGGAAGCACGGAGGGAAGTAGGCGATTTAGCTGGACCTGTGCAAATTATTCTGGAAATTTTACGCACCCTAGAAGAGAAATGGAGAAGTGACAGCTACTGTAACTCGAGTTAAGTGATCGAATAAGAAAGAATTATAGCTGGGCCTCAGGACACGAGTCTGTAAGAGCTCACCTCTTCTGCAGGCTGAGGAGGAGGTGGCTTGTTGCAAATTCTAGGTTGGCTGAGGCCACAGACTAAGTTAAAGGCAACCTAAACGGTTTTGGGAGATTCTCAAAGGGAGTGGGGGGTAGGGATGTAGCTCCAGTGCAAGGTCCAGTGCTTGTCTAGCAAGCGTCTGAGTGTGGTAAATTCTATCTTTAAAACAAAAAAAAAAATGGAAAAACATAATTAACAGTTGTGTGTGCTTCTGCATGCTTGTGTACTTGTGTGTGGGCACATAGAAGCCAGAGGTTAATGACTGGCCACCAATCTCCTGTCTCCATCCCCCTAGTACTGGCCTCCACTCTGGATTCTTATGTGACTGCTGAGGAACAGAACTAGATGGAACTTAGAACTCCTGGTTCTCCTGCCTGGGTAACAAGCACTTTGGCCCACTGAGCCATCCTACCTCAACAACAGTTTTTGATAGCAGCATTTTCCAGTTGCTTAATGGTTTATATTATCTGTCTCGACCCCAGAGGATAACCTCTGGTCAGGGTGGGGGGTACGGGGTCTTGGGCGAGGTAATTGAAAATTACTTACTTCAATAATTGTTCTCTTTTTTTTTTTTTAGAAAAAAAATACATGTATATGTCTTCATGTACACCAGAAGAGAGAGTCAGATCCCATTACAGATGGTTGTGAGCCACCATGGGATT
The DNA here is from genome assembly GCF_004785775.1 of Grammomys surdaster. Classification (NCBI taxonomy): domain Eukaryota; kingdom Metazoa; phylum Chordata; class Mammalia; order Rodentia; family Muridae; genus Grammomys; species Grammomys surdaster. The sequence goes on from NW_021621071.1 coordinate 7,689,346, forward strand.
GCTCAGAACCTCTGGAAGAGCAGCCAGTGCTCTTAACCACTGAGCCATCTCTCCAGTCCCCTATTTTATCAGTTATTGAATGAAAATTTGACAAGTCTGGAAGACTGACATTTTTGAGCAAAAGTACTGATTAGCCATGGGTTGTTTTGTTTTTCTTTTTTCTTTGTTTTTGTTGTTTTTAAACACTTTGACATCTGGGCAGTTGCTTTTTCTTCCTTTGAAAGAAGAGTGGAGCCAGCATTTGTAGTTATTCAAGATGAAGCGCGTTTATTATCTCACTAGGCCCATACCCATCACAGCATGTATTAAATCGTGATGGGCGCCGAGAGAACCGCACAACTCTGCATCTTGTTGCCCTGGACTCACTTTTGAATGTGAACCCCTTGTCCTATTTACCTGACAGACCAGGGTATCTGGCTTGTGTGCAAACCAAACTCATTACCATTGTCACCAAACCCGTTTTCTCTCCTTTTCCTTTGCTAATTGGATCACCTTCTTTCAAATCACCCACTCTTCAAGCCTGTCACCCTCCTCTGCCCCCCCCAACCCCCAATGGACCACCAACTGGTGCGTCTATGAGCAGCAGTTGGACAAAGTCTTCCAGGCTCCTTTTGATACAACTCGGCTCCTGGACATTTGCTGCCTAGTAGCTTCCAGCCGCCTACTGTGACCCATTTTACACATTGTTGCTAGATACATTATCTAAAAGCCAGCTCAACAAGTCACTCCCTTCCTCGGGAGCCTTTCAAGTACTCTTCTCTACAAAGAAGTGAAGGCGTGTTACACTTTTCTCTTTCACTTCCAACTGCCTGGTCAGAATGGACTTCTCATTTGGCTCAAGCAAGTAACTCTCCCACCCCTCTGCTGGGTACCGGTGATTTCCTGTGTCCCATCACTCCAGGCCCATCTATTTCCTGCAAGAAATAGCATCTTTCTCCTGATATGTCAGCCTAAATGTGTTTCTTTTATCTATCTATCTTTCTTTCTTTCTTTCTTTCTTTCTCTCTTTCTTTTTCTGAATCTCATAATACAGTATTGCTTTTCTTTTGTCAGCAGTGACTATCCCTCTAAACAGGGGTTTGCAAACTGTTTCTCTCAAGGGCCAGGTAGTACCTATTTAAGTCTTTGGAACAGAGGGTCTGTGTTGTAGCTTCTAAAAGTGAACAGCTGTTCAGCTTTTCAATAGTAATGCAAAGGCAGCCGTGAACAGTACAAATAAAGCCAGCAAGATGACTCACTGCCTAAAAACGCTTGCTGCCAGACCTGATAACCTAAGACCCACAAGGTGAAAGAAGAGAATTAATTCCCACAACGATTTACCCTTTGACCTCCATACTCATAGCATAAGTACACACAAAAACACACACACACACACACACACACACACACACACTAAATAAGTTAATGTAAAAAAATACAAAGAATGGATATAACTGTAGTTCAATAAAACTTTACTTATGGGTGGGGGGCTGGAGAGATGGCATAGCCATTGAGAAAGCTTGTTGCTCTTGTAAAGGAGCAAGGGTCAATTCCCAGCACCCACATGGTGGCTCACAAGCATCTATAACTCCAGTTCCAGGTTCAAAGCCCCTCTCTGACCTCCACAGACATCAGGCAAGCGTGAGGTGCACATCCATACATACACTCAGGGAAAAGTCGTACTCAACTCGTACACATAAGCTTAATGTAAAAATCAAAAACAAAAGCGCTTTCCGCATGGACCTTAGAATGTGACTTCCATATAATTTGTATCTGTCACAGAGTAATGTTCTTTTTTTTAACCACTGCTGAGCTCTGTGTTGAGCCAGGTTCGTGGGTATGAAACTTATATAGTAGCCCTTGCACTTAAAAGAAGCCTATGGCTGGTTTAACAGTGTAATGTTACTATGTTGACATTTTAAAGATTTTATTTTTAATTAATTAATTAGGTCTTTAGAGACAGAGTTCTCTGTGTGTAGCCCTGGCTGTCCTGGAACTTGCTCTGTAGACTAGGCTGGCCTTGAACTTGCTCTGTAGACCAGGCTAGCCTCCAGCTCACTGGGATCCACCTGCCTCTGCCTCCTGAGTGCTGAGATTAAGAGAGTGTACCACCACTGCCCAGCGTGTGTTCTTACTTTGTTACTCTTGGCTTCTGGCATGCTGCTAATCACATAACAGGCTTTCAAGATACATTTGCTGGAACATTCTGTTTCTAAAGACGCGTGGGACAGTGGGAGACTCTAGAATGTCCACTCAGCTTCATTTGTGAGCTGAGTGGTCCTGGGTCAATTCTGTAACCAAAAATTCCGTAATTTTTGTCTTGTACCTGTCTCAGAGGGAGATGATATCATCCGCCTTGTAGAACTTTAGATAAGGGGTAGCAAGGCCTCAGCCCTCAGGACAAGCAGAAGCTTAAAGCTAGTTTTTCCTCATTTAGGAAAAAAAAATTGGCAGAGTGTTCACCTATAGACATTGCTGTGTTTAACCTGACACAATATTTCCAATTCTTTATGCTTTTTGCTTCCTTAAAATTTGACTTTAACATTTATACTTACTTTAGCTTTATTTCAAAAGCACACAAAAGTATGAGAGTGGATTTTTTTTTCTTTTTCTTTTTTTTTTTTTTTGAGACAGAGGTCTTGCTATGTAGTTCAGCCTGGGCTCAAACTCCCAAATCTCCTACTAACTTTAGCCTCCCACGTGCTGGGATAACGGACATGTATCACCACACCTGGCTCCAATTAGTAGATTTAAAAATAAGGAATCTCAGCTAAAAGTGGTCATACCCAGTGCTCCAGGCTGAGGCAGAAGGCTAATGAGTGAGTTCCAGACTAGCCGGAGCTCTATGGCAAGGCCCAGACTAAAACCGGAAAGGACAATGAGGACCGTAAGTAAGTGTATTATTTCTTAACAGCTATGATCGTCAGCGTAAAACCAGGCTCATACTATTTAGCCTTCAACCAAGCTTGTTTGTCAGGAGCATTAACATTTCATGACCTTGGATCTTATGTTATTTCATTCACAAATGGAAAAATGGAAAACTGAGCCTTTCAACGTAGTGCGTTGTTGGCTGTTCCCGTGTGTGTCTGTGTGTGTGTGTGTGTGTGTGTGCATGTGTCTGTGTGTGTGTATAACATATACACCTTGTTCTGCTCCTTTGTAACCATTCTCCTTGGCAGGAGTTGGACACTGAGAAGAATAAGCAGATTGCTTGTTCAATGAAAACGTGGGGGAAAAATCTTGCTTATGTCCCCCGTCCATTTCACATTGTGTTTTTGGTCAAAGATTGCATTCCAGAGTCTACATAGTTATTTTATAAATTCTGTCATCAGGTAATTACACAGGAGACCAGGTAAGGGCATATGAGGCTCTGCAACTGTGGGAAAACAGCTGAGAACTTACTAGGGTACTTTGTGTGCCTCTACGATTTCTGTTTAGGGGAAACCATATACTTATATAAAAGAAAAATGAAGCCTGGCACATTCTACTCTGTGTAATAACTATAATAACGGCTTACTTGTCGCCAGATATATTTCAAATTGTGCCTGAACTCTGCTGCAGCAGTTGTGGGTTTGACCAACAAACCTGCCTACACCACATTAAATAAATCTAACAGTTGCATAATTTTGTCGTTGCTAATGTCTATGATCTAAAGCACAGATTACACCTAAAATTTCCCCTGCTCAAGCCTTAGCTGAGAAAACCTATAAAAATGAAAATGACATTCCGAGAGCCATCAGAAAACCACCGCAGAAGCCAACTTCATAAAATATACTCGGTCATGAAAATTTCATAAGCAATTTAAAGAGCTGGGCATGTCGCTCCAAGGAAAACTGTTTGCATCCCGTGTGTGTGAGGCCCCCTGTTTCATCTTCAGAATACAATGGGGGTGGGGGGGAAGCCTATTAAATTAAGAGAAATTCAAAAGCCATATGTAAGGCCTTGCAGAATCCAGGCCATCCTTGACTCAAACAGTTAATATACAAAAGATGCTTAAGAGTCAGACACGTCCTGGAACTTTGATCATCAGGATGCTAATTACTTACTAGTCTGAATTTTCTCCAAGTCCTGTAGGAAGGTTTAAATGGCCCATCATACAGACGAGAAACCAAAACTTAATCATCCAAAGTCATATAGACTACATGGCAGTTTCCCTGCTACCTTCTGGCATCAGGCAGTCCCTGGCCCCTTTATGAATATCATATTTCAGCCAGAGAAAATTTTCTCATGTCTATTGGATACTCATCTGTTTTTTCCAAAGTGTGGTCCTTCTCCAAGGCACAGAAGTCTGTTCTGTGAATTTCTTCAATTGCTGCTGTGCTACTCATTCGATTCTATCATTGTCTGCCCTGAGTTGCTTCTGTGTCCCCTCCATCCTGAGACTCCTGAGAACTGAGACTACATCTCATGCTTATTTGTAGGTGCCATATTGCTGGGGCCATAAATAAGAAGTTCATGTCATTTCAGAAGACTTGCCAATCTTGGTAATAGGCTCTAAAGTGGCCATAGTTGGCCTGTGACCTGTGGAAATCATTTAACTGTCTTTGTTTCTTTCTAATTATTAAGCTTTAAAATCTAGGACTTTAAAGAAGTATTTAAAATAGAAGGTCAGGTATAAAATGGAAGAATGGTATAGCCCAGAGGACAGGGCTCCCATTTGTGAGGCTATGAGGTTGCTCCAGCAGGGCAACAAATAAAGAAAGGAAGGAAGGAACATAGAGAAGTGTCTGGGCAGGCTGGCTCGACAGTCATCGTATGTGTTGGCATATGAACTCCTCTTGCCTTGAGGAGTTTACTTGTAGTTTCCTAATGAGTAAGAACCGCAGAAGCTGTGTGATAGGGTGGTGTATGATTAAACAATGCAGAGAAGAAGACAGTCCCCAACGCAGAAGGGGTACACAGTAGCTGTTAGCTACCGGTCCTGTGGAAGCACTCAGTCAATGTGGTTCCCTGCTGCCCCTTGTGGCACAGTATTCATTTTGCAAACTGTAGGAGTTCCACAAGTCCTCAGATAGCCGTTGTCTTTGTTTCTGACAGTCCTCAATTCAGGATTGCTTGTGTTCTGCGTTTGTTTCTTTTTGTGTGTGTATGTTATGAGTATGTGGTGTGTGTGTGTGCATGTGTGAGTGTGAATGCACAATCACACGTGTGTATGTGTGTATGGAGGTCATAGATCAACCCTGGGTGTCTTTCTCAATCCCTTTCCCCATCTCCTTTTTCAGACAGAGTGTCTTATTGAACCTGAAGCTCACCGGTTTGCCTAGATTGGCTGGCTAGCAAGCTCCAGGGCCCCTGGATTTCAAGTAGCACTACTGTACCCAGCTTTTCTTTTCCTTTCTCTTTCTTTCTTTCTTTCTTTCTTTCTTTCTTTCTTTCTTTCTTTCTTTCTCTCTCTCTCTTTCTTCCTTCCTTTCTTCCTTTCTTCCTTCCTTCCTTCCTTCCTTCCTTCCTTCCTTCCTTCCTTCCTTTCTTTCTTTCTTTCTTTCTTTCTTTCTTTCTTTCTTTCTTTCTTT
>NW_021621071.1:7694847-7712807 GCF_004785775.1 Grammomys surdaster
TTTCTTTCTTTCTTTCTTTCTTTCTTTCTTTCTTTCTTTCTTTCTTTTTTTGTGGATGTTGGGGATATAAACTCAGCTGGTCTGGAACTAAAGAACTCATGTCTAGCTGCTGAGATGACAGTTGTATGCCACCACCAATGGCAGATGACAGTCGTGCACCACCCTCAATGGCTTCTGTGGTTTCTTTTTGTCAGTCGTCTATAACCTGAAATTATGTAGTTACTGGAAACAGGACCTTGATACTTAGGGTGTGTGTTCGCTAATATGACTTTGTTTGTTTGTTTGTTTGTTTGTTTGTTGAGACAGGGTCTCACTGTGTAGCTTTGGATGGCCTTGAGCTCCTCACCAGGGTGGCCTTGAACTTATAGTGATCTGTCTTTCTCTGCCTCCTTAGTGCTAGGCACGTACGCTACCGTACCTGGCTCAATGAGACTTCAAGGCAGCTCAGAAAGGCGGCCTATTTTACTCCGCACACACTGAAAGCACGGTCTCAAGTGTTCTCTCCATCATGACCGTTCAGCATTGGTATAATTGATCTCTTGTTTTTTTTTCACAATACATCCTTGTGCGGTCTGCCTTTTGCTGGCTGTTCTGCCTCAGTCTCCCTTTGGGTTGTACCTTCCTCAAAGCTTATTCCTGGGCCCTTTTCTTGACTACTTTTTTTTTTTTTCTGGGCAATTTTGTAACTCTACCCTGATTTTCTGTGCCATCTAAGCACGGTGACTCAGCTCCAGATGCAGCACCACTTGCCTCCTGGAAAGCTTACCCTGGCTGACCTCTCCAAACCTGCCTTCCTCCAGGAATCCTTCTACAAGGACAGGGCACCAGCTCCCTAAGCAGAAATATGATGCCTCCTTCTACTTTGGTCCATGTATCTGATCTGTCACATTCCTATTGATTCTACCTCTGAGCTCACTGGAATCCGGCTCCTCGTTTCCCTTCCCATGGGTGGATGGCTTAGTCTATGTATTCTCACGTCCATTCCTTCCCATCCATTCTCTAGTCATAAGTATTTGTGTGTATGGGGTACATGTGTGTATATGTTTATGTGTATTTTATTGTATTTGGGTATATGTGATTGATGCATATATATATATATACATATATATGTATATATATATATATGCTTATATGTATTTTACTGTATTTGTGTGTATGTGGTGCATATATATATTTGTACGTTTTATTGTATTTGTGTGTGTGTGGTGTATGCATGTATATATGTTTATGTGTGTTTTACTGTACTTGTGTGTATGTGGTACATGCATGTATGTATGCTTATGTGTATTTTATTGAATTTGTGTGTCTGTGGTCCATGTATGTATATATGTTTATGTGTGTTTTACTGTATTTGTGTGTCTGTGGTCCATGTATGTATATATGTTTATGTGTGTTTTACTGTATTTGTGTGTATGTGGTACATGCATGTATATATGTTTATATGTGTGTACATGTATGTATGTGTGTATGTGGTACATGCATGTATATATGTATGTGTGTTTAGGTCAGGATCAGCATCAGGTTACTCTCCATCTTTTTTTCTTTTTGAGACAAGATTTCCTCACCGAACCTGTAGCTCAGGGGTTGGCTAGACCAGGGGACAGTAGTAATCCTCCTGTCTCCACCCTGCACAAAGCTCTGGAGTTAGAGTAGACTTTTTACTTTGGTGCAATAGATCTGAACTCGGTTTCAGGCAAGTGCTAGACCCACTGAATCATCTCTTCAGAGTCCTCTAGTCAGAATTCTAAGAACAATTTATATTCAAGAAATCTGCAAACATAGGTAATAGAAAAGACCAATGAACCTGTTTGTTGTCCTCGGTCCATTATGATATTTAATTTCATTTTGTTAATCTCAGAGTAAAGAAGTCAAGGCATTATTTTATTTCGCTTGTAAGCAATTCATTGCCATCTCTCACAGATAAGAATAATTAAGGATATAAGCAAAAGCTAGACATAGTGGCCCATGCCTGTGACCTGAGATTCTTGGGAGTCTGAGGCAGGAGGATTGTGGGTTTAAGGCCAGCTTGTGTAACATACAGGGACACAACAGCACCTCACAGCAAACAAACACATACAATATAATGCCATCACATTTAACAAAATTAAAAATGATTTTTGAATACAGTCTAATATCTAGTCCATACTTAAAATTTCCTGATTACACCACAGATGACTTTGATTTGTTAGCTCATGATCCAAACAAGTTGAAATATTCCCACATAATTGTTATGCCTATTAGATAATTTAGACTTGCTACTCCCTCTGTTGAACAGGTATTGGTTTGTGACACACACACACGGGGGGGGGGAGAGAGAGAGAATGCATCTTTCTGAATTGTATACAAATGGCAGTGCTTCAGGCCAATACCTTCATGAGCATTTGGTGATTAAAAAGCTAGTAGCTTTCACACTGTGTATCTCAATGAAGCCAAGAGTAAGAACGTAAGGTCCCCCACCCCCAAATACACACATCCCATGTAGATGTTATCTTATGTGGAGAAAATACACACAACAATAGGAAACCATCCCCCAATGCCAGACAAGACAAAGCTAGTTATGAACCACTGTCACATGAAACTGCCAAGCTGTCCCTTCACAAACTCCTGCTGTTTCCATCTGGCAAAGGTGCTGGAGAAATGAATAATATGATGACTAAGGAAGAATGGTTTACGTAGAAAAAGAAACCCTACTAAAAGATGATTCTGGGAGACACCTTATCAGATTCAGAAAAAAAAATCCTGCCCACACATGTTATGGGGAGTAGGCTCTTTTGGCTTAAGACAATACAGTTAAGAAACCAGTTACTCAGTAGGGTTCTGATAAAAGTTTTAGTAATTGTTCTTTAAAAAAAAAAAAAGACAAAGTTTCTCTATGTAATGTCCTAGACTCACTTTGTAGACCAGGCTGGCCTTGAACTTACAGAGATCAGCCTGCCTCTGCCTCTCAAATGCTGGGATCATAGGAGTGTGCTGCGGTGCTAGGTAAGTTTTAATGATTTTAACAGTAGCAAAACCCCCAGTCATCTATAGATACATATTACCCAAGACCTGCCCTGGCTGATGCCACCCCGGCTTATGTTGCTGCCCCCTTTTTTGCTTCGAAAACTACATTTTTTTACTCTTCTTTCTTTCAGACTGGCGTGCACATCACTAATGTGTCTATACATTTCCTTCCTGCTTTGCAGCAGACCTCAGAACCACATTTTTTTTTCTAGCACCCTTATCCAAATTCTTTAGTGGTTAAATGCTTAAAAAGGGGAAATAAAGTGTTAGAAGATCTTGGTAGCCAAGGGAAGGAAGTTATGTTTAAAATATCTTTGGGCAGCCAAGTTTATCTCTTTATTACATGCCTGCCTGCATGTAGCTACATTACCCAAGCTGTGAGCCACCCCAGCCTCCTGCCGCTCTCCAGGTAGTTAGCTTAAGATGGCGGATAAGAATCCCCTTTCCCCATGCTGGAGATTTGCACAGTCACAATTGCTTCATAAATGAAACATTCCTCAACAGGCACAGAGACGGACGGTGATAATCTTTGTAGAACAGTATGACTGTACTTAACGCCACATCCAACTGTACCCTTAAAAGTGGCCAAATTAATTACTTTGGTTATGTATGTCTTACCCAAATTAAAAAGAACAGTCTTCCGGTTTTGCATCCCCACTGGTACAGAAGCCCAGTGGAGACGGCACTTGCCTGGTGATCTGAGTCTTAGCCCCAGTTTCCACTTGATGGAAGGAGAGAACTAACTTCAAAAAGTTGCCCTCTGACCTCCACAAGGGGTATGTGATCAGTTGTGTGTGTTGTATATAAATTTATACACATGTATCACTAGTTATACATAGATTTATAAATCTATCAGATATTTAGATTCCAGAAAGCTAGGCTCAAAAGGAGACTCCATAATTATCTGTGAGAACTCACACTACCTTCTTTTTTTTTTTTCTTCCCTTCCCTTCTTCTCCCTCTAGCTCCAGCCCCACTCGCTCCAGCTCTGCTTGCTCTGGCCCAAAGGCTTTTGTTTATTTATTACATGTAAGTACACTGTAGCTGTCTTCAGATATTCCATAAAAGGGCATCAGATCTCATTATGGATGGTTGTGAGCTACCATGTGGTTGCTGGGAATTGAACTCATGACCTCCAGGAAGAGCACTCAGTGCTCTTAACCACTGAGCCATCTCAACAGCCCCTCATACTACCTTCTTAACTTTGAGTTTCTTTGCCTAAAATAAGGGAGGGGTGACAAAGTTGAGCATGGCACCACATAGCTATCTCTACTCCCAGCATTCAGCCTAGGACACATGGGAAGGGTGTTTCTTAAGAAACAAAATAAAAGAACCACCCATCTCACAAACAGGGAGAGTCGGATTCTTGTACCTCAGCCACGTCTGGTGCCAAGTCTGCACAGTTCATGGTTCCAGTTGCAGCTGCTCCAGGCTTTTGAACCTGAAATCTTTCTCTCTTCCTGCCTGCCCTTTGTCTGATCAAGCATCAGAGGCACAACGGCACCGGCGGAAGCGCACATACAGGAGATGGACCACGTGATATGAACATAAGTCTGACTCAAGTTCGGGATGGCTAGCACACCACATTTATGGACATTGCTCAGCAGGGCAAGTCCTTCACGAAGGTGGCCACTAAGTAGCCCATCGCTGTTGCAACGGATGCTGGCCTTGCATCCTTTCCGCTCTGTAAGCCTGTCAGTTACTATGAGTGAAACTATGATGTTTGGATGTGAATGGCCCCAAAGGTTTATATGTTTGAATGCTGGGTCCCCACTTGCTGATACTGTTTGGAAGGGCTAGGAGGTTTGGTCTTGGAAGAGGTGTCTCAGTGGGACAGGGCTTTGAGCACTCTCTGTCTCCTGCTTGTGGTTTCAGATGTGAGCTCTCAGTGGCTCCTGGGCTGTGTCTTTGCTCTGTCTTTGTGGACTCTAGCCCTCTGAAACCGTCACCCCAATTAAAGCCATTCTTTAATACATTGCCCAGTAATAGAAAAATGACCAAGGAAAGGAGGAGCAGGAACTCAGCTGTGGTATTTTATCAGTCAGCTATGGATTTAAGGATCAAATCTAGATATCAATAAATGTTCATTTGTCAAAAGCATCTGGGGTCCTGATCGGGGTACAGAAGGCTACCTTCAAATAACATTAAGGACAGCACAACCACTGTGGAAATGCTACTGCATCCAGCCGTCACACTGTGTGAACCGATGGATGGCGGTCATAAAGGACCCGAGAACAGCATGTCTAGAGGACTTTTATCTTCACATCAGCCAAAACCTTTACTGAGTGAGACAAAATACTTGACTCACACGGAATCCAAGTTAGTATCTGAATTCTGTGACTTTTTTTTCTTAAACAAAGGTAAAATGTTACAGTATTATATAATGTTACAGTTACTATTTTAAATAAAACAGCACATTGATAATTATTTGCACACGGCTTTGCCCACAGAGTCAATGAATGCTAGCTACTATAATTTTATTATAGTTTACTTCTGTGAGTTTTAAAAAAAATCAGTCCATGTTTACTTTCCTTTATTTTTTTTTAAAAAAAGGTTGATTTTTTAATTATTATTTTCAACAAAGTGCATGCATATGTGTGTTTGTGAATATGAGTACAGGCAGGCATTGGGTCTCAAGATCGGGAACGACATTGGTTGTGAGTTGGCTGACATGGGTGCTGGGAACCAAACTCTGGCCTCTCCAAGAGTAACATTTGTTCTTAACCACTGAGACCCAGTGGAATTCAGACTCCATATTTATGGTTCTTAGTGATGTCGTTGCTGAGTGACTTCTGAATCTACCACAGTTGTGAAGGTGTCTGATCCTGAAGTGACTGATGAACTTGGCATTCTGATGAACCGATGACATTTGATGGAACCGGTATAGGTATTAGAACAACTATACAAACACCCTGCTTTGCTTGGCAGGCAACTAACTGTTCAAAGAGAAACAGCAAGACAAACAGTGTGGATTTCTGAATACTCTGAAGGTTCAGGCTGGTTTTTCGGTTGCTTGAAACTATTTGCTGTGGGATCTAAGTCGCAGCTACCAGAGAAGTTCCTGTAGTCTAGCTCGTGATTTTTTAGTAGAAAGCAGGTGGTAAGTACGTATCTGCTGACTCACATACTTCCAAAACAATAATTGGGAAACATCTCTGTTGAGTACTCAGAAGTACGATCCACTTGACAATCATTTGTGTGTGACAGAAACGCTAGAAAGAACTGTAGAGCTGCCGTCTTTGAAAAAAGCTAAAGCAACTAACACGGGGGAAGTCGGTGTGTTCTTCATCTTACAAATGAACTTCCCACCTCAAGGTTGCTGCCATCAATGGATCCCGAGAAGACTGGACAGGTCCACACTGCCTGCGTGCGAAGCGAGCCAGAACCTGGAGAAAAGGGCATTTGGCTCTGCGTCAGTCCCAGTCTGTCCGTGCTTCTTCTCTCTGAACACATATCCCAACCCAGAACTCCTTGCCACATTAGCCTCTGGCACTAGTGCCTGGTGTCACTTTCTCAGCTGCTGAGTGTTCTGAAGTCACCCTTTGGAATTCCTGTTGTCGCCTTTGGGATCAAGAAGTGGTTCTTTGCTCTCGGCTAAGGGGAAGTGAATCACAGAAGCACAAGGCCCCCATTGCCCAGAAAAATTCCTTCCTCTCTCTTGGCTAACCTGAAATGGCACTGTTGAAACCGGTCCGGGTTAGGAAGACAAAAGTACCATTGTCATCAGAAAACCTTGGTTACAGTACACCCTTGCCACCTGAGCGGGAGAGGAGGGACTTCGTTCCCTCCAGCTCTCTCATTAGCACAGGTTAGTGTGTCAGATAAGGTAAATTGTTCCAGGGATGGCCTTGAGCAAGTGCCACCAGTACTCGTGGGGGAAGGTTTAGTGAGGTCTGAAGAGTCCTGAAGTTAAGTTATTCCGGGGCAAGACCGTGCTTGGACATAGACTGAACCTCAACCACACATTCTGTAGTAAGAATGGCGGGTTGCAAGTAACAGATTGGTCAGGGTATCTTAAACAGAGCAGGAATGTGCTAGAGGATACAGAGACATCCCAGGGAACCATGGAATCATTGAACAGCTAGGCCCCAGGAAGAAAAGTCCTGGAATTGTGACCATAGTTCACAGAGGTCCCAGCCTGTAGCTATGCAGTGGCCTGACTTGCTGTTTCTGAACTCAAGTGACAGTGAAAATATGACGTGTCTAGTTTACAGTGTGCTGTGAGCTTCCTCAGCTGAGGCCGTCTTCGAGGAGGAGAGGGAGGAGGAGAGGGAGGAGTCCAGGGGAAGTTGATGCAACAGAAACCGGAACCTCCTGTATGCAGACAGTGGCTGGAATGACTCTGTACTGGACAGCTGCCACGTACCCCCTGGTGACTGATCTTATCTGACAGTCCTTCTTAGGGGATATTGCTCAGAGATGGACTAGGACTGCATCCTTCTGAGCTAGTTTGCCTGAGCTCAAAGCCCAGCTCGGCCACTTTCTGGGTAACTTAACTGTGTTTGCTCACTTACCTTGGGGTGCCGATAATCACAGCCCCTGGCATATGAGACCCTTCATATGAAATGAATTAATACCAGGAAAGAGCTTAAAGCAATGCCTGGCCGGTGCTACACCCTTGATCAATAACTATTATTTGGCTTTCAGTACGGCAGGCTATTTACAGATCTCATCAGATGGATTCCCTTTAAAACCCAGCAGTATAACATGGAAGTTTGTAAAAGATGGGGGCCATCACGCAAACACTTTGCAGTGAGATGGCTGTTTAGTTAATGAGCATAAATACAAATGTGATACACTTTAAAAGGTAGATGAAGGGCTATTAAGATGCACAAGCAAGGAACAGAAGGAAAAATTAAACATAACCCGAAAGGAACAACCCATAAAAGAAACCATTGATAAATAGGACCACACCAAATTTTAAAGCATTTCCTCTTCAAAAAGGTACCGTTAAAGGAAAGCAAATACATGCTACAGACTAGAAGAAAGCATTTGCCGGGCTTGTGAGATGGCTCAGTGGAGAAAGGCGCTTGCCACCAAGGCTAAGGACCCAAGTTCAAGCCCCAGGATGCATATGATGGAAGGAGAGAACCAGTTCTTACAAATTGTCCTCTAACCTGTGACATGTGTGTGTCACATACCGTAAATAAATAAATGTAATAAAAATGACAAAAAAGAAGGTATTTGCTATTCACACATATGGTTAAAGACTTAGATCCAGAAAAAAAGAAAGAAAGCCTACCACAACTCAATAATACTAAGACAAAAAAAAAAACAAAAACAAACAAACAACAAAAAACCAAAGGCACTCACACATGAGCACAGAGCTGAGGCTGTGGCTCAGTGGTGGAACACTTGCTTTCTGTGTCCGTGGTCCTAGGTTGAATCCCAGTACTATAAATAGGACAAGAAAAGAAAATAGGAGCCCAAGATTTGAAAGACATCCACCAAAGAAGCTATATTAGCGACTAATAGACACACGAAAAGATACGACCTTGATATAAGACATGCAAATTAAAACTCATAGGGAAAAATCATTTGTTCATTAAACCTCGGGAGAATGGCTGTATTCCCCCATACTGTCAGCACGGTGAGTACACATACTTCTGCAGAGAGAATAAATGCAAAATGCTACAGCCACTTTGCACTGGCCAGCTAACAGTTTGTTGAGGCATTTATTTATTTACTTCGAATAGTATGTATTTATTCCACCCTCCTCAGGGTCCCCTAATATTTCCTCCCACCTTCTTTCAGGTCCTCCTCGTCCCTCCCTTCCTCCTTTCTTTCTTTTCTTTCTTTCTTTCTTTCTTTCTTTCTTTCTTTCTTTCTTTCTTTCTTTCTTTCTTTCTTTCTTTTTTTCCTTTTTTTTTTTTTTTTGGGTTTTCGAGACAGGGTTTCGCTGTGTAGCCCTGGCTGTCCTGGAACTCACTCTGTAGACCAGGCTGGCCTCGAACTCAGAGATCCGCCAGCCTCTGCCTCCCAAGTGCTGGGATTAAAGGCGTGCGCCACCATGGCCCGGCTTCCTCCTCCTTTCATAGCCCATCTAGTCCCGTTAATGGTGCCTTCACGGATGTAGGTGTGTGCCCATCCAGTGCAAGAGTGCCACGCCCCTTTTTTGGCGGCCATTATTGCCAACAGCTCCTCAGCTAGAGGCGGGGCCTCAGGAGCGCAGATCCCGTGCTCACAGGAATGTTGACCGGCTTGCTCTTCTGCAGGTTGTCTGTAGGTAGTAGCCACAGCTGTTCTGAGTGCTGAGTGTGACAGCTATGTTATGTCCAGAAGACGGCAGGTTACAACATTCCTCCCATCCTCTGGCCCTTTCGTTCTTTCCTCTACCTCTTCCCTAATGTTCCCTGAGCCTTGGAGGGTGTGTGTGTGTGTGTGTGTGTGTGTGTGTGCCAGGTAGGAGGGTGGGGTTGGGGTGGGAGAGTCGGGGTGGGTGGGTAGTGGTGGTGGTGGGTGGAGTGGAGAGGGCTGGTGGTTTAGGGTAGGGGAGGGGTGGGGAAGGGGGTAGTCGCCCATTCTCTGAACTTAAACTAGTCACAAGTCCCTACATTGACTGCTGCCCACTGCAAAAAGGAGTTTCACTCACAGAGATTTCAAACACCAATCATCTACGAGTATAAATATAAATGTTTAGAAGACAGTTCGACAACGTGTCCTGTCCATTTAAGGAAAACAACAGTGGTACGTTCCTTCTTGGGTGTCAAGATCTTTAAAAGTTCATTATAAACCCCATATAGTGCAGCGGTTCTCAGCCTTCCTGACGCCGAGACCCTTTAACACAGTTCCTCATGCTGCGTTGACCCTCCCCCCAACCATAACATTATTTTCGTTGCTACTTCATAGCTACAATTTTGCTACTGTTATGAATTGTCATGTAAACATCTGATGTGCAGGGTATCTGATATATGACCCCTATGAGAACGGGTTGTGGCCAGGCAGTGGTGGCGCACACCTTTGATCCCAGCACTTGGGAGGCAGAGGCAGGTGGATATCTGAGTTCAAGGCCAGCCTGGTCTACAGAGTGAGTTCCAGGACAGCCCGGGCTACACAGAGAAACCCTGTCTTGAAAAACCAAAAAAAAAAAAAAAAATGATAACAGGTTGTTTGATCCCCCAAAGGGGTGTCCACCCACAGGTTGAGAATTGCTGGGCTTGTTGGTCATGCCTGGAACCCTAGTACTTAGGAAGCTAATGGAGGAGAAGTTTGAATTTGAGACTAGCTTGGAACATATAGAACTCCAAGATAGCCTAAACGACACAGCAAGATCACATCTTTTTAAAGAACACAAACAAATAAACCTAACCAAATCAAAACACCGAAGGCTGGGCTTGTCGTCCTTAGTGGAGCACTGGCTTTAGTGAATCTGCTCCTTAAAAAGAGGTAAACATAAATTTAGCATATGACCCGGAAATCCACTAAATGCTCCCACCACAAGAAACATGAAGATATACGCTTGTATGAGCTGCTTATAAAAGTCACTATAGATAATGGCTAAAAGGAGATATAATCTTAACGCCTGCTGATTAGTTAAACACAGTGTGGTCTTACTTAATGGTGTATTAGTCAGAGCAACATATAGAAATGAATCTCAAGCCGGGCGGTGGTGGCACACGCCTTTGATCCCAGTACTTGGGAGGCAGAGGCGGGCGGATTTCTGAGTTCGAGGCCAGCCTGGTCTACAGAGTGAGTTCCAGGACAGCCAGGGCTACACAGAGAAACCCTGTTTCGAAAAACCAGAAAAAAAAAAAAAAAGAATCTCTCTCTTCCCCTCACTCTCTTTCTCTCCAGGATCTCACTATATTATACTTCAGGCTGGCCTCAAACTCTGAAGGCTCTTGTCTTAGCCTTCTAAGCACCAAGTCTGCAGGCGTTCCCTGCCACACACAGCTTTCCTTATTTTATGCCTAACCTCAGATTTCATCCCCATTTTTTCTTCGCTAATGTATAGTAACCCCACTCACCCCAACACTAGGGATCAAATCTTGGGCCTTACATGTGCTATACAGCACACACTCCACCCTGGAGCTTAATAGTGAGCAGGAGAGTCACTTATTAGGCTTGATAAATAACCTGCAGTCACAGTAACCACCCAGACCGGAGGCAACGTCTTCATGAGCTGTATCTATTAGCTTGCTTACTCTGATTTTGGTTTGACATTGCGCAGATTCCAGCATTACCTCGAGAGGAAAAGCTACTTTCTGTGGCTGGCTGCTAGTGCCTAGGAATTTCTTTGCTCTGTTCATACAGTCCTTACTCTGACAGGAAGAAAACAACTTTCAGGTCGAGCACCACTTCAAAAAGCCTTCATTTGGCTTAGACTTCCTGTGTTAAAACTATCAAACCTTCTGAAACTGTAGCCATTTGGGGGGTGGGGGAGTTGTTTGTTTTATACCCACAGGCTGGTAACCTTCTGAAACTGTAGCCATTGGGGGGGGGGTTGTTTGTTTTATACCCACAGGCTGGTAGAAGGTGGCTGGACATAGCAAAGCTGGTCATTTGCATATCTGTCCCCACAGCGGTCATTCCGCACATCTAACAGTGTGTTCTTGAGACCCTTCTTTGTATCACACGCTCATCTAGGTATTTAGGAAGCACCGAAGGGGGCCGGAGCAGCTAAGAGTACTTGTTGCTCTTACAGACTGGAGTTTTTCTAGTACCCATGTGAGGTGGCTTACAGCAATCTGTAAATCCAGTTACAGGGACTCTGAAACCTCTAGTGTCTGTGGATGCATGCGCTCACATACATACCCACATACAGGTACACACACACTTACACCTCATAGTAAAGTCGCCAAAACAAAAAGACATGGGACAGGGTAGTCAGGTCCCACCCTCATGGAAGAGTCTTTTTGCACTGATGCTGCAGGCCAGGCAGCAGACACACATTTTTCTGCTTTCTGGGTTTTCTCCTTTCCGTCTTGACTCCTTGGGGCCGTACTAGTAATATGACTAAACGGTAGATCTCCAAGTGGAGACCCTGGGTTTCTCTGTATAGACCAGGCTGGCCTTGAACTCACAGTCATCCTCCTGCCTCTGCCTCCCAAGTGCTGGGACTGGAGGTATGTGCTATATATGTGTGTATGTCTCTCTCTGTGTGTATGCTAGGGTGCCTGGGGAAGGCACCTCATTCTGTAGAGGTAGAGCTACGATCGACTGTGAGCTGCTGACAAGGGTTCCAGGAACCGAACTCAGGTCTTCTGGAAGAACAAGCATTCTCAAGCATTCTCCAGCCCTCGGGACGATCTTTTGTAAATTGCTGTTATTGATATAAAAATCCAATTTAAGTGTAATTACATCATATTCTGCCTTTCCTTTTCTTCCTCCAACCCCTTTGGTGTACTCCCCTTCCTTCTTATGATCATGGCTTCTTTTAGTGTTACACACACACACACGTGCACGCACACAAAATACAACCTGCTTAGTCTGTTTACTGTTACTTATATGTAGCTGATTATTTGACTTCAGGACTGATAATTTGATATTGAATAACCAATTAGGGGATTCATCCCTGGGGGAAGACTATTTCTTCCACTCTCAGGATTCCTTAGTTGCCTGTGGTACTTGGTCTGTGGGTAGTGCCCAGCGAGATTCCCTCCCCTCCCCCTCCATGACGGGTTAGCTTGACTGTTGCTTCTGTACTTCTTCAGATTTCCTTAGGCAGACTTACTGTTCATGCATCATGGCCAAGCTGTCTCGTCATTTCCAGGAGACCCAATCTCACAGCAGGTTTCCTGGTCTGCTGCCTCTTAGAATCTTTGCTTACTCCTCTTCCAAGATGCTTCCTGAACCTTAGATACAGGAGCTGGGCTGTAGATGGATCCAGTGGAACTGGACACCTCCTTTCATGGCAAGTGTAAGAGTCTCAGCAGAGACCACAGACACTGCTGGGAACGGTGACTATGCCATTGTCAGTGGGGCCTCCTTTACGTCTGCAGATTAAACAGAAGTTAACAGTAAGTTACGAGTGTTGCCATGGGAGGGAACGTTCTGCGTTTACTTAGACGTACATCAATTTTGTAATGTGGAATACGTTTGTACCATAATTTCCCCCAAGAAACAAGAACTATTTCTTAAATATTTCATAGTTCCGTGATTACATAGTAAATCAAGATCGCTTTTCAACTCTTGCCGTTTATCCGCCTTGTAAGGGTATGGTAGGTAGCCAACAGCATTAAGTAACATTGTTTCCAGAAAAAGAGATGAAAAATAACGGGACAATTTGGAGACTGTACAGAGGAAAGAAGACAGTGAACAGTTAGTCAATTTTTAATTAGGACCAAAAAGTAGAGAGCTCCAAACTATTACTTCTGAACAAAATGTAACAGTATCTTAGCTAACCCACAGTTAAACTGCCCCCAGGATACCACCTTTGCTGTAGAACTTGTCTAGTCTAGACTCACCCTGCATTCAATGGAGTCCAAAGAATCTTGGAACACAGTTGCTGGGATACCACATACTATGTATGATGCAGCCATCTGTATCTACCAGGAAGTTCTAACGTGTGTTGTTCCTTTCCTCCAGCCTGTCCAGAGAACCTGACTGCTCAAAGAATTTCCTGTGAGTCGAGGCACACGGCCATTACTGGGTAGCCACGCCCATGCCTTGAGCACCATCTATCCATCCTACCTTGAAGTCCAAGACCTTCAGTAGCTCTGTGGTCCAGGGGCCATGGCCAATCAGTTGGCGTCAACAAAGGAAAAGACCTCTTTGGTAGCATTGGATTAGGGAACTAAGGTAGGCCATGAACTTTGAAGACTATGGTAAAAGGCAAACATGGTACCCAGGAAGAAAGAGACTAATTTAGTCAAGAGCTCCTTTTTATTTAATTTAATTTATTTATTTATTTATTTATTTATTTTTTGGTTTTTCGAGACAGGGTTTCTCTGTGTAGCCCTGGCTGTCCTGGAACTCACTCTGTAGACCAGATTGGCCTTGAACTCAGAGATCTGCCTGCCTCTGCCTCCTGAGTGCTGGGATTAAAGGTGTGTGCCACCACACTTGGCTTATTATTTATTTTAAATAAAACTGGTGCTTCAGCCTCGAAAATCAGAAGAGAGTTGGATGGAGTTAGAAGGTAAGAACAGTATTAACTGGGCAAGGCAGCTGTGAGGTATGGCCAGGCCCAGAGGAAGTGAACGATGGAAGAAAAACCAGCCGTGGATTGTTTGGAAATTCCCTAGGATCCTGATGCTTCTCTTCTTGGACTTTTTCTTATTACTATCCTGAAGGCTTTGGTGGAGAGTGACTCAGAACGGCGGCCATGAGCAGGCAGTGAGTCAGACATCTACCACTTCCGGGATCCCTGGACTTTTCTGGAAGTCTTTCACCGCATACGTGGTAGAAAATTCCACCTTGGCCCTCCTTGACACAACTGGTGACATATCTTCTCGTGGAAAGTCTATGTAGTGTCCGGCAACCTTGTGGGGGTGTTAGAGGGAAAGATTAAAGGTCCAGGAAGGCATAGAGACTCCACAAGAAGACAGAGTTAACTAATGTGGACCCTTGGGGCTCCAGGAGACTGAACCACTAACCGGAGAGCATGTGGGGTCTCCCGCCCACGGGAGTAGAGGTGCAGCTTGGTCTTCGTGTGGATCCTCCAATAACTGGAGTGGGGGCTGTCTCTGACTCTGTGGCCTGCCTGTGGATCCTGTTCCCCTGACTGGGCTGTCTTGTCTGGCCTCAGTGGGAGTGGCACTACCATGTGCCAGGGTAGGTTGGTACCTGGGGTAGTGGGAGCTCCCCATTCCCAGAGGAGAAGAGGTGGGCGCTGAGGGTGAGGCTATGTGAGGGCAGACCGGAAGGCGAGAGGGGCCTTCGATCAGGACGCAGGGTGAGTAAATAAATTAATGGAAACAATGAAGAAGACTGTGTGTGTGTATGTGCGTGCATGTGTGCACATGTGTGCGTGTGCGTGTGGGTGTGTGCGCACACATGAGCAGGCAGGTGGCCTCAGATTCCCTGGAGCAGGAGTGACAGGCCTTTGTAAAACCCCTGACTTGTGTGCTGGGAAACAAACTAGGACTCTTCGCAAGAGCAGCCGAGATCTCTCCAGCCCAGTGAGAATAATTCTTAAAGGGAAAGGAACAAAAAGGAAAACCAGGGTTGGGGAGTGTGGCCCAGTGGTAGAGAACTTGTACAGCGAGGGGGTGCTGTGTGTTCAGTCCCCAGCGTTGTGCGACGAGGGCAGCCACCGCCATCAGACAAGACAAGGAAGCCAGAAGAAAGTCACTGGCTGTGTACTGTGCCGGAGAGCTAAAGGTTAATGCTGGGGAGCAAACAGAGATGGATCGAACAGTCTCACTCTTCCACTGAGGAACACCAAGGCTGACTCCATGGCCTTGGCTGCGAGGACAATTATTTTTTAAAAATGAGGAGGATCCGCCAGGGCAACGGCTGAGTGAGCTCAATGAGCGCTAGACAAGGCTGAAGACCCGAGTCCAGATTCTTAGTGACAGCACAAAGCAGGACGAGGCAGCAAGGATCTAGAACACTGGCACTGGGGTGCATAGAGATGGGGGTGGGCTCCAAGGACTTGCTGGTCAGTCAGCTGAACCTAAGCAGCAAGCTCCAGGTTCAGGGAGAGACCTTGTTTCAGGGAATAAGGTGGAGAGGGATGGAGGAAGGCACCTGGTCTCCACTTCCCGTCTCTATATGCACCTGCACAGGTGAGAAAACACACACACACACACACATACTCAGACACACACACACACAATACACATAGAGGAACACATACAAACACGTGCAGACACACACTAACACACAGGAACACATATACAAACCTGAACACAGATATTAACACATACACTAACACACATACACATACACAAATGCACATATGTATGTGCACTCTTAAAGAAGAAAAGCAGTTGGTAATGATATACTCTCTTAATCCTGGCATTTGACAGGCAGAGGCAGGGGCAGGTAGATCTCTAGTTTGAGGCCAGCCTGGTCTACAGAGTGAGTTCCAGGAAGGACAGCCATGGCTACACAGAGAAACCCTGTTTTGAAAAACAGAAAGGAAAAAAATATGAGAGAGAGAGAGAGAGAGAGAAAGAGAGAGAGAGAGAGAGAGAGAGAGGAGGAAGAGTAAATAAAGAGAAAGAGGAGAAGGAAGAGGAGGAGGAGGGAGAAGAAGAGGAGGAAGAAGAGGAAGAAGAGGAAGAAGAGGAAGAGGAGGAGGAAGAGGAAGAGGAAGAAGAAGAAGAAGAAGAAGAAGAAGAAGAAGAAGAAGAAGACGACAAACCAGAACATTAAAGGCTCTTGGAGCTGTAGCTTAGTGACAGAGCAGACAGACACTGGGTTTGAACCCCAGGATTGGGGAAAAACAAAGAAACAATGAAGTTCATTGACTATGAACTGTGTATAAGACATTGAAGGCTGACCCTGGATCAAAGACAGCATGAACACACTGGTCTCACAGAGCTTCTAATTTAACAACAGAGAATAAAATCAAGCAGAAGACGAACCATACAAGACAGACAAGGTGATGGTTTTCAAGGGAAGCATATTGGAGGATTAATCCTGAACCTTGTACCAGGCCGCTCTTACTCTGATTGGGAGGGTGTTTGCTGAAGGCTGGTACACATTTTCATTGTCGTTAATGGGGAAATGAGAAGCCGGCCCAGGAATTTTACTACCTCATGCATTATTCACGGAGAGCAGCCATTGAGTGGCTGAATACAGCCTAGTGGTTGAGCACTTCCTGGCATGCTCAGGGGCCCCCAGTTTGATCTTCCACACCGCAAAATAACTGAAACAGTGAGCTGGTAAATAGTTTGAAATAAATATATGTATAAGACCGTGGTCTGTGTTTTAAAATGAAGAGCTCAGTCACGCAGGTGAGTATATGGAGGCTCCTTTGAGTCGCAGCCAAAGGCTCTGGTGCCAGGGTTGATGTGATGTGAGGAACAAGATTCGTGTGTGCGAGTGTGTGTGTGTGTGTGTGTGTGTGAGAGAGAGAGAGAGAGAGAGAGAGATCATCAAATCAAGCTGTTCCTCAGAACCGAGATGCCAGGGCGTGACTTTAACCTTTGGAAAACCTTTCCTTTTGACTTAGAACTGTAGGAGGCCTTGGCGTTGACAAGCTAAAAATACTTCAATTATCTACAGCTCTCTTTCTCTGAAGCCTCATTGTTGAGCCAACAACAAACCTATTCAAATGAAAATACAATTGTAATAAGGTGTAGTTGCTTTCTCTTCCACTCTGGGGTTGAACCTCACTGTAATTAGCATTTTAATTAATTAATAATTAATTTTGGTGGCAGGATCTCACTCTGGAATAGGTCAGGCTGGTCTGGAAGTTACTCTGTAACCCGAGTTGCCCTCCAACTCGTGGTGAACCTCCTGCCTCGGCCTGGCAAGTGCTGAAAGTACAGGCATGAGTCAATATGACTGATAGCATTCTCATTAATTTATTTAGCTTTATTTTATTTTGTGTGTCTGAGCGTGTTGCCTGCATGTATGTCTGGGCACCACATGTGTGCCTGATACCTGAGGCTGTGGTGAGCCTCCATGTAGATGCTGGGAATCGAACCCAGATCCTTTGCAAGAGCAACAGCTGCTCTTATCCACTGAGCCAACTCTTTTCCCTACGTTTTGACCCAACTTTGGTCAAGAAAGCAAAATTGAGAAGTAGGGCACGGTGCTGTATACCTATGCTCTCAGTACTCAGTCGGCTGAGGCAGGAGGATCATGAGTTGATTAGCCTGATCGAAACAACATAACCCCCAAGCCCAACTTAAAGATACAGTCTGTGTCCCTTTCCAGAATATCTATTCTATTCCTGGTTTTCTTTGTTCCTCTGAGGAACTAGGAACAGAACCCAGGTGCTCACACCTGCTAGGCAAGTGCTCCATTGCTGCTTTATAATACTATCTACTTCTTAAATAATTCATTTATAGTTAGATTATTTATAATTAAGATAATAGTCAACACACACACATTATATA
>NW_021621071.1:7713207-7754013 GCF_004785775.1 Grammomys surdaster
ATTGGTTTTTCAAGACAGGGTTTCTCTGTGTAGCCCTGGCTGTCCTAGAACTCATTCTGTAGACCAGGCAGGCCTCAAACTCTCGAACTCAGAAATCCGCCTGCCTCTGCTTCCCAAGTGCTGGGATTAAAGGCGTGCACCACCACCGCCCGGCCACAACATATATTTTATATATAACTAATTATTATTTATTCTTTCCTAATCCTCACAAATACACACACAAGTTTTCCAGACTACTGGTTCACAACCTTCCTAATGCAGCAACCCTTTAATATAGTTCCTCCAATCCTAAAATTATTTTTGTTGTTACTTCATATCTGTAATTTTGCTGCTGCTATGAACTGTAATGTAAATATAGGATGTGCATGATATCTGATGTGTGACCCCTGTGAGAGGGGTCTCAATGCACAAGTTGAAAAATCTCCGTTCTGGACCATGAAGGATCGCTGTAGAGAAGACACCAATTAGCGAGGGAATCTCTGCCTGTGTCTGTTTTATCCCTTAAACGCTGAGCGAACTACCATGTCCGAGATGCGTGTTAAGTCTTAAGTCACCCGAAGCACACTGATAGCAAATGGAGTCAAGGAGAAACGTCAGTGGCTCACAGCCAGTTCATTCAAATTGCTTTAAAAATTGACACTTGAAGCACATGGGTTCGGCCACTCGGCAGGATAAAGGCAGGGTTGTAAATCTGAAGCCAGTTTGGGTTATGCATCAAGTTCAAGGCCTGCCTGGAATGTATAGCAAGATTGCGCCTCAAAAAAACAAACCCACAACATAAATAAATAAATAAAACCAAAGCAAAACAAGATTTAAAGAACATATAGTCTATTGTGAATGTATCATTTCTACTGCATAATTAAATATTTTTTTTAACTTCATGGAAAATGTTTTTTGTTTTGTTGTGGTTTGTTGTTTTTGATACAAAATCTCAGGTAGCCCAGGCTAGCTTCCAACAAGCCAAAGACAAGTTTGAACTGTTAGAGACAAGTTTGAACTGTTGATCCTCCTGTCTCCGCCTCTGAGTGTTGGGATTAGGAGCCTGCATCAGTTCACTATGCCTGGTTTTGACGCAGTACTGGGAATCAAAGCCAGGGCTTCCTGCATCTAAGCAAGTATTCTCCAGCTCAAGTCTTCGTTTTAAGACAATCTAGTTCGAGGGAAAAAGGAGAGACAGCATTACACCGGTGAGGTGGGGGGAGGCGAGTGTGGGGTAGCGGAAGCAGCGTCTTATGACCAGCAATGACGTCATTACAGAGTCTGTCCAGCGCAGTGCTTTCTCTCAGTGTTCTTCTCCAGGCAGTAGATCTGATAACCGTCCCTTCTCCAGGCTTGCCTGGAAGGGGCAAGCTTGCTCTGAAGCTGGGTGATCTCATTTGTGGGAGTGCAACTTCCACTATGGGGACAGCTCATCAAAGCAGCCAAGAGTTTACTTCATTTGTCCTAAACCTCAAAGTAATTTAAGTAGTAGCCTGAAAGTAAGCCCAGAACTGGCGATTCCTACAGGGGACAGCCCTACCTCACCACGTATGCCATTATGTCATGCCGTTTGTCTGGTTTTCCACATCCACAAACTTGCAGACTCCCTATTTCCTACTTTGGGACGCAATTTATTTTCCAGTAAAGTCACTTATTCCCCGTTGTCATTTGCAGAACGAGGACCAGTTTATTCTTTTGTCCTGAGAACTGCAGAGTATTCCCCTGAGATTTGATACCTACAGCAAATGTGTGAACGGTTCTTTGGTTCTTCTGTCTGTAAGATGTTTCCTTTCTTTTTTTATCCCTCCCCACCCCGCCTCCGCCTGCCTTGGAGGCAGTTTCTTGTTCTATAGCTCAGGCTGGTCTTGAACTTGAGATCTATTTCAGCCTTCTGAGGGCTGGGATTATGGACACATGCCATCACCCGAGGCAATTAAAGGTTTTAACAGCAGTAGTGTTTTTAGAAACTTGATGTTAGTGGCTCTAACCCTTTGCTTTAGCGGGAAGCCTTTTTTTTTTTCCTCTTTCCCTTCTGATGACTCTCTCTCTCTCTCTCTCTCTCTCTCTCTCTCTCTCTCTCTCTCTTTCTCTCTCTCCTTCCTTCATTCTTTCCTCTCCTCTCTTCCTACCCTTTCCCTTCCTTTCATTTGTGGGATTAACATCTTATGATAAAAATCAAGTGACAAAGAAGGAAACTCAGCCAGAAACACTTTAAATACTTCCCCCTGAAAACATGACTAGCCTGGATTCGGAGTACTTGCCACAGTTGAGGTCACAGACAATTATTTGATACTGAAGATAAAGGTATTGGCAATAGCCTAGTTACCAAATGTCAAAGGGACACACCGGTAGGTGAGACGTGCCCCCCCCCCAACTCACTTGACAAACGGTTAGCAATTTTTGTGGCAAATACTCTAGGGCGTGCTATTTAAAACAGACCTTATTTAAAGCTCCTCAGTGTGAAGTGGGTCATTGTTCGCTTCCCGGTGTTCCGATACAGCGCTCTGTACAAAATTTATGACTTTAAAAAGTTGAAAACTCACCCCTGCAAGTAACGGCGTCAGCCATTATTCCATCTTATTACAAATCTCTTAAAAGTATTTATAGAGGTGAAGGAATATGTCTTTATAGAGTTTGGCTTCTGTGCCGGGAGTGGTCCTTTGAGGCTACACCCCGAAGCTGCATTGCATAGCCACTCTCGACCTGATGGCCATAACCAGCTACTAAATCTTACTCTAGCTAGTTCTGTCATCTAAAATAGGAATCATGCCAGGGCTTAGCTCCCTTCTAAGGACTAGTCAGATAATGGCATAAGATATTTATTGTACTTCCTGATTCAGAATCAGCATTCTACAAATGTCATCTCTTACTCTGATAGCTTTCTCCCTATGCCTTAGCCTCTCCCCTTTTAAAATGGCTTACTGATCCTTATTTTTTACGTGAATTGCTGTCTTTTCCTGCATGTATATCTGTGTGAGGTGTCGGATCTCGCGGAGTTGGAGTTACAGACAGCTATGAGCTGCCATGTGGGTTCTGGTTCTCAAGAACAGCCACTGCTCTTAACCACTGAGCCGCCTTTCCAGCTCCCTCCCTCCTTTTTGAGACAGAATCTCACTATGTAGATCTGGTTGTCCTGGGACTCACTCTGTAGACCAGACAGGCCTCTTGAACACATGGAGATCTGCCTGCCTCTGCCTCTCAAGAGCTGGGATTAAAAGTCTAGACCACTATGCTTACCTCTTATGCATATTTTATTTTATTTTATCCTTTGAGCCAAGCCTCTGTTTTGTAACTGGCGAGTAAATTCATGGATTAGTTGCTGTTCTCTGAGCAAACCCCTGACAAGAAGCCACACTAGGAAGGAGAGGTCGGCTGGTTCATAGTTAAAGAAGGGAATCCAGTTTGTGGGGGGTGGCAGGAGCCAGGCAGCAGTGCCCTGCGGTTGGGAAGCAGCGAAGTGGACCTGGTACCCCGCCCACTTTCTCCATCTTCTTCAGTCCACGGCCCTGGTCAGTGGAATAGTACTGTCCACATCCAGAGTGGGTCTTTCCTTCTTAATTAAACCTCTCTACAAACCCTCCTAGTTATACTCAGGAATGTGTTTCCATGGTGATTCTAAATCTCCTCAAGGGTGTGATGAAGATTAACCTTCTCTGGGGTGGGAAGACGGCTCAGCTGGTGAAGTGCCGTATTCTTGGCACACAAGGATAAGGATCTGAGTTCCATCTCCCACACTCACATAAGAAACCAGGTGCCATGTGCACACCGACCCATTAACGGCCAAGTTTGCTAACTGAGCCCTAGGCTCGGAGCTCCCAGCAGCCGCTACAACGTGACACCATCTGCTCAGATCCAAAGCCCACACAGCACACTATACTGACACCTCTGCATGTACATGATAAATCATTCCGGGGTATTTCTATAAGATCCTTGGCTTTCAGAACAAATCAGAAAACTTCCATTTATCGGGGATTTAAAATAGCCAATTCATTTTAGTAACAGAAATATTGGTTACCATTTATTTCATGAGAGATTATTAAAACAATCAATTGATTAGGAAGCTTAGCTGAAGGAGGAAGAAACTAGGAGAGAGAAAGTAAAGAGGAACCTGAAGATGAAACACACACACACACACATGCACACACATGCACACATGCACATGAACATGCACACACATACATAGGCACACACACACATAGGCACACACACACAGACACACACATACTCTCATACACACACATACCCTCGTACATATACACACCCTCATATACACACACGCACATGCACACATACATGCAGATGCACACATAGGCATACACACACAGACACACACATACTCTCATACACACACATATCCTCATACACATACACACCCTCATATACACACACGCACATGCACACACATGCACACACATGCACACATACATGCACAGGCACACATACATGCACACGCACACATAGGCACACACACCCTTAGACATGCACATGTACCCTCATACACACATTCCTTTTCTTCATACAATACCCAATTATACATACACCCTCATACACACATACCCCTCATACACACACCGTCATACACGTACACATGTACATACATACACACTCATATTCACACACATATACATACACCTTCATACACACACACTCACACACATGCACACAGCCATACACACGGACATACCCTCATGCACACACCCTCATACAGACACACACACACATACCTTTACTCTCACACCCTCATACAGAACACACAGACACACCCTGATGCACACATACACCCTCATACACACACACACATACACATACACTCACACACTTTCTCACACGCATACGCACACTACACACACACTCACATACCCTCTCACAGGCACACACATACATAATTAAGAATAATAAAAACAAATATATATATATTTAAAGTTGGAGAACAGAAACCGTGAAATGGAATAGGGCCCAGCTATTTGCATTCCAGCACCGTTGAGTGGGAACCCCCAGCCTCAGTTTCTCTTTGTGCAACACTAGGATGGCAGTATCTACTTTAGTGATGCTTCTCTTGTTCGGAAGATGAAACTGTACCACGATTGCAAAACGCTTAGGGTAAGTGTGGAGTCTGGTGCAAGAGACCGTAACTAGCTTGCATAACCATTTTTTTTTTGAGGTTGTATACGTTTTCAAAGGTCTTATTAATAATGCTAGAACCCACAGCACTAGCGTTATCCTAACATTTCACGATCTAGAGTTGGAGGATGAACTAGAGCGCTTTCTGGTTCAATAACTTCATCTTTTTTTTTTTTTTTTTGGTTTGGTATTTTGAGACAGGGTTTCTCTGTGTAGCCCTGGCTGTCCTGGAACTCACTCTGTAGACCAGGCTAGCCTCGAACTCTCGAACTCAGAAATCTGCCTGCCTCTGCCTCTCAAGTGCTGGGATTAAAGGTGTGCGCCACCACCGCCTCAATAACTTCATCTTATGTTTGAGGAAACAGAAAGAAAGAGGCAGAGGGGACTGACTCACCAGAACCACGCAGCTAATTACAGTAAGAAGTCTGGGCTACAACTTAACCTGCTAACGGTTCCCCTGATTCTTAAAATGTTGCACGTGATTACGCAGTTTCAACAACAAGGGATGGAGCGGGGACACCTGTGAGCAGAGTTCAGGGTTCCGGCCAAATGGCGTTTATTATAGAATCAGTCGTATAGCTGAGGGCCTCCGTGCTCACTGTGCTGTGTAGTGAGGAGGTATACACTGTAAACGACTCGGAGACACAAGTGACAATCCTTGTGATGGTTTTTTTTTTTTTAAATGACAAAGCCAAGACAGGGAGCAACAGCAACAGAATGAAGGAGAGCAGGAAATGTCTCTGGAGACCTGTTTGAAGGATCTTGAAGCTGTGTGCACGTGTGTGTGTGTGTGTGTGTGTGTGTGTGTGTATGTTGGGGAGCTGTGTTTTTCTACAAAAAAAAAAGGCTGAGAAGTGGATCTCGTGGGGAAAGGTGGTTACTGCTTACCTCCTCTCCTTCGAAAGGAGGAATCAGGTCGTGTTATTCTTCTTCTACGTCAAATCCTTGCCTGGACCAAACAATTTCAGTAGCTAGAATCCAATCCTCTGCAGACGATGCCAGAGGCAATGCCCAGAGCTGAGTGGGAATAGCTTCACATTTAGCAGAACTGACCCCTGTTTTTCCACTGTCACTGTGTTTTGATTTCTAATACTTCCTGGCTGTGTCCTGGTACAGGAGGGCAGAGAACAGTTGGTCCACACTCCCCCTCCTCACTCCAGGCAAGTGCAGAGATGGGCTGCATAATTTTTCCTTTTGTCTATGGAGAAAATCCTAGGTTTCTGGTTCTTTGTTTTTGTTTGTTTGTTTGTTTGTTTGTTTTGTTTTTCACCATCAGAAGAGAGTAGGGGCTCATCTATCTATCTATCTATCTATCTGTCTATCTATCTATCATCTATCTATCTATCTATCTATCTATCTATCTATCTATCTGTATAGCTATCTCTTATTTATCTGTTATCTATCATCTCTTTATCCATCCATCCACCTATTCACCCACTATCTGTCTATCTATCTATCTATCTATCTATCTATCTATCTATCTACCTACCTATCTATCATCTATTTGTCTGTCTACCTACCTACCTACTTATTGAGACTTCTTCAGGAGCTGCCCAAATGTGTGTTGGAGGGAGATGCTGGCTCAGAAGTATTTTTCCTGTAACCCTAGGTTCTTACTGGATCTCTATCCCATGAGTTCCCAGAAGCAGACAACCTTTCATTTACAATTGGTCTAGGTCAGTTTAGCCAGCTTGCTTTTTTACTACTTAAACTGAAGGAAGGGGACTTCTGACAAGGAAGGGTAGAGAGGGAGGGCCAAGAAGTGTCAAGAGGTGTGCTATGGGTTATGGGGGTTCTGGAGGTCACTGCTGCAGAACTTGGGTCTACCAGATAGGGAGAGAGAGAAAATGTGCCTCAAGGGGATGAGGTAAAACACAAGAGAAGGTGAGGTGTTTTTTTTCTCTCTCTCTCCTCTCTCCTCCCCTCACTTCTCCTTCCCTCTGCCCCTCTTGGGATGATCCAGTCTTATGTGTTCCAGGCTGGCCTCAAATTTACTTTGTGGCTGATAATGGCTTTGAACTTCTGATCCTCTTACCTCTATCTCCCAAGAATTTGGATTAGAGGCATGTGCCACCTTACTGAGTTCATGCGGTGCTGGGATTTGAACTTGCAGCTTTGAGCACATTAGTCAAGCCTTCTGTCAAGTGACCTCCTTCTTCAGCCCTAAGAGGAGGTAAGATTCTAATGAGGAACTTCATGGATACCCTAACTTTCTTGGCTCTTGACTTCTCTGACCCTTCTTTGTTTCTCTATTGTATCTCAATAAAAGCTGGTGTATAAATATGTTCAAGTCTTAGGTGTGCCTCTTTCCTGGAAGGGAGACTAGACGGCCCCATCCTGTGTGGATAATCTTTGCAGATGTCTTTGCAGGACAGGCCTGATTACCTTGGGGCAGAGGGTACACTTTGTAAAGTGTGCATGGATACAGTCTGTGCCTGGAACAGTTGAGTTGGTACCCAGCTACCAGTGACACTTAACTCTGTGCGTTGATGCTTGAGTCTAATTGGCACTTCTGCTCACGGCTAGATCTGTCTTCTTTATTCAGGTCGCTTGTTAACGTGTGTACTTAAGTGGGAAGTGGGGAATGGGGAGTTGGCGTTTGTTCTGGGCTGCACCCTAGTCTGCCCTACTCCAGTAGGCAAGCTTAGCTTCCGCACAGATGCCCCGACTCTTGGACTCTCCCAGATATCCAGAGCTTTTCTGTCGCTCAGGTGACCATCTTCTATGTTCGGGTTTTATTTTTCTTTCCTTGTCACCACCAGCTCTATTATCCATGGCTAACTGTGTGTGTGTGTGTGTGCGTGTGTGTGTGCGTGTGTGTGATGTGTGTGTGCATGTGTGTGTGTGTTTACATGCATGCATGCATGTGTGTGCATGTGCTAGGAATCAAACTCAGGGGTTCACTCAAGTGAAACACAGTATGTGAACCCATAGTTTAAGTGGGGAACAGAAAAATGGCTTGGAGCTGAGAAGACTTGAGTTTGATTCCTGGCTCTCCTAGTTAGCCGCCTGTTGACTTTGAGGGAGTTTACTTAAAATTTGGTGTTTGTTTACTCATGAGTTAGAGATTGTGATGCTTTCTTTACAGGACTGTCATAAAATGCAGTGATATTTTGTGACAGATATCCAACATGTGCTAAGCATTTAGTTAACGATAACTGAGTTAATTGTTTATAACGCTTCTGGCCACCGTGGGATAGCTAGCTTTCAGTTTCTGTGGTGGGCATGGAAACTAGGGCAAGGCCCATGACTTTCTTACAGTTGGCTGATGAGTTATGACTGACTGGCTTCTAGGATAATTTCCATCCCCAGGATTAGAGCGAGCTGGAGATCTCATCCCTGACATTCTATTTAATGGATTTTATGGAAAAGTTTTTTTCTTCATTCCAAATCGCTGAACCTTTGATTAACCTTTTAAAAATCGCTTTATTTTTATTTATGTGTATGTATCTGTGTAGATTTCTGCCACACGTAGAAGGGTGCCTATTGGGGCCAGGATAGGGTATTAGATCTCCCAAAGCTGGAGTTACCAGTGGTTAGGAGCCTCCTGATGTGGGTGGGTTCTGGGAACAGAAGTTGCATCTCTAGAAGAACAGAAAGCGCTCTTAACTGCTAAGCCGCTTCTCCAGCTCCCTCTCGAATCTTTTCTAGTGAACCTAACACAGGTCAGAAGTACCTGTCTTTCTGTTCTCTTATTACAAGAATTCAGTCTGGTGGCCAGGATCGAAGAAAGATCATATGACTGTCAGGTGAAAATTTGCATTGCCAGTAGGCAGGCCATGGTACTAGGTCTGTGACTGTGACCGCACGGCCATGCAAATGCTGACTTAGGTTCCATTTTTAAGATTCATCATGTGCCTAAGGAAATATGTTGGTTCCCAGCACTCATTACTTCCTTCTTCCTGTTCCCGCCTTTCTTCCTGGTAGTGGTGAGGCTTGAATCCAAGCCTCACACAGATGTGCTAAGGGCATCCTCTACCCTTGAGCTACACCCCAGGCCTCTTACTTTTTCAAGGATATAGCAGAAAAGGAGTTTCTCTGAGGAACAGCATTTTTAAGACAGACTGTTCACCCAGACATGCATAAAACCACACAAGAGTGACCTCAGTGATACTGAAATCCAGAACCAGTACCCAGGTACTAAAGACAGCATTATATTAATGCTATCATCGTCGGCATGACTTCTGATATTATTAGATGTCAGTCAATACTGATGCTGCTATTTCTGACTCTCCCAGTTATTAAGTATATACCAGGAACAATGCCAAGAACTTTGTAGGGCATATCATGTCTAGTCCTTATAAGGATTCTTTGATGTAAAAAGTCAAAAAACTTCATGCATCTCAGGTACTGTAGAGTCATTTCCTCAAACTCTTGTAATAAGGAAGTTGGGGGTCTGGAGAGATGGCTCAGTGGTTAAGAGCATTGTCTGCTCTTCCAGAGGACCCAGGTTCAATTCCCAGCAACCACATAGCAGCTCACAACTGTAACTCCATTTACAAGAGATCTGATGCCCTCACACAGACATTCATGCAGGCAAAACACCAATGGTCATAAAGTAAAGATATATAAATCAATAAAAAAGGAGAGTGTGATGGTTTGTATACGATTGGCCCAGGGAGTGGCACTATTAGGAGGTGTGGCCATGTTGGAGTAGGTGTCACTGTGGGTGTGGGTTTAAGACCCTCATCCTAGCTGCCTGAAAGTGAGTACTCTGCTAGCAGCCTTCAGATGAAGACGTAGAACTCTCAGCTTCTCCTGCACCATGCCTGCCTGGATGCTGCCATGCTCCTGCCTTGATGATAATGGACTGAACCTCTGAACCTGTAAGCCAGCTCCAACTAAACGCTGTCCTTTATAAGAGTTGCCTTGGTCATGGTATCTGTTCACAGCAGTAAACCCTAAGACAGAAAGAATTGATACAGGTACAGTTCCCGTGGAAGAAGAGCAGAGAGGCTAAATGACTTGGCCAGCCTCACTTAACTGAATATGTGCAGAGCAAAAGTTTAAAGCAGCCCTCACCCCCCACCAACTCTGGTATAATATGAGTGCAGAGTTGCATTATAAACCTTCTATATAATTTCTATATCCTTTGATGAAAATTCTGACTGTAAACTGTCTCAATACAATGTATCCTTTTGTTTTGCTTATCATAGGATCTCAAGGATCTCACGTAGCCGAGGTTGGATTGACGGCTGGATCCTTCTGCCTTTCCCTTCCATGCCCAGGCTTAGGATGTGTCTGTCTATGGAGAGATTATCTTAACCTCAAATTCGAAAGTGTATTTTTAGATTCAGGATGAATTTCCTTTATTTCACTGATCTGACTTGAAGATAGACTTCATAAATGGCTCCCAGGCTGGTTTACGGCCTGTTGATAAGAATAACTATCAAGGCTGTCTTTTTACATCTTTGAAAACAATTCAAAACACATTCTTGTGGAAAAATCATCTTATTTGTGCTTGCCTCTTTAATAGTAGACTATGACAGCAGACCCATCTCCTTAAATTGTTCTTCTCAAGCACTGTTTTATTGTACAACTGTCTTCCACCAAATTGGATTTGGGGAGAGCTTAGAGCTTAATGTTTATGGGGAGTTTTCAAAGGGATTTGGCTTTTATTATTTTTTAGTCTCACATCAGATTTTAACGTTGAGAGAGAGGTCCTATACGGGACCTTTGAGACTGAAACCTTTTATCTCCAGACTGGTCAAAATGTAATATGTACAGGGCCAAGACATGGGCCGTTTTCCTGGCTCTCATTTCTGTACTAAGAAGATGTTCATGGTGACTATTTCTTATTCTGTTCTTCTATTCATTCTCAGACAGGGTCTCACATTGTAGATCCTGACTCATGGCAATTCTTCTGCCTCAGCTTCTTGAGAACTTGAATTACAGTCATGAACCAGCACAACTGCTTCTCACGTTTTCTTTAGCAGGGACTCTGGCCTATAGCTGAGTTCTTGTGCCATGTCTCCTGTTCAGGTCACAAGCACAGGCCTTTCTGGATGTCAGCGACTAGAATCGGACATTCATCACACCTTAGCTTTTGCCAGATGTCCATACTCTGAAAGATGCTAAGGTGAGGTTCAGTCCTGCTTGGCATCTAATCATGTCCCAGACAGAATTTCTGTGAGGTCCCTGATGGAGCATAGGAAACGTGGGGATTCTTCGATGATTTAAACAGGGGTCTGAACTTGGGAGTCGTTTGATCTGTACTTAAGAGTTGAGAGGTCTAGAAGACCATGGAGATAAAAAATTATCACATTTATTTTCATAATTCATGCTTGAAATTTAGTATTTCCCCTCATTATAAAAATGTTGACTCCAAATCACTGTAGATTTTTTTCCCCTCTGATTCTATCTTTAGTAGGAATCACAGACATTTTCCTTTTATATGGCAGGTATTATGTTCCTCAAAATATCATTTATCTCTATTTCTACTTTAAAATCATGGTAATTATTAGACCTACCATGACATCTTGAAATTGAATGTCTTAATAAAAAAGTACATATTATAATACATTCCAAAGATATTTTGAAAGCTCTATCTCAATATAATTGGGTTTCAATCTCAAGTGTCTTATTTTTGCAGTTAAAAACACTTATTTTTCCTGATAAGGGATCACCAGACTTCTAAAGGGGTGCATGGCACAGAATGAGTTATGAACCTCCCATGAGTTGATAGGTATGTGGGCTGAGAAAATGCTGGACCAATGCGGTGGGATATCCAGAGCATCCTCTGAGAGAGACTCATTGTATCTGCCAAGTTTCATGCTTCATTTTCAATCTGGCAGCTCTGGATCAGATGCCTTAGAACTCCACGAAACTCAGCCAGTCCATAGCCAGGGATCTGAGCAGATACCAGGGGCCACAAAAGATGGGGCTTCTATCCTCCATAGCCAGGGATCTGAGCGGATACCAGGGGCCACAGAAGATGGGTCATCTATCCGTGTTGTGCCAGACATTGAGCCTAGGTTGTCCCAGGTGGATTGCCATGCTTCCTGTGGATCACGAGCAAGAACCTACCCCTCTGATTTTTGTACATGGCTGTCTAAGCTGCCAAGTGCTTCTGTACTCAGTTTGAGAGAGCATGTGACATTAAGAGACATATAGGGGAGAGAGAGAGAGAGAGAGAGAGAGAGAGAGAGAGAGAGAGAGAGAGAGAGAGAGGAGATGGAGGCAGATGTTCATGTGTCTGTAGCAAAGTTTCAGTGTATCTGGTTTTATGTGGAGGTCCTTGATCCACTTGGACTTGAGCTTTGTACAAGGAGATAATGGACATAGGTTGAAGAGGAGGACCTTGGTCCCGTGAAGGTGTCTCCAGGCAGCATGTCAGATCCACAATGGATACATTGGGCATAGGAACACAGAAGGCCATGCCAGTGAGCTTCCTGTTCAGCTCTGGGATGACCTTGCCCACAGCCTTGGCAGCACCAGTGAATGCAGGGATGATGTTCTGGGCAGTCCCATAGCCATCACAACACAGCTTTCCACAGGGGCCATCCACAGTCTTCTGAGTGGCAGTGATGGCATGGACTGTGGTCATGAGCCCTTCCACGATGCCAAAGTTGTCATGGATGACCTTGACCAGGGGACCTAAGCAGTTGGTGGTGCAGGATGCATTACAGATGATCTTGGTGAGTTGTCATATTTCTTGTGGTTCACACCCATCACAAACATGGTGGCATCAGCAGAAGGGGTGGAGATGACGACCCTTTTGGCCCCACCCTTCAAGTGGGCCCCGGCCTTCTCCATGGTGGTGAAGACGCCAGTAGACTCCATGACATACTCAGCACCAGCATCACCCCATGTGATGTTAGTGGGATCTCTCTCCTGGAAGATGGTGATGGGCTTCCCGTTGATGACAAGCTTCCCATTCTCAGCCTTGACTGTGCCATTGAATTTGCCATGGGTGGAATCATACTGGAACATGTAGACCATGTAGTTGAGGTCAATGAAGGGGTGGTTGATGGCAACAATCTCCACTTTGCCAAGTGCAGAGCTGAAGGCAGCCCTGGTAACCAGGTGCCCAATATGGCCAAATCTGGTCACACCAACCTTCACCATTTTGTCTACGGGATAAGGCTGGCACTACACAAGAAGATGCAGCTGTCTCTGTAACAGGGAGGAGCCTTTATTGGATATTTTATTTATTTACATTTCAGATGTCATCCCCTTTCCCCGTTCCTCCCCCCAGAAATCCCCTATCCTACCCCCTCCTCCTTTTTGCTTTTATATCATTTTAATTACAAGCAAGTATTAAGGCCTGATCTAGGTTGAGGAACCAGCAATACAGTAGATGCAAATAGTCAAGGAACAAGCAAGACAATAAACACAAATAGTCAAAGAACAAGTAAGGCAATAAACAAAGTAATGTTTCTTTTAAGGATGTGGGTTCCCTTGTATTTCAGGCATAGATGTTTAGAATTGAGATGCCCATGGTAGATTTTGGTTGAAACTCTATTTTATTAGATGTTAGAGTGGCTACTCCAGCTTATTTCTTGGGTCTATTTGATTGGAAAACATTTTTCCAACCTTTTAATCTGAGGCAATGTCTATCTTTGATGCTGAGCTATGTTTCTTGTATGCAACAGAATGATGTATGCTGTTTTTTTCATCCATTCTGTTAGTTTGTGTCTTTTTTGTGGAATTGAGTTCATTGATGTTGAAAGATATTAAAGAACAATTATTATTTAATGTAAAAAAAAAAGAGAGAGAGAGAGAGAGATAGACTAAAGTCAAGCTTTAGCCTTCAAAATTTAATATGGATCTGGCGGGGGTTCAGAAGTTGATAGTGACTAAGGACTGCTGTCTTGACATCATCATTCTATTCTTTGATTAGTCATTAATGCAAGAATTTACTTTTTAAAAAGCATGACTTTAAGGTAGACATAATTTGGGGACAGAAGGTACATCGATTGAGTTGAAATTTGCCACTTATAATGGGAAACACCAAATAACAGTGCTTAAATAAACTAGATACTTCTTACATGAGGGAAAAATGTCTGGAGGCAACAATCCCAGGACTAACACTAGGAATAGCATTATATCCCTGTACCGTCCCTGAATCAAATCCGTCTTGTTTGTCTGTCTGCCACTCTTTCTGTAGGATGTGATGTTAAGTCTCCAGGTTGCCTCCTGCTTTTCTATGGCTAACAGCCCTTGCCATGGCTTCTGCATTCCAAGCAGCATAGAGGAAGAAAAATAGAAGGTTCAAAGAAGTCTTCTTCCAGCTGAACTCTTTACTTTCTAGCACCTTCTCAGTAGGTCCCAGTTAACTCTTTAGCCTGTATATCCTTGTTGGGAATACAGCCCTACCTATCTTTAAGAGAGAATGTGAAATACAAACTCATACTTGGATGTATTGCCAATGGAATTGAGGATCTATTCTTAAAGAAGAGAAAGGAATCATGAGAGGTGACTTAGGATCCTGTGTAAGCAGAGGGGACTTTCAATAAAGCATCATGAGTGTGCTTTGGAGAGTTCTCAAGGAAGAGAACTGGGGTAGCAACACATGCTCTAGGTCCTAGACTTGGCCTCTGCCTTTTATCTCCAACACAGTAAACAAACTATTTGTTTCTTTGAAGTTTAGTTCTTTCATTTTTAATGTGGATAGTTCTTTCCCTTTCTGCTCTTCAATTGTGAATGATAATGGTGGCAGTGCATGTGAAAGCGCTTTTAAAATGCTAAAAGCTTTGAATAAATGCAACGTCATTTTGCTTGTCTGGGATGCTTGGTGCTGTTCAGTCGATTTCCCAGGAAATCAGAGCACCTCAAACCTTAAGTCAGAAACAATTGGCAGCCCCATGCTGATTTATCAACTTTGGATAAAGTATTTTCTAAGCTTAGATGGGGAAGTGAAATTATGTCACCAGACCATTAAACGATGCCAGCTATATGCACTGAAATTGTGTTATAGAAAAGAAAGATAGAGTAAATATAGAATCTTGTTCTAGTTTCCTTTCTGTTGCTGTGATAAAACATCGTGACAAAAAAAAAGCAATATAGAGATGGAAAAGGTCCTGTCCCCTCCCACCATCTTTTTCAAGATACAGCCTATTGTTTAGGGGAAGGAAGGAAGGAAGTCAGCAGTTAGTCACATAGCATCCACAAAATGGAGAGCAAATACATACATCTTTGCTTGCTTGCTTTCTGCTAATTTTCTCCTCTCTTCAAATGTTTAAGACCCCCTGCTTAGGGAATGACACCACCCATGGTGGGCTGGGTCTTCAACTAACAACAACAAGAACAACAACAACAATAACAACAAAAAGTCCCCCACAGATATCGCCATAGGCTGATATAGATAATTCCTCATTAAGACCCTCTTCCTGGGTGATTCTAGGCTGTGTCAAGTTGACAGTTTAACCAACACAGTATATGGTATGGTCAATGTCTTAAGTAGAAGACTTGGTTATTTTTGAGAGGACAGAATCAGCAGAAACAGAAAAGGTTGTCCTGTAACCTTTGGGGACAGAGAGCTGAAGGGTAAGCCCACCCCCACCCCCACCCCCGACCCTGGCTGTGCTCCCCGGGTTTGAAGGTTAATACTATTTACTTGACAGGATCTAGAGTCAGCTGGGAAATAAGCATCAGGAGTACCTGTGAGGGATTATCTAGGTTAACTGAGGTGAGAAGATGAATCTTAACTGGAGGAGGAGCCATCTTGAGGTCTCCTGGACTGAATCAAAGGGAAACTGAGTTTCCTCAGAGAAAGGGAAAGTGAGTTACACACAAGTCTTCCCTGCTCTGTTTTTTGACTGGCAATGCCAAATGACCGGCTGCCTCGGGTTCCTGTTGCTATGATCATGAGAAATCATCTCCATCGTGACGGACTCCACCCTTGAACCTAGAGCCAAAATAAGCTCTAGTTTCTCTCTTTACTTGCCTTTATCAGATTATCTCTCATGACAGCAACAGGGAAAGCAGTTAACATACCAGGTTAACTCCCAAAGCCATTACACAGTCAGAAAGTCCTGACCTGTTCAGTCAGGACTGTGGCTGGGGGGCGGGGCTCCACAATCATTGCACTGCAGCCTGATTCAGCTCTTACTTACACCAGAGGGTCTCGGCTTGTGGGTCAAACCCCTATGTAGGACGGTGTCACACGGTCCCTTTTCAGCAGTCACCCATGACCATCCTACTTATCAAATATTTCCATTACTATTCATAACAGTAGCAAAATAACAGTTATGAAGTAGCGATTTAAATAATATTATGGTTGGGGAGGCGTCACCATAACATGAGGAACTGTCTTAAAGGGTCACAGTATTAGGAGGGCTGAGAAGCACTGATCTATACCAGCAGAGGCCTTTCATCCTGTCTCCTGTATTTAACTGCACTCCCAAGTGAAATGCCACATGATTGCACGCGAGAGCTGGAACCTCTGTTAATCCAGAGCCCTAGTTTCAAGAAAGTCTAAAAGAAATATTGCTTTATTGTCTCGATCTCTGCTAGAAATGGGATAGCTGTGGTGGTGTGTGCCAATCCACGGTAACTGCCAGGATTCTGAGAGTTCGAAGTTAAGATCGATGAGAACGGATGACATCATCCCAACGTGGCATACCCACAGGGGAATGAGCATCTAAGTCCAATACAGATTGACAGAAGCTGGGAAACCGAGGGGACACTCCTGCTTACATATCTGTAACACGCTATTTGTATGTTAGTCCATTCAATAGCATGCTGAGTGAGGCCTGCGGCTCTTTCATTAAGAATATTTTTTTTTTACTCCTCTATATAAATCTCTGTTTACTCCCATTGATTGGGGCCAGAATAACTTACTCACTTTAATGTGTTTACACAGTGCGACGAAAACACAATAATTAAAGTTCAACACGAGC
The DNA here is from genome assembly GCF_004785775.1 of Grammomys surdaster. Taxonomy (NCBI): domain Eukaryota; kingdom Metazoa; phylum Chordata; class Mammalia; order Rodentia; family Muridae; genus Grammomys; species Grammomys surdaster. Next base: position 7,730,151 of record NW_021621071.1, read on the forward strand.
AGAGCAGAGATGATCTAATGAAAGCTTATCGACGAGGAGAGTTCCCAGAATTCATCTTTCCACTTGAACAGCTTGGCAAAAAAAATCCAAAAATTTGCAAAAAAAAAAAAAAAAAAAAAAAAAGAAGAAGAAGAAGAAAGAAAGAAAGCAAGCAAGCAAGCAAGCAAGCAAGCACGGGTTAGAGTCACAGAAAAGAACCACAGTTATAATGCATTAAAAAATAATATGGAGGACAATGTATTAGAGTTAAGATAAATTGGTTGTTGTCAGGCTGGTTTCTGAGAAGGGCAGACTTCCAGCCTGATAATGCAGAACTTCCTTCAGGAATAAGACTCATGACCTCATCCTGACTGGTCCACTGGGGAAGTAGATTAAGATGGTCAGTGGTGGGAGAATGCCCCTGGCCCTCTAAAGGCTGATAAAATAACAGGAGGGAGGACCCCAGGACAACGGGCCCATGAGAGAGTGCTCTTTCTCAATCCTGCGAGTTGGCCTGAAGTGAGGCTCACTCGGTAAAGTTCTTGTCTAGCAAAATTGAAGTCTCACCTCCATCTCTGGCATCACAAAAGAATAAAAACCGTTCTGTTATTTCCCAGAGAGAACGCTTCTCCGTTTTTCTTGTTGCTGTTGTTTTCTGGATGCTTAAAAACTCCTAGAAATAATTGGAACCCCGAAAGAATTTTTGTTTATAGAAGTTACGTGTACATAACTGTCAATAGTTATCATGAATTGAAACTAAACAAAGTGAAAGAGGTGAAATTTAAACTATTTGTTTTGAGCAACAATAATGAGTCTATTTCATGCTAATATAGAGGTTAATTATAATTTGGGTACATGCCAAAGAACTTCTGTGCTCTGTTACCCAGACCTTTTTTTTTTTTTTCTTTCGAGACAGGGTTTCTCTGTGTAGTCCTGGTTATCCTGGAACTCACTCTGTAGACCAGGCTGGCCTCGAACTCAGAAATCTGCCTGCCTCTGCCTCCAAGTGCTGGGATTAAAGGCGTGTGCCACCACTGCCTGGCACACAGACCTATCTTATACTTTGAGTACTTTGTAGGTTCTTTGTTTTCTGAGACAGTCTTATGAAGTCCATCCTGGCCTTGAATGGCCTACATAGCCAAGGATTACAGTGAACTCTTAAGCCTCTTGTCTTTTTTCTTTTTTAATTTTTAAAAGATTTATTTTATTTATAAGAGTACACTACACTGTCTCTGTCTTCAGACATACCAAAGGTAGATATCAGATCCCATTACAGATGATTGTGAGCCACCATGTAGTTGCTGGGAATTGAACTCAGGACCTCTGGAAGAGCAGCCAGTGCTCTTAACCGCTGAGCTATCTCTCCAGCCCTCCTGTCTTATCTCCCCAAGTGCTGAGATTACATGAACACATGACCATTTTCAATTTACAAGTTCTGATGATGGAGTAACAGTCCTTGGTCATAAAGAAAATATTAGTTCTTTAATATAGAAACAGCCCAAAGGGAGACATATTTTATTATGTAGTATGTAGAAAACGCACAATTATCGGTCCTGATGAGAGGCTTCCATGGTTAAAGGCATGGTGGTCAACCTTGATGGCCTGAATTCTTGCTTTGGAACCCACACCATGGAAGGAGAGACATGATTTCCTCAAGTTGTCCTATGATCTCCACATGTGTTCTGTGGTTTGTGAGCATACACACACACACACACACACACGCACGCACACACACACAACTGTTAACATTTCCTTTGATGCTTTGGGAGCTGTGATAAGGCCATATGTTAGGATGAAGTATGTGGTACAGGATCATACTCATAAGCTAGGAAGTAAAAAGAGGAAAGAAGCCAGGCAGTGGTGGCACATTCCTTTAATCTCAGTGCTCAGGAGACAGAGGTAGATGGATCTCTGAGTTCAAGGTCAGCCTGGAGTGAGAGAGAGAGAGAGAGAGAGAGAGAGAGAGAGAGAGAGAGAGAGAGGAGAGAGAGACAGAGAAGAGAGACAGAGAGAGGAGAGGCAGAGAGGGGAGAGACAGAGAGAGACAGAGACAGAGACAGACAGACAGACAGAGAGAGGAGAGGCAGAGAGGAGAGCGAGACAGAGAGAGAGAGAAAGACACACACACACACACAGAGAGAGAGAGACAGAGAGACAGAGAGACAGAGACAGAGAGACAGAGAGAGAGAGAGAGAGAGAGAGAGAGAGAGAGAGAGAGACTGGGTTCCAGAATCCCTCTTATAGGGCATGCCCCCAGTGATTCTCTCCTTCCTGTGGGCTTGTCCTGTAAAGGTTCCATCCTTTTCTGATACAATCACAAGTTGGAGATCAAGCCATCCCTGTCTTTAACATATATACATGTAGATAAAACCATCCCACCATAAATGACCTAGGCATCAATACAAGTTAGAGACCACAAAGGGTTACATATATACAGCTAGAGAAACTGTCCAAACGTAACCAAGGTGAGCGTGATGTGTCCTTAAAAATGAAAATTGCAGAATTATTGTATAATCTGTCGGTGGGTGGGAGGATGCCCCTGCCCTTCTAAAGACTGATAATCAGGGTTAATGGGCAAAGTAACAGAGAAAGCACAATAACCCTATGAGAAGACTCCTCCCACCCTTGGACCCCTAGGACCCTGTATAGAATAGCACTTACTCTGGGGATCAAGCCACTCAAGATGCTCTCTGTGAACCTGTCTCTAGGATTATTTTCGTCCTAGCTTTTCCTAGTTCTGCCTGAACTATAGATGTCATGAAGCCAATTCAAGGATACCATGAGGGATCAAGTGTCCTGTGTACCACCTTTGGGAAAGCTTCTTGGAGCCTCATGAAATGCACTGGGTGTGTACGTGCCCTCAGGGTCATTAGAAGATGCTCATAGTCTCCTGCTTTGTCTGGTGACTTCAGAAACACAGAAGGCATTTCCCCGAATGTGAAGAGTTCTTGGTACCTCACAGCTTAAAGGTTAGAATTTACTTTAGCAAGTTAGATTTATCTACTGCCAACGCCCACCTACTTGAAATGAGAGATCTCTTGTGTGAAGAGCCACAGGAGAATGTATTTTGGCAAACAATGTTTCTGCCTTACGCTGGGAGGGCCTCCTACTGTGTATACAGAAATCTTTTGATATTCCACAGCAGAGGTTCTCAAGTTTCCTAATGCTGTGACCCTTTAATACAGTTCCTCATGTTGGGGTGACCCCCAAATATAAAATTAGTTTTGTTGCTACTCCATAACTATAATTTTTCTGCTATTATGAATTGTATTATAAATATCTGATATGCAAGATAGCTGATGTGTGACCACTGTGATAGAATTGTTCACTCTGAAGAGGTCACCATCAAAATGTTCAGAAACATTGTTTCAGAGCCTTCTTCTTGCAATCTTTGCTTTGGCCTGGTTGTGTTTTTTTCCCTTTTCCCTTCTCTTTCCTTCCTTCCTTTCTTTTTAAATCTTGTGTGCTTGGTCCATTCTTTGTTTACACATAAGGTCACAAGTTTCATCTACACCTTTCTTTAGTTGAATGGACTTAATCAAAGCTAGTCCTTTGCCATAGAAAGTAGTATTTTTTCTAAGTTTTTCACAAGTAAGAATTCTTTTATTCTCAAAGATAATCACATTTACTCTTTAATCTTATGGGTTATTAATAATTAAACATTGTCTTAGGTGTTATATATACATTCTTTTAAAAAATTATTTATTTTATGTATTTGAGTGCTCTATCTGCACACCTGCATGCCCGAAGAGGGCATCAGATCCCATTAGGGATGGTTGTGAGCCACCATGTGGTTGCTGGGAATTGAACTCAGGACCTCTGGAAGAGCAGCCAGTGCTCTTAACCGCTGAGCCATCTCTCCAGTCCTTTATATATATTCTTTAAGAAAATATCCTTTAAGAAAATTTAAAGTTAGCCAGGCGGTGGTGGCGCACACCTTTAATCCCAGCACTTGGGAGACAGAGGCCAGCCTGGTCTACAGAGTGAGTTCCAGGACAGCCAGGGCTACACAGAGAAACCCTGTCTCGAAAAACCAAAAAAAAAAAAAAAAAAAAAAAAAAAAAAAAAAAAAGGAAGAAGAAGAAAAAAGAAAAAAAATTTAAAGTTATACTTCTTTTTTCCTTCCTCCTCCTCCTCTTCCTCCTCCTCCTCCTCTTTTTCCTCCTTCTCTTCCTTTACCTCCTCTTCCTCCTCACCCTCTCTCTCTCTCTCTCTCTCTGAGACAGGATTTCTCTGTGTAGTCCTGGCTGTCTCAGAACTCTCTCTGTAGACCAGGCTGGCCTCAAAGGCACATGCCCAGCTAAATTACATTTAAGAAACTATACTTATTTATTTTTATATGTTTGCATAGGGGAGTCCACATGTGTCACTGAGTACATGTGTCATTCAGAGGGTAACTGGAGTTGGCCCTCTCCTTACAGTAGTTTTGTGGTTATAATGATAATTATATGCAGAGAAATGTCTTACCTTTAGAACCTTCCTTAAGTCATAGCTCAATATCACTTGTGTAATTTTACAAAAAAATTTCATTACTTGAATTCCCTAAGTCGAGATGCTGAGTCCGCAACGTATTTTGTGTTCCATACTTGGGCACTTAGGGTTTGCGAAGCTGTTTGGAAAAATGATCACAGAATGTCCAGTCGTGTCACAGGAACAAAGTACGTAGATCTAGAGTCCCCCATGTTTCAATGTTAGTGAGCCACCCACAACCTCTATACCTATGTTGCTTTCTGAAGTGTGTACAGACCTTCCTTCCTAATGCCAAACAGACAAACTGCACTGCAGACAATTTTATAAGGACTCAGTCCTCACAGAACACGCTGTAGCTGGAAGTGGAAGAAAATAAAAGCTGCGAATGAACCAGTGAGGGGGAAAAAAAGAGAAAAACATTTGCAAAAGAACCCCCACATCGAACCTAGGGACTGACCACGTGACATTTCTTTTTGCTTCCTTAATGGTTTGCTATTTGGTTGACCAGCTGGCCAACCAATCTCTAAAGGCTTCATATCCTGTCTTCCAATTATGGGACTACAGACTAATGTGTTTGCTGTGCTTCGCGGTGACATCTTGGATCATTTAACTAATTGCTTTACACAGGTTACTTTCCTTTATCAGCGCCATAAAAAACGGAGGCTGGCGGCAGCATCTGCGGTCCCTGCAAAGAGAGGCCTCAGAAGCTGGTGCTTCGTGGGCTCCTCCTTTGCTGTTGCCTAGCACTTCGAGGAGAACGGAAAGGTTGAAGGAAAATGAACCGTGCGTTTTGTAAACACACAAAGCAGTATGGAGATAGGTTAACTCTGTCGATCGGATAGTTACGGTGCGAAATCATCCGGAACAACTATACTTGGCAGTTTTCCATCTTGGAAATGTGTGCCGTGGATAGTTTGTGCCAAGCCATCCTTGTTCTGTGATAATTAACGGTTTAAGAAAGATGATGGCTTAAGTCAGGACTTTTCGGTGTTCCCTCTATTACAGCATCAGGTGAACGATGATCTGAATATTCATGACCTGAGGAAGCCGTAAGCATGTCTCTGCTTCTGCTACTGATGGGGGTAGCATGGTAGTCTCCTTTTCTTCCTCCTCGTTTTCTTCCTCCTCTTCCTTCACCTTTTATTTTATTTTATTGTTTTTAGATTTTTAAAGTTTCATTTCTAATTATGTGTATGTGTGTATCTCAGTGTATGTCATATGTATTTGAGTACCCAAAGAGGCCAGAGGAGGGTGTTGGATTTTCCCGAGCTATAAGAGGTTATGAGTGTTCATTGTAGGCACTGGGAATTGAACTTGTGTTCTCTGAGAGAGCAGCAAGCACTCTTAACTGTAGAGCCACCTCTTTAGTCTCAGCTCTTCTTTTGTTTGCAGGGCTCATCCTGTTGGGTTGAACAGGGACAACTCCTTACTTAATAATTTTTTTTTTCCAGAGAGATTGATAGTTTTACAAGAACTTAGACTTAAAAAGCCTCCTTTAGGGAGGGGGGGAGTGAGCCGGGCAGTGGTGGCCCACGCCTTTAACTCCAGCACTTGGGAGGCAGAGGCAGGTGGATTTCTGAGTTCGAGGGCAGCCTGGTTTACAGAGTGAGTTCCAGGACAGCCAGGACTACACAGAGAAACCCTGTCTTGAAAAACCAAAAAAGAAAAAAAAAAAAAAAAGTAAAGGGCTGGAAAGATGGCTCAGCCATTAAAGGCTAGGCTCACAACCAAAAATGTAAGGGAGTGGGGAGTGGGGGAAGGATTGTGGGTGGTGGTGACTGGGAGAAGAGCACTGAGTGAGAGATATAAAGTAAGAAAAAGAAAGAAAAAAGAAAGAAAATGTCAATGGCTTTGAAAAAAAAAAGAGAGAAAGAAAGGAAAGAAAAAGAAGAAAGCCCCCTTTAAAGGAAGATTTAGATGGGCAAAAATGAAATCCCAAACAGAAATCCACCTTCTGGCTAGTGAATGAAGTTATGATTTGACCAGGATCAGTCATAGTCACAAATGATGTAAAATTTGGGTTTTAGATGCACCACAAACTTTAGCTCTGTTAGTGCAGTCCAAATGTAGCCACGCGCACGCGCAGTGCCGGTGGGAGGTACTTTTTGCAACCGGAAGTGTGCATCTGGTTATGAGTGAATCCTTGCGAGTTACCGTTTTCGTCATAAACTCTGTATCTTGTGACTGTATCAGCGCGCGGCACTGGGGATGGGTGGGTGGGGGCAGCACAAAGAGGACTTTGATAAGTCATCATGTGCACTTTTTGTAACACCAAGCAGGTGTTCTGTTTGTTTTGCTTTTTTTGGGGGGACAGGGTTTCTCTGTGTAGCCCTGGCTGTCCTGGAACTCACTCTAGAGACCAGGCTGCCCTTGAACTCACAGAGATCCACATGGCCTCTACCTCTCAGGTGCTGGGATTATTGGCATGTTCCACCACCGTCAGGCAGGTGTTCCATTTTTAACAAGATGGGGAGCTCAAACTACAATACAGAGAACAACAAAAAACTTAAATGGTGTTCTTTTTGATTTCCAAAAGGTTTTGAGGATAAATATAAAGTTGTGAGAACCTAAGTGATTTTTTTTTTCCTAGAAATATTGTGTTTTCAGGAATGAAGTAAGATTTAAGGAATCTCCCTTAGCAACCAGGGAGGAGGAGGATGCAAACGGATAAGCACAGTAAGGAGGTGGGGGGGCCGTGAGATGAAAGAGTCGGAAGGAAACAAAGATTGAGTCGGAGAGCAAGGGTTGAAATGAAGTCTGGATGTCAGCTGCCACATCCCAAGAATCGTTCTTTCTTATTCTCTAAGCACTGGCTACAGACATTTATGTATATTATTACTCTCTTGTTTAAACTTGAGAATTCCCTGTTGGAGCAAAAACACAGACACTGTTGGGTTTGGTCCCTGTCTTAGTTAGGGTTTTATTGCTGTGGAGAGACACCATGACCGTGACAACTGTTTTAATGGAAAACACTTAAATGAGGCTGGCTTATAGTTCAGAAGTTTAGTTCATGGCAGGAAGCCTGGCGGCCTGCAGGCAGATGTGGTGTTGGAGAGGTCGCTGAGAGTTCTACATCTTGATCCGCAGATAGCAGGAAGAGACAGTGAGCCACTCTGGGTCCGGGTTTGAGCATCTGAAACCTCAAAGCCTACTCCCAGTGACAGAATCCAACAAGGCCACACCTACTCCAGCAAGGCCACACCTCCTAATAGTGCCACTCCCTAAGAGCCTACGGTGGAGGTGGGGGGGCATTTCCTTTCAAACCACCAGAGTCCCTAAGCATGTTAATATTCTAAGCTTTCTCACCAGGAGAGATATTTGCCTTCTGAGAAGGCAGCATCAGCATCAGGACAGTAAGTTGTAAATAAAACTTGGTGCTAACCCCATCCTGCCTCCCACATTTCTTTCTTAATGGCAGTTTCTTTGTTCTCTTGCGCCCACAATGGTTTGCAGCTCTGAGCACTGAATGTTAAACATCTGGGAATCTTAGTGGTCCCAGGGCCTATAGAACCTCACTAGATCACAGCACTGACATACACTGAGTTCATATATATATGTATATGTATATGTATATGCATATGCATATGCATATGTATATATATATATCACATATATACAGACATACACACATATATGTCATACATATAATACATCATTATATATTTATATTAGTATATAATATTATTTATATTCTATATTATATATTATTTATATTCTATATTAATAGAATGTATCATATATGTTATATATATTATATCTATATATGTACTTTTCACATAATCTGTTTTGACCATATTTACCTTCCCAACCTCACCTTTCCCTCACTTTATCGTCCTTCTCTTTCCTCTTGACTTTGTGTCCCCGCCCCCTCATCACCCCCTTCAAAGCCAGTTTGTGTTTCCTGAATATTCTTGGATATGTGGCCTTCTAAGGCAGCACGGCCTCCTTACCAGGGTGCTCGCTCTTAGAGAAATCTGACCCTCTCTCAGCAATTATCAATGGCTAATAGCTCCGAGGCTACTGGTGGGATTCACACCCACCTCACCTCTGTGTTGGGGTTTGTCTTGCTTGAACTTAAACAGGTCTTGTGCACACTGTCACAACCTCCGTGAGTTCATGTGTGCAGCTGCTCGCCAGGTTCAGAAGACATGGTTTCATGAAGACATGGTAGTCAACCACCACTTCTGGATCTTTCCATTCCTTCTTCTGCAACAACCCCTGGGCCTCTGGGGGAAAGAGCAGTCTATATGTTTCCTTTAGGGTTGAACCTTCCACCATCTCTTACTCTCTTGACTTACCCTAAGTTCTTGGTGTGGTCCAAAGGCAAAGCATCAGGGCCACCTGGGAACTTGTTTGAAATGCAAATTTAGAGTCTTACATTGGAAGATTCATGGGGGTCTAGCAATCTTGTCTTACTGAAAGAAAGCTTCGCAGGTGATTCTGCTGTGTCACAGGGAGTGAATATTCACATTTTAGTAGATGGTAGTGGAGTTCTTGGGTTTTACCGACAAAGAGAAATTATTCTAGTGTTCTTCAGATCACACTATTAAGTACCTCTACCTTTTGCATGCTAAAATAAATAATTTGAAGTTGCAGAAGTCACGAGAAGCTTTGAAACGAATGCCTAGTAGGGAGCAGACAAGCCAGAAACTCCAAACTTTAAGTTGCAATTGTTCTAACCCCAGACAGAGATGGTGGTTACACAGATCCAGGCTGGGAAAGGCTCTGTTTGGGTACCTGGTGTGAAGGCTAAAGTAATGTTTTAGGTTTTAATTACTGTGCTTAAGAGATCTATGGAAAAAATGTCTCTAACTCACAAACCCCACTTGCTCAAAGACAGGTAGGTAACTTCCTGGAACACTGGGGCTTCACATAAGATAATAAGCCATGTGCTTTCGCTTCTGTAAACAAGGTTGGCTGTCCCAACTGCATGGGATGTACTTGGTCACACATAGGAGGACGGTACTAGGCAGTAAGTACATTAGGATGTATGCTTGTTCCTGATTGAATAAAGGTGGAAAGTTTTGCCTTTATAAGCACTGGATTAATGTAATTCACCACAGTTCTCTGGGAATCCTGGGTGTGGACCTGGCTAGTATTTAATAAACCTTGTTTCAACGTTGTCTCAATAATTGTGGGAGTGGTCTTATTCCTACCTGGTGGGGTTAACCCCTGGGGGGTAGAAGACACAGGAAGGCCTTGTGTGACTTTAGTGCTAGTGGGGTGAGCTTTCTCACTCTGCATCTGACCTTGAATGATTAGAGGAGTGGTTACCAGGCCTCACAAACTAAAAGCCATCTTACTACAAAGGACTTTTTATGCAGTGGCTTTCATGTTGAGTTAAAATTGTTTTAAATTACAGAGAACATACTTTTAACTTCCTTGGATTCACTGTAAATGGATTACTTTTGTCTCCATTTATCTTTCGATTGTAGGTATATTCTTTTCTTGTTGTTGTTTTGTAGATATATTCTTTTAAAAAACTAATAGCAGATATTCTCAACTTACGGGCATAACACAGAGACTGCGAGTAAAAACTATTAGAGAGTGGTTTTTGTTTGTTTTTAAAATATTATATTCCCTGTATGATCTGACCTTTAGCGCTGTATGTTTATACCAGTGTAACTATGACTAAATGTTTTCCTCTTCATATAAATTTCTCTCTTCTTCCTCTTTCCTCTCCCTGTCCTTCTTTCTTTCTTCTAGGGACAATGGTCTTTTGTGGTCTAGGCTGGGCTCCAACTCACAGCTGAGGATGATTTTCAAGTCCTGATCCTCCTGCCTCTACCGCGTGAGTGCTGAGATGATGATGATGGTGATGTTGATGATGGTGATGATGATGATTGAGACAGGATCTAGATGGCCCAGGCTGGCTCTGAGCTCCTTAAGTAGCAGAGGCTGGCCTTGAACTCCCGATTGTCTATCTCTGTCTCCCGAGTGCTGTGACTTAGGCTATGCTTACTTAGTTCACACATTTTGGCAGTACTAGGGATTGAATCGAGGACCCCACAAATGCCGAGCAAACAGCTCTTGCACTGAGCTGTGGTCCTAGGCCCCTCAGAGGTGAATTTTGTAAACAGAAAATTAGATATCTAGACAATCTAGAAAAAAGATTTTGCTCCTCGGTTCCATATCCGGGATGATGTGTTAAGGGAGCCAGAAGAAAGGATGGGCAAGGGGTGGTGAGTGGGAGCTAAACGGGGGCTAATCAGGATTTCACACAGACCGGCGATGTGCAATTTGATAGTCACTGGCTTCACCTTCATGCTTCCGAAAGGGCCCGCAGAACGAAAAAAAGAACAGTTTGAAGAGAAGGGAAGAATAAGAACACCGAGGGATGCTGGGGGGTCCGAGAACAGCAAGGGATGCTGGGAGGCAGTGGGCGTGGTGTGCTAATCTCATCACACATGAAGCTCTGAAACAGCTGCTTCGCGTAAGCAACCAGAGCTGCTAGCACTTGGGAGACTTTAGAAGGGCTGGACGAGGCCAGATTTGTATCATGGAATAATGGTTCTTTTTTTTTTTTTTTAAAGTCCATTACTTCCTTTCTAGTTTTCTTAAGAACCACACAGATACTTATTGATCTCACCAACATCTGATAAAGGGGATTAAAAAAAAAGCATAGTTAGTCTCATGTTCACAAATTCCACACCCATGAATTCAGAGGACCGTGACTGGAAAAAACGTGAAAAAAAATTCTGTGTGTATTGGACAGGTGGGTATGTACAGACTTTTTCTTGCCGTTATTCTTCAAATGATGGAGCATTATAACTTTTTATTGTTACGTTAGATAGTCCATACAGTCTACAGGTAATTTAAATCATAAGCATAGGCACGTGTTGTATGCAAAAATACTTTATAGGTAGGTGTGGTGGCTCATGCCTGTAGCTAATCATAGTACCTAAGAGGCTGAGGCAAGGGGATCAGGAGTTCGAGGTCAGTCTGTACTACATAATGAGTTCAAGAGGCAAGGGAAGCCTGGTCTGAAAGAAGCTGTGGCTCCAAAGCTAAACCAACCCATCCCAACTCATTCCAACCCAGCCCAACCCCACCCCGCACTCAAGCAACCCAACCCAAATCAAAATCAGAACCAAACACACATCAACATAACCGATCAAATAATTAAAATAATTATATAAATTATATATTCCTTTTTGTAAAAATAAATAAATAAATAAATAAATAAATAAATAAATAAATAAAACATTTGTGGATTCTGTGTTCACGTGGTCCCGGAACCTGTCCCAGGCGGATTCCCAGGGATGACTGTAATACTTCCCCAGTGGATGGGCGTGGAAGGAAGGAATTTAACAGCCTCTTAGTGCATCATATCCTCACCTCTAATTACACGAAGGTGCAAGCTGTGTGATAACGACATGTACCGGGGGGGGGGGGGGGAAACAGAGTTTGACTTTCAAATCAGAGCGATCTGGGTCTGTGTTCTAGAGTGATCTTTAACTAGGCTGGTGGGGCTGGGCAGATTCTGAATTCTGAATCTCAGTATTGCCTTTTGAGACAGATGACAAGGCCAGCTGACCATAACCATTGTAAACTGCCTGGTTAACCAGCAGACTCTCAGCACTGGATATGAAAATAGTTCTTTCTGTTCTGTGGGATGCAGATTGAACCTACTCTGCTCAAGTTAGGCAGACGGTCTATCACTGACCCATACGTAGGTCACTCAAATCACTATAGGTCACTCAGCACGATCACGTAAATTTTATGCATTTTAGAGCTACACAAATCTGGAATTAACTTTTACTCATAAGATTGATTTAAAAAAAAAGCCACAAGACACTTCTTTTTGTACTTCTCTCTGGCCACTCTCTGGCCACTTCTTTTTGTACTTCTCTCTGGCCACGCCTACAGAGTGACATCTTGTGACTTGCTGATGGCCTCTCTTCTGGTCAACAGGCCCAGGTGACCCTGGCTGACTTCTCTTGATCAACCTCTTGCATGTTTCTGGGGCCTCGGCTGGGCCTGAGCCAGCTGTTCCCCATTTATTTCCCGACTTCTTAGCTTATAGAGAGCTTCAGAGTCTTTCCCAGGGCAGCCTATGCACAGCGTTCATCAGGGGGCTTCTTCCAGAGCCCTCTCCTGTCCACAGGTACTTTCCTCCAGCCTGCCCAGACCAGCTGGAGTTCAGAAGGTGTGAGTGTGGAAAAACCTGAGCTCAGTTCCCCTCCAAGGAGGGAGGAGAGACCACCAACTCCAAGCTATTCAGTCAACAGGTCCCCATGTCTCCCTATCCCAACCAGAGAGTCAGCTATCTTCTGAGCAGAATTTAATGCCTTCCCTCTCCATCCAGCTCCCGTCAGAGGGTCAGCAGAACCTGGAGGTAGCAAACCAGGGAAAAGTCCCAAAGAAAACCTGAGCTGTATGTAGCTGGGAAACAGTCAAGGATGCTCTGAGAACACTGGCGGGAAAACAAGGTTGGTGGAACGTTCTCCTCTGTGGGTAAATACAGCTTATCCTTCGCTGTCTGGTAGGAGTTTTCTGCTTCTGACAGTGCTTTCCAATGGCTTCACGCAGAACCCTGGAGGTCTAGTTCCTAGCCCAGTTTCCTCTCTCCAGTGAACGAGGGTGTGGTGCAACATTTTTTTTTTTTCCAGAGTGTTCTGTGCAGTGCTAATCCCCTGAGATGCTTTCTAAGGAAAGGTTTCCATGGTTGAATAATATTATGTATCTCTGTGTATTTGCTCCTTCAACAGGATTCACCGAGGAGTCAACTGACGTAAGAGTGCTCCGTTGGAGAAGTTGTACTTTACCCAAAGTCTCTTCCAAGTAACAATCATGAGCAGTAAAACTAACGCTTAATCGGGCCAGAGTCATAGTTTAGTGGGAAAACACTGCCCGGTGTATACGAAGCCCTGGGTTTGATCCCAGCAGCGGAGGGAGAAGTTAAAATGAATAGAAAAGGAAGTTAGTAGATACATTTAAATGTTGCCAGGCGTGGCCTGAGGCACAAGTAATCCTAGCAATGGAGAGAGCTCAAGGCAGAAGGATCTAAAGGTCAACTCCATCTTCTGGTACACAGGAAGCTGGAGCACAGCCCGAGTTACATGCCTCAAAAAACAAAGGAGGGTTGGAGAAGGAGAGAGAGCTCACAGGTTAAGGGCCCACTGTACAAGCCTGACAATCTGAGATCTGTGCTGGTGACAAAGTCGTCCTCTGACCTCCGTGGGGTCTCAGTGGCTCAAGTGTACCTGTATGTACACACACATTACTCACAAATATCCATGCACACTCATACAATAATAGTGATGAAGTTTAAAAGCTCACGTGCACTGTATGTGTTAGTGTTCTGTCTAAACTCCACCTCCACAGTTACCTGGCAACAGCCAGGTATGCTCCTCCCCACAGTTACACAGTTATGGTGGCCTGCCCACCATAAAAGGGGCTGCTTGCCTCCTCCTCTCTCTCTTGCTCTCTCTTGCCTCTAGCTTCTCTCTGTCCCCTCGTCCCTCCCCCTTCCCTTCCCCTTCTCTCCGTGTGGTCAAGGCCGGCCTCTACTTCTCTTCTTCCTCTCTCTTCTTCCTCTCTCTTTCATCTTCTTCCTCTACTTCTCCCCCCCCTCCCCGCCACCTTTGGCCTATCTCCTGAATACCCACCCCCGCCCCAACCATTTGGTTTGGTGTTGTCTGTTCTAAGCTGCGTGCCGAAGTCTTAACAGTATGCATATACATATTTGCACATACCCCATCCATACTCATACAATATATAACAATAATAAAGTTTAAAAGCTCATGTGCCCTTGTATGGACATATATGTCATCTATACACATCCATACACACTGATACAACAATAATAATAAAGCTTTAAAAAGTCAACTCGACTAACCAAAGATCTAATGTTTCATGGCCATACTTTTCCTTAAACATCTGTTTGATCAGATGGAATCTTCTTTCTGTGGAGAGTCACCTGACTTATTCTCTCAATTTTCAGGTGTTTTAAAGAAAGATGTCTTCTCTGACTGACTATACTATTTAAAAGAGCTTTCCTTCTCTCTTCAATCTAGCCTCTTCCTTTTTATCTGCTTGCTTGCTCTATTTTGTTAGTTTTTCCACAGCTAATAAAATTCTCCGGCGTTATAAACTCTGTTATATAATAAGCTTATTCTTGATAGATCTATGGTAATTAAAACATCAGTGTCTGAGGGCACACATACATTATATTATTATTATTTTCTGGGCTGGGCATTGAACCCAGCACTTAGGAAAATTCTCTATTGTTGATCGACCCCAACCTCTCTGTAGCCAAAGGTATTGTTTTATTTGCTTTCTGATGTATCCGTAGCTGGAGCACATGGCCTAATGCAGAGGTGGCCCAGGACAAATTGTAGTTGAATGAACTGTGATGGTGGAGAAAACCAAGGACACTCAGGGCAGGAGACCTGGCAGTATTATAGGGTATCCATCAGAGAAGACCAGTCAGACATGGGTTCCAGCCAATAAGAAGTCTTTATTAGACAGCCAGAGACTACACTGGGTGTTTAGGATCCATGGTGGCCATGAGCCTTTCTCAGGGTGGGTGAGCTTTTAAGCACAAAAGCCACATCCCGGTTTGATACACCTCAGTAAGCAAGAACAGTTAGTCAGAATTGGAACCACAGAAACCAAAACGCAAGGTTACTACATGAAGAGACTTTCCCAGAACTATGGACGTTGATAGATTAGGTCTTTGTTCTTGTGTTGGCAGGTTGGACTATCAGATGGAATGGCCCGAAGGTGGCTTCCATCATGATGTCTGCTGTGCTAATGTCCAGAGGCCTGTCACAGTGTCACGACCTAACTCTGTAAAGTGACCTTGCCAAAACCTGCTCGCCATTGCCTAGGCCAGGCTAGCTGGCCCTGGGGCTGATGTGTAATCGCCTGTCTTCATCTTTCATCTCTTCGTAAGAGCTGGGCTAACAGATGCATGGCTCCTGCATTGGGCGATTCTATGGGGCACTCAGCTTGTGGCACGCAGATTGGCTGTGTATCAAAAAGTAAGGTGGGTGGCTCTTGAGAACTGACACTCAAGGTGATCTCCAGCCTTCACTCACAGGTGCAGGTCAGCCTGCACACAGGTGTGTACATACCGGAACACACACATATTCACATTCACACCACATACACTTGCCTCATACACACACCTCACACACACACCTCACATACACACCTTACACACTCACACCTTACACACACCACATACACACACACAGACACACACCACATACACACACACAGACACACACCTTACACACACCACACACACACTGACACCTCACACAGGTAAGCCTGCATACAGTTGTGTAACTCCAGGAAAACACACACACACACACACACACACACACACACACACACACACACACGATGACCTGGAGAAAAAAAAGAGACATCAATATTGTTCTCCATCACAGCAGATGGAGAAATTCTTAAGAGAGTTAAGACCCAGGAATGGAAACTTCTGGAACAATCTAGAATCTGTTGGTTCATGAATGCAGCTCTCCTTGACACTGGCTCTTGAAAGAAAAGTTGGTTTCATTCAAAGGATGGTCCTAGGTAGTGAGTGTTATCTGCTATTTATTTGCATTGGTCCGCAGGCAGCGTTAGTTGCAGTATTATGTTGTACCCAAGGCCACACAGGAAGTGAGAGTCCCGGCCAAAACGCTGACTTAACTGGATCCGTTCCTGACCGTACACGGAAGTAGCGCTGCAAGAGTAAACACACGGTTATCCAGGAGTACCTGCTTCTCTCTTCCGGCAGCTCTCTGCAGACATCCAAACCTTAAACAAACAGGGTGCCATGCCTATTGCTGGTAGCTGGAACAGCCTTGGGTGCTCTTCAGGGGACGGAGTGGGGAAGAGGAGAGGAGGGTAGGAAGTTAGATCGAGGTGGGAATCTGAGGAAACGTGTTTGTACTGAGACTGGACATTGTTGAGGTCGAGCTGCCTGGAGCCTGCCTGGAGCTTTGTTTAGTCGTACGATTTTCTGTCGCTGCGCCTCGTTTCTCGTTTGGTCCCGTGTCTCTGTAAGTCACGTGCTGGTGTGTTGTTTGCATGAGCTAATTATCTGTGTGCTTCCATCTGAATCAGTCTGAAAATTATAAACGATTTGAGTAGCAAATCGGAGAGATAAATCAATGGAAAGAACACCGAGATTCTTCTCCATTCCCGAGGTTGGGCTAACGAGGAATTACATCAACTTCAAAACCCTTCCGTTTATTTCAGGATTAAATGTAATAAAGGCCTTCGTATGTTGTGGCAGTTAGTGTTGATAAGTGGAAGATGCCCTCACCGATGACATTGAGAACACTGCCAATAAAAAAAAAAAAGGAACCGTTGCGAAAACAAAATAACCTCCTACCGCCCCCCCAAAACCCTCTCACCTTGACAATTCTATAATATGAAACAGTTAAAATCACTGAGTTAGAATAAACAAGAAGATCTGGGCTTGATGGAACATGTCTATAATCTTAGCACTTGGGAGACTGAGCCGGGAAGATTGTTGATTCAAGCCTAGCCTGGGCTAGCAAGTGATTTCAGGGCTAGCCTGAGCTACCTAGCAAGCCTCCCTCTCTAAGCAGAAACACCTCCCTGACTTTAAAATGATGGGATCACAAGGAGGTCACACCACACCTGGCTCAATTTTCCTTTCATTCTTGAAATGTGCTTTTGGTTTTACAGCTCAACCCAATATCCACCCTACCCTGCATGTATGCATGTGTGTATGCACATGTATGTGTACCTGTGTGTGTGTATGTGTGTGTGTAGGGGTAGTGGAGGTGAGGGTTAAGGGGAGGTCAGGCATTGTCTTCAAGGATAACTGATTTACTGTATGGAGATGTTCCTATGTTAAGTGTTTTGAGCCTTAGACTCAGAGCCAGGGCTTCTGGGCTTCTCAGGCTGTTCTATACAGGTCACGAAGAGTCACCTATTGTAGTTTTGTTTATCAACAGGTCCCACTTAAACCTTTTGGAGCTTTCTGTATTCCTATGAGCCACAATACATATTTCTCTCTCCTGAATCTTCACAGTGGTGTATTGACTTAAAAATACTTGTGTGTGTGTTTGATCTTGCCTGTGCTCTCTGCCTTGCCTGCCTTCCTAGTCCACATAATGACATGGTATAGACAGATGCTCAATGAATATTTGTTAATTGTGTCAAAACAGGTGAATGAGAACACATCTTCGAGCAAAAGTCATGCAAGGGTTTACTGTCGAAATTACAGTAGAGTGTACTTCTCTGACTTCTAAAATAAAAACTTAGCACCTAGAAACTATACTATAAAGAATGGACAGCACGGATGCAGTGGATTTGAGTGCGAAGTGTTATGTATGGCCTTTGTCAACAGACGTAATTATCTGTGTTAGGAACTTTAGCTTCTATTTCTTTGTCATTAATCAAATATTCGATCTGCTGGTGCGAGCCCTGGGGTCACAACCTTGAACAAGGGTGTCTGTGCTCTCCATTAGCTTATAATTAGAGGGGGATGGAAATCTTGCAGTATTTGATCATGTCATGATATGTGCTCTAAAGAGATGAGACAGGGTACAGCAGAGGCCCTGTAGTTTTAGGAGCAGATTTAGAACAGTTTCTGCAAACAAGTTAATAAGATTCCTGCCCTCTGCTCTGACAGGATCCACCCCGACAGTAAGAGCTCCAGGCAATTAGCAACCTGAGAGAGAGAGAGAGAGAGAGAGAGACTGAGTCTTCCTCAGGGATGAACCCCTTAATTGGTAACAAATGGTCAGCTCTGGAAACATATACACATGAGAAACAAACAAACAAACAAAAAACCAGACCCAGCAGGTTGTATGTGTATGTATATACATCTAAACAGATATATATGTTAATCTGTTCCTATAATAGATGCATATATTGTAACATTAACAGTGAAGGAAAATAGGGCCATGGAGTTGAGAGGGATTGGGGTTGGGGGAGGGGTTGAAGAGAGAGGAGAGAGGGAGAAATAATTGAAATCCAATACACATACGTGAAATTTAAAAATAAGTTGAATTTTTAAGAAGCTGAAAAGAATAACATACATGGGGTGAGGTGAAGCTGGTACCCCGATAGCCTAGCATGTGTGAAACCCAGAGGCTTCAATCTCCAAAACTATGGGGTGCGGGAGGGGGGAAACAAAACCCAAACAAACAAGAACTCAGAGGCGTGGATGATGTTTAGTTGTGAGGTAGAAGCCACAGACATATCAAGTTCAAATACAGGAGGACAAGGTCAGAGACATGCCCAATGAAGTTTGATTTATTAGGCCTTCCTTGAACGACGAGTAGAATGTTTATTTAGTTGTGATGGGGAAAAGGAGGAGAACATGTAGGAGAGAACCCCAGTGGTGAGCAAGCAGGAAGTCCTGTCTAGATGCCAGGGACCCGATGACCAACACAACACAGGCAGGAAAAGATCCAAGCAGACCAGAGAACAGGATTCCGGAGTCTTCCTCCATCAACACTGCAAAGATCTTGATTTAGCTGTTCCAAGTTGCAGATGCCAGTCTCTGGTTCTGGCTTCTCCCTCTTCCCTGGAAGGAGTCAACAGCCCTTGCTACAGTGTATTCATGGAACTCATTGGCTCTCCCCTCACTCTCCAACTTTCAAGGAGATCTTTTTGGCTAATTCAAAAAGTATTTGTTGGGGTTCACACCAGAGAATGAGTCATAAGTCTGTCTCAGCCTGTGGTAAGTTCTAAGAACCAAAGCAAAGCAAGGTAACATAACAGGGGTGTGGCTTGGGGTGTGGCTTCGGGGTGGGGGTGAGGGTGGGGATAAGATTTGAGTGGATGTTTTTCCTTTGAACACGAAATCTGAGAGTTGATGTGGGGAGAGCTTTTGAAAGCCAAGGGAAGCCGGGCGGTTGTGGCACACGCCTTTAATCCCAGCACTTGGGAGGCAGAGGCAGGCGGATTTCTGAGTTCGAGAGTTCGAGGCTAGCCTGGTCTACAGAGTGAGTTCCAGGACAGCCAGGGCTACACAGAGAAACCCTGTCTCGAAAAACCAAACCAAAAATAAATAAATAAATGAAAGCCAAGGGAAGAGCCAGGGCAGGAAAGGGAATTTGTTTGCGTTTAAGGACTAGTGAGGTAACCATTGCGTCAGGAATATGTAAGGCAAAAAGAGGGAAATGGTCAGATTCTTAACATAGCTTGTAGCTGCTATTCACAGAATGGAAACAGGAGCAAAAGTTACTTCAATTGTTTTGACCAGAGAGCAACCAGAGGAGTGAAACTACTGTTGGTGGAGAAAGGGAAGTCACTTCAAGGTAAGTAGCTTGAAGTGACTGATACACTTTGAACCTGCCGTGTTTCAGATGTCTTTTCCATGGCTGTGTAGTAGGGCTGGCCCACTCAGTAGGTAAACAATTGGATGTATAATTTGGCAACTTAGAAACCATCTATATTCGAGATACAAATGTTAGAATTGTTAGTGTTACAAGTGACATTGACAGTCACATGCTCCGATGAGATCATCAAGGGGAAAAGAACAGGTCAAGAAAGACAAACTTCATGATACCTCAGTGGTTGGGCATGGAATTATTTAAAAGGAAACAGTTGGACAGGTGTGTTGGTATATACTTGTAACTCCAGCATCTGGGACTCTGAAGCAGGAGGATTGCCAGGAATTGGAGGTCAGGCTGGCTTAGTGGTATATGCTGAGTTCTGAGTTCTAGACCAGCCTGGGATATAGAGTGAGATGCAGGGACAAAGCCTCAAACCCATTGGACGGTGGAGGGCTAACCTGGGTGAGAGCATGCAGAGCAGGGACATCCAGTGTCACAGCAGCGTGGGCAAAGGAGATGGAGGCAGCTGAGGGGTGTGGTTGATGGTGCCTTGGGAGTGTTTCATAGGTCTTTTCTGACTGCTCTTTGTTTTTCCTCAGAAAAACACTGAGACCCCAGGAGTGGGACAATGGGAAAGACATTGGGAACCTGAAGAAAAGCAAGAACATAAAAAGAAGATAAAAAAAAGAAGATAGTTTGAAAGGAGGATGTGAAGACAAAGAAACCGTCTAAGGTTTCCGTCTGTACTACTGCAGTAGCCTCAGCTTTAGAAAGTGTCTCTCTCAAGTCTCTCCATGGCTCTGTTTCTCACGGCTGGTCAGGGTCCTACCCACATTTCCATCTTTGCATCATCTCTATGGGTGGGTATGTCTCTGTAGTGCAGTGCCAGGGGGCGGGGATGCTGTATTAGACTCTTAGAACTCAAAATCTTGGTTCCACGACTCGGTGTGTCTTCTGGCCTGGGAAGATTATTTAACTTTTCTGCCTTACTTTGGTCATCTGCAAATGAGTAGTTGTCCTTACTTGCCGTGGGTGTCCTGGAGATTACGTAAGAGAATGTATGTGAAGTAAACAGTAATTATTAGTTATTTTTATTATTGTCACCCTCTTCACCCTCCATGAGGACATATGGTTCCGGAACAAAGGGCTATTATATTCATCTTGTGGGACTCATGATTCCTTGCATACAGTAGGTATTTAATAAGTGTTTCGAGGAATAGAATCCAGGTTCAAACAGTTCTCAGTGCATCGCAAATGGCCAGTGCACTTCTTGGAAAATCATCTATTCTTGAAAAGCTGGGAACTCGGCATGCTCTTTGAAGGCATTGTCAAGTGTCAGGTAGGTGATTTGAATGCTCCACTGCCCTAAAAATAAACTCACAGTGTATTTTTTTTCAAAAGCGTATTCTACACACCCAAATGTCACTTTTTTTTTTTTTTTGATCAGGGCACTGGCTAGATTGGATCACACTGTTCTAAGATCTTCCCAGGGAGCCTGCGTTTATGAAGCTGGTAGGGGACCTGGATGCATGAGGAGATTCAGAGCCATGGAAGTCAAGTGATTGAAGTTCTGAACAGGGCCTGGTGAGAAATCCGTCAGGCCGGGTCCTTCTGTATCACGTTCTGGGGACTTGTGTTTTCAATGCCGCGGTCAAACAGAGACACAGAAAAAAATTAGTTAGGCAACTCATTTTTATTATTATTTAGAAAGGTCTTATGAACGAACTGGGCGTTTGCTAACTCGAATTGCTTTAAAAATAGTGAAGTAAGGACTAGGGTTGTAGTTAGGTGGTACAATAGGTTTAAGACATAGATTTCAGCCAGGCCGAGGTGGCTCATGCCTTTCATCCTTTCATGCCTTTCATGTTGGGTGGCTGAGGCAGGCTGACCTCTGTTTATGGTTAGCCTAAGCTACAAAGCAAGTTCCAAGACAGCCTGAGCTACACAGAGAAACCCTGTCTCAAAACAAAACAACTAAAATCAAACCAAACTAACCAAATAAAAAAACTCAACAACTTGAGTTTGTGGTCAACAACAACAACAACAACAACATGATGTGATTGTTTTTCAATGGGAACAAGTTGATACTGACTGTAGAAGACTGTAGAAATTACTTAGGTTTGACAGATCATCCCTTTGGGACAGTATTTCCTTTTGTGGAGACAGCAGAAATGACCCTGTTCTTAATAACCACTGTGTTGATGAAACACAATGAATCAGAGAAATTAATAGCAGAGTTAGGCTTGACCATGGACACATAAGACACATGAACTCATTCTAAGAGAAGCTGTAGTAATTATGTATAAATATCTGAATAATAACCACACTCTCCAAATTATGTGGAAATTATACCCCTTTCATGAAATAGTTTGCATACCCATAACCGAGCCAAGGAACAAGCAATGGTAGGGGCATAATATCGCCACAAAACATTTCCAGAATGTGTGTGTGTGTGTGTGTGTGTGTGTGTGTGTGTGTGTGAGAGAGAGAGAGAGAGAGAGAGAGAGAGAGAGTGTCAACTTTCCTTTACTCACATTCAGTTGTGAAATTCATTATATCACAGAAATAAAATATCTCAGAGGCATTGGCTCCTGCTCGGTCAGTAAACTAACCTATATTTAGAAACAATTTTGTGGCTTCCAGAGATGTATTTCCTTCAGAAAAGCACTTCTCACAGACTAGCCTAAGGGACAGAGCAGTGGCTGTTTCTAACGAAAATTTGAGGAATTCGTGATGTCATCTCGTGTGTGCCAATCCCTCAGTGAAGAGAGGACCAGAGGACGTAGTGATCCCGCATGTAGGAAGGGCGTGTGTATTCGACGCACCTCGCGCTGGGTCGCAGTTTGCAGCGACCACAGTGGGCGTCTAGAAAGTAAAAGGGACTGTTCTGTTTTATATAACTGGCTGTGGAAGCTCTGATGACAAGTAGCTCCTCTCCAAAGCTCCCCTTAGGAAACAACATGGAAAAGCAGTTGTTAGTCGTCCGCCCCCGCCCCCTCCCCCGCGCCGGGCACTTCTGCCTGTGCTTCCCCTTGGTTTTTAAAATGATTTTATTTTTGGTAAAAGTTAGGCTTCCTGGGCTCTAAAATACATGGAAATCTCCTGCTGTCTATTCGAGCGTTGGAAGCGGCTCTAACATTAAAAAAAAAATCGTGATTAAATTGGTGCATCGTATGCGGTAAGGCCGAGGAATGTTTATTTTATTAAAGTTGGCACCAGAATTCTTCTCAGAATGGGAAATATATTTACTTTGAGAAATACCCGGAGAGCTTGGAGAGCAGAAGAGAGCTCCTGAGGGTTTGGGGTGTGGGCGGAATGTTTCTGAGACAAAGGCAGCGATTTGGCAGGAACTTCAAGCGCGTGGGGCAGGGGAGGAGGAGAGGGCTGAGCCAATGGGAGGACGGGCCGGCCCGCAGCCCCTCAGCCCCGCTGTACTCCTCCACCCTCCTGTGACCCAACTCCCCAAATATTTGGTGCAAGTCAGTTGTTTTGCTGTTGTTAGAGAGCCTAGGGCAGCTGAGTGGATCCGAGGTGAGATGGGTGGACCAGAGTGGAGGCAGGAGACTGTCCCAGGTTAGAGATCAGCTGTGAGGCACAGTTCAGAGAGGGTGGGGTCCTAGATCTGAATTCCAGGGCTGGAGAGGTTCTTGGTTAAAGCATCCACTTTCTGGACAGTCACTGCTGTGTGTGTGGGTGGGAAGCTTCCTGGTGTAGAGTCACATGTTGCCTGACTGTGAGGGACGTGGAAGCAAGACTCCACAAACACCAGACGTCATAGCTGTTTTTACAATCTTTGAAACTGGTCCGACTCCAATATGTTAATGCCAGAAGGTAGTTGGTAGGAAAGGGATCTTTAGCGGGATAACGAAGGAACATTAGGATTCTAAATTTACATCTGGTAAACACTCAAGGACACCGAATTTTCAAAACGAATTGAAAAATCTTTTTGAGAATGAGGTGTAACGACACCTAATGTTTCCCAAAGAATTCTTAACAATCAGAGAAGATAGGGCAAAAGATAGGGTAAGCGCTCATACTAGACTTTTCAGGTATTCATATCTATATACTAGGACCAAATCATACACACACACACACACACACACATACACACACACACACACACACACACACACACACAC
>NW_021621071.1:7754413-7762055 GCF_004785775.1 Grammomys surdaster
TACAGAGTGAGTTCCAGGACAGCCAGGGCTACACAGAGAAACCCTGTCTCAAAACAAAACAAAACAAAACAAAACAAAACAAAACAAAACAAAACAAAACAAAACAAAACTTAAATGTTTAAGGCTTGGTCAGCCTCCGGCTGGTGGTGTACCAGACAGACATGGTGGCACCTTGGGGAGGTGGGAGGAGGTCAGGTCACCGGGGCCGTGCCCTTGAAGGGTACATTAGGATCCCTGTCTCTATTCCTATGTGCTTCCTGTACGCCACGAGGTGAGGAATTCCGCTCTATCACGTTTCTCACCGCGTCACCCCCACCCCCGCCCCTTACCACAGTTCCAGAAATAACGATGTCAAGACCATGAACTAAAATCTCTCAAGTCATCAGCTGAAGTAAGTCATCCCACCTTTAAGTTGACGTTGTTGGGTACGTTGTGACGGAAAGCGAATGGCTCTTGTGAACGTCATTTCTCCCGACTCTGATGGGTGATGTGCACCATGGCACTAGACGGTGCTAATAAGTTAAACAGCACGTTTGTTTCATAAGCTTGTAAACGGGCGGGGCATGAGATCATTGAAGGATGGAGGAAAGGAGAAACAGCAATAAGAAACCCCCAAACCAGCTGGCCGATGCCCCAGCCAGGGCTTGGAGAAGGAAAAGAGGATGATGGGAGAGAGACAAGAAACGGGAGCAGCCTGCCATGATGTTGCTGCCATGGTGTTTGCGCAGCTGTAATCCCAGCACCTGAAGGATGAAGGCTGCAGGACCAGTTCAAGGCCATCAGGGGAGTTCTAGGTTAGCCTGGACTACAAAACATTTCGTTAAAAAAAAAAAAAAATCAAGCAACTGACAAACACGAGACGGTGTAAAACAAAACAACTCAAATCGGAGATATACTAGAAGAAAATGTAGTTGAGATACACAGACGGTGGGTATTAAAAATGTAGGAAGGTGGTCCTAACACTAGAGACAATGAAGGAAGACCATGAGACGAGGAGAGAAAAGTTAAACAAAAGGAAACCACAGGCAACCATAACAAAAACCCAAACACCACCACCCACAGAAGAGAAAGAGAACAGGTTAATCTCCTTTCTCCCCACGCAGTTTATGGGGGTCGCTCCCCTAGAGCAGGCTGGGGCTGGCTGCTTCGTTGTTAATGTCCTCCCTGTGTTTTCCAAGCTTGTGGAGAATTTCCCCTTAAATGATTGGTTCTTGGAATCCTGATTTCCCTTTGTGGCTCAGTTGAGTGGCTGAGTTTCTGGAAAGGATTGTTGAATGGCTGTTTTTATGAGCCAACTTGCTTTCTTTTTGAAAGGTTTTCTAAAGTATTGATAAAAACTATAATTTCTCGTAAAGGCAAAACACAGATCCACAAGGCAATGACTTTCTGAGTAATTTCGTCTGTGGGGCAAGTTATTACCATATTTGGATTTACTTCTCATTTTTTTCCCCCTGTAGATAAGTGAAGTTCATTCTGAATTCAGTTCTCAATTCAAAATGTATCCCATTTCAGATTCCCCGTGTCAAGTCATGCGTCTGCGGTTGGGATACAATTTTGGCGGGAAAAGTCATCAGCTACCACGGTCTTTGCCAGTGGTAGGGCATACTAGGGCAGGATTTTATTTCTTCACAGTTCCCAGTTTGGGAGACTGAAGTCAGGCCTCAGTCACAGTGTCGGTTCTGTTTCTTGCCTATTGTGCATAAGACTGTTACCTAACCTGTGCTTTTTGTAACTGTAACCAACAGTTTCCCGGGAGATTTGGATTAGCCTTTCTCACACATAGAAATATCCATTTTGCAGCATGCTTTGGGTCTCTTGCCTGAAGTGTAAGCTAACTTATAAAAGTAAATATAGCTAAAGAGGCTTACTCAGTAGGTACAATTCTTCTCGGTCCATTTTTTCTGGATTCATCTCCTTATTTGGTCATTAAAAAAAGAAAAAAAAAACTACATAAGTTAATTTGTTTTTCAAATAGGTTATAAGTGGATGGCAAGCACCTTTACCCACAAGGCCAGTGGTTCTCAACCCTCCTAATATTACGACCCTTTCATACAGTCCCTTACGTGGTGGTGACACGCAACCGTAACATTATTTTTGTGGCTGCTTCATCACCCTCATTTTGCTACTGTTAGGAATGGTAATGAAAATGTCTGATGGATTTAGGTGGCCCCTGTGAAAGGGTCGCTGGACCCACACAGGCGTCTCCATCTACAGGTTGAGAGCAGTTGGTTTAGACTGTCTGTCTGTGACTGGTGCTTCTTCTCATCTGGAAGCATTTGGCTACTAGGTGTTTTTGACATTTGTGCTTCTCACCATTGTCTTCTTCTGGAACTTTAGTTAGACACATCTTTCTTCATCAGTGTGTCTCCCACGCTTGTAACTTTAAAAAGAAAAAAAAAGCTATCTTTTTAAGAGAGTAATATCACATGAACTGACAGAGACTGAGGCAGCAGGCAAGGAATGCATGGGTCTGTCCCAGGTTCTAATGTTTTTCATGGCTTCCAGTTTAGTGTTTTTATGGGATTCCTGAATGTGCAAGCCACAGGTCTCTGTTGGGCTCTTTTTCTTCTGATTTTTTTTCCTGTCCAATTTCAATGTGTGAGTTTTGTTTTACTTTATTATGTTTTATTATTAAAAAAAGAACTCTAAAACGAGAAAGGAGTGTTAGGGACCGTACTGTGTCTGTATCGATGTGTTTCCATATACTCTTCAATTATATAAATACAATAAAATGTTCAAATGTTAAGTGCCATTTATTTTATGCTTCTGAGTATTTTGCCTGCACGTATGTGTGCCCAGCCCCTGAGGGGGTCAGGAGAGGGCATCGAGTCTCCTAGAACTGGAGTTACAAATGATTGTAAGCCACCACGTGGGTGCTGGAGGTCAAACTGAAAGAGCAATGCTTTTAACTGCTGAGCCATCACTCCAACCTTAAGTGTTAATAGTTGAGAAGAGTCAATGTTGAGTACCCAGGGACCTAGTTATAGCACACTAAATATACACACACATTGAAATATATATATTTATATGCTTGATATATGCAGAAAAATATATATGCAGAAAAATAATAGAATTGGGACCTTATAACCAAGAGGTGGTTCAACACCTGGGAGTATCCTAATTTATCACGTTAAGCTGAAGGAGTGCTTTGAAGAGAAATGTTTGAGAATACAATGAGAAGTAAGCATGGTTTACATAAAGAAAAGCTAATGAAAGCTGTGAAGTGTTATGTCTGAACAAATATGAAAACTATTACATTCTAAGGTGGGATACGCTTGTGAAGAAGAATCGGAAGCCGGGCAGTGGTGGCGCACGCCTTCAATCCCAGCACTTGGGAGGCAGGGGCAGGTGGATTTCTGAGTTCCAGGCCAGCCTGGTCTACAGAGTGAGTTCCAGGACAGCCAGGGCTACACAGAGAAACCCTGTCTCGAAAAATAAAAAAAAAGAGGAATCGGTCCTTTTCAAGATGGTGCGGAAAATATTTTGAGTGTTTCAAATTAATGAAGAAAAGGGGGAGCATTGAAATTGTTTATTCACTAGGGAAAGAATAAAGTTGCTCTATTTTACCTAACTTACAAGAATACATTTCCAATAAAGACTCAAGTGTCAAGGATATATTTATAAAAATTAGCAAGGCATAGTGGCATAGTCCTTTAGTCCCGGCTCTTGAGAGGCAGAGGCAGGTAGAGTTCTGTCAGTCTGAGGCCAGCCTGGTCTACAGAGTGAGTTCCAGGACAGCCAGGGCTATGAAGGAAGACTGTATCTCAAACATAAACAATATAAAATAATAAATAAATAATAAAATAATTGGAAGAACACATCAGGGAGTAGTTTTCAACATATTTTAGTCCTCCGACCTCCAGATGAATGTGTACAAAAGTACATGTGAACAGAAAAGACCCCCCCACACACATGCACATATAGAAACCCAGACCAAAAATCTCTCAGAATTAGGTGAATAAAGAGTTTTGTATTTTTTAAAAAAAGTTAACATTTTTCTAGTGTATGTGTGTGCGTGTGCCTGTGTGTGTGCGTATGTGTGTGTGATGCCTCAGGTCATAAACCTTGGAAGTTAAACACCCTTACACTCTGAGTCATCTTGCCGGCCTGAACTTGGCATTTTTGAACAGTGAGCGCTTGGGACAACCCCTCTTCCCTTGTGCACAGTTTCATTTTCCTAGGTTTCAGTCACATGAAGTCATCATCTAAAAAAACACTAAATGGAAAATGCCAGATAATGACAGTTTCTAATTTTAGAAAGGTGCACATCATGAAAGGCAATGTGAAACCGTTCACTCTGTTCCTCTGTCTCACTCAGGACAGGCCCCATGTTGTGCAGTGTATCCAAGATGTATATGCTACCCTCGAGTTCGTCACTCTGTACCGTAATGTTCCAGAGTCCCAAGAAGAGTCACCAGGGCAAAAGTCGTGGAATTAACTCTGATACTACGTAGTGATAATGTGTATTTAGCTTTCGGCCCTGGTTGTGGTTGAGGCGTCCATTGCAGATCTGGGAACGTAGTCCCGGAGGAGAGTGAAACCACAATGTATAATATGATTTCACATGCATTTTCTCATAGATCCATATAAGAATCCAGATGGATAGCATACCATTATCCTTTATACATGAATGAAGACACTGTAATTAAAATGATTAAGTGACACAACGTTTATTGGTAGAAATTCCCATAATTAAAATATTGTATATTAGATTGAAATGTAAGACTATGCAACACTCAGCCATTGCAGAGGAAAATTAATAATGGTATTTTTAGACATTTCTAATTTCTTTCACATATGGACTACAGTGATGAGATTGTACTTCCTATTTCCAATAAGATTAAACAGAACCGCAAGCTCTGACGACGTTCTGAAAGTGTCCATAGACGCTTCAGTTCCTAGAAAAGCTGGTGGGTGTTTTAAACTTATTTTCCCAAGCCTAAGAGAAATTAGAAAAATGTCTCTCTTCCCAAACAACAAAACTCAAGAAAAAAAAAAAACCTCCAATACCCAAACTTCTTCCTACCCCCCCCAAACAACACAAGAATGAAACAAAAAACAAAACAAAGGACAATAACAACTAAATGAGGTTTATAATCCAATTCAAAGTGTAGTGTCCTCTAAATCTCTTCCATGTGAATGTGTATATATATACTAGGAATTATATATGTATTTCACATGTCCAATGGCATATGACACTTTATAAAGCACCCTAGGTGGTAGAAGAAAAGAAAAGTGGCATGGTCACAATTTTTGAGAAACTCTAGCAGAACCAACCGTACAGCAACCACTGGATGCATGTGGCTCGTCTTTGGATGCTTTGTGGGTTCTTTTATCTTCCACCCTCTGAACCCCCTCACACTAGACAAGAGAGAGAAAATGATACAGAGGAAAGGAAAGCGATCCCTAAATAAAGTCAGGGGTGAGAAAGGGGCGGCGTTATCCTTAGATTGCTTCCTACTGATTAGAGGTATCAAATTCCTGGGGGCAAGCTTGATCTTCACTGTCAGGATAGCTAATTTCTTGTTGTTGTTGTTTCTTTGTGCACAAGTACTTAAACTGAAGCCAACAAGAACTACCACCACCACCACCAACACACCAACAACCACAACCAATCAACAACCACCAACTTACTGACAACCTACCAACAACCTACTAACAACCCACCAACAACCTACCAACAACTTACCAACAACCTAACAACCAACAATCCACCAACAATCCACCAACAACCCACCAACAACCTACCAACAACCCACAAACAACCTACTAACAACCAACAACCTAGCAACAACCCACAACCTAGCAACAACCCACAAACAACCTACTAATAACCAACAACCTACCAACAACCCACAACCTAGCAACAACCCACCAACAACCACAACCAACCATCCACCTCTTGGGCCTTAGATTCCAGAAGTCACACAATCACAAAAATTATCTGCAGCTGGCAAAATCACGCCCCTGCCAGAGCATGAGGCAAATCATAGTCAGCTGCCGAGGACAAGTAGCAGCAGTGCCATCTCTCACACCTGGGATTAAGTTGAAAACACTTTCTTATAATAGCTCCATGATTTTTTTTTTTAAAAGAAACTAAAACTCCCTAATTGTCACTACAGATGTGTGAAATTGTTTGGAGCCTTTTAAATCATCAGTGATAACATCAGAGAAAGTGCCGAGAGTGGCAGGGGCTGGCCTATAAGACTGTCTTCGTTGGGCAAAGGTCAAATCAGGATTTGAAATCAGTTTCTGCTGAGTTGAGGCAGACCAGGTTTTTTTGGCAGGGCAGAGGGCAAGCGAGGTGTCGTTGGTGGGCTGGATGACTTGGACTTAAAGAAGTGAACCTGGTTAGGTAAGTTTTAATGCACAGTCTGTTGCTTCAACTTCTGAAAACATGAAGTATCTTTAACTGGGTAGGCCAGACTGGCTTTAAACTCACTACCGTCCTGTTTCATCTTCTCAAATGCTGGGATTATAGGCTTGCACCACCATGTTTGGCTTGGTTCACATCCATGTACTCACTATCTATCTATCTATCTATCTATCTATCTATCTATCTATCTATCTACCTATCTTCCATCAATCAATCATCTATCTGGCTATCTTCTATCATCCATCCATCAATTATCTACTATCTATCTGTCTGTCTGTCTGTCTGTCTGTCTATCCATCCATTTACCCACTCACCCACTCACCCATTCATCCATGTATGTATGTATGTATGTATGTATGTATCTATCTATCTATCTATCTATCTATCTATCTATCTATCTATCTATCATCTCTCCATCTATCTTGTCTGTCATCCATCCATCAATATCTATCTATCTATCTATCTATCTATCCATTTACCCACTCATCCATCCATCCATCCATCCATCCATCCATCCATGTATGTATGTATCTATTATCTATCTATCTATCTATCTATCTATCTATCTATCTATCTATCATCTATCTATTTATCTATCTATCCTATTTGAGATAGGGTCTTATGTATCCCAGGTTGGCCTTGAACTTGCTATAGAGCTGAAGATGATCTTGAACTTTTGGCTCTTCCTGCTTCTACCTTCCAAGTGCCAGGATAGATGTATGTCACCAATCCTAGTCTTATAAAGTGTTGGGGATGTACTCAGGGCTTCAGACATGTTAAGCAAGCATCCTACCAGCTGAGCTACATCCCGAGCCCCTGGTTTAGTTCTCTCTGCCAAGGCTTTCTCTGTATCCTTTCCGTGAAGCACACGGGAGGCTTTATGCCTCAAATTGTTATCTAGCCTTTTGGAAAAGCATCTGAGCACAGTCGGTCAACTTGCATCCAGGTACAAGGATTGCTCTTTTACCGTACAGAACAAGTCTCTGTAAAGGCAGTCGTCCCAACATAGAACATGTGAATTGTAGAAAAATTTGAAAATCCAGGATGTCAGGAGAATCTACAGTCATAGTACAGATTTGTGTATTTTCTTACATTTTTATATGACATATACCTAAATAACTTGTCTCGATGTTATGTATCTTTTGTAAGATGACTTTTTTCTTAAAAATATACTACTGTATAGAAAGCACTGTCTCTTCTCTTTTTTTGTGCTATATATTGTGTGCATGTGCAGATGTGTGCGCCTGTCTTTTGTGTGTTCTGTAC
>NW_021621071.1:7762065-7763979 GCF_004785775.1 Grammomys surdaster
GTGTGCGCCTGTCTTTTGTGTGTTCTGTACTGTGTGCATGTGCAGATATATGTACCTTTGTGTACTCATGCAGAGGTCAAAACAGGATCTTGGTGTCTTCTTCTATCCCTTTGCCTTACTGCCTCCGAACAGCTTCTCACTGAACTAGAAGCTCATGGTATTTGGTTAGGCTGGTTGCCTAGGCAGCTTTCAGAAATGACTTGTTTCCTGCTTCTCCCCACATCTCTTCACTTCCAATTCTGGGGTTACAGGCACACCTCCCAATTCTGGGGTTACAGCCACACCCCTCGACATCTAGCTATTTTTATGTGAGTGCTGGGGGTTCAAACCCAGAGCCTCCTGATTGAAGACTTGCACTTTTAGCCACTGAGCCATCTCTTCAGCCCCCCCCTTTTTTTTTGTTTTGTAGCAGGCTCACACTCCATAGTCCAGGCTAGCCTGGGACTCACGATCTCCACTAGCCTAGCCTGATGAGTGTGGGATACCACAGACATGCATTACTAAGCTCTATGGAGGAAGCATATTCTTAACTGTTAGGCGGGGGGATAAGTTTAAGCCTGATTTTAGTGGGTATATATCCTGAAATGTATGTATGATACATGCATACTAATATATGTATGTCTATACATTCTGTCAATAATTCATGACTGATGTTCCTGTTTTGGAATGCTCACTGTAATAAATGTCATCTGTGAGCACATAGCTCTAATGATTCCTTTAAAACAGATTTTTAGAAATGGAATTACTGCAACAAAAAGTGCAGACATTTTTAAAGCATCCAAACACACCGAGAAGGCACTCTTATGAAAAGGCTGTACCAATTTTACATCTTTAAAAATATTTTCATGCCAGGTGGTGGTGGTGGTGGACGCCTTTAATGTCAGCACTCGGGAGACAGAGGCAGGTGGATCGCTGAGTTCAAGGCCAGCCTGGTCTGCAGAGGGACAAGGTTACACAGAGAAACTCTGTCTTGAAACAACAAAGCAAAAATTTATATTTACTTGTTTAACATGTGTGTATGCGTATGTAGTGTGTGTGAATATATAGCGTGTTTGCACATGACAAGGCTCGTGCGTTGAGGCTGGAGCACAGCATGTGGTTCCTGTGGGGTCGCGACCCACCGGTTGAGAACCACTGCCGTGGGGTCGACTTTAACAAGTGATGGCCATGCCAGCCAAGCTGGCCAACGTTTGCAAACCTCTGTTCCCTGTCACTGCCGAGCAGTGGTTGCCGTGGCACCCAGGCTGTCCAGTTCTTCTCTTCTTGCAAATCGCTTATTTCCTTTTGAGATGTTTTCTAGAAACCAGTGAACACGGCGATAGGATAGAAACTGAAGAGACTTTCCTTACATTCCTGTGTGCGCTGAGGTGTGTGTATGGCAGTCAGATGACATCATGTGGGGGACAGGGCTCTGGCTCTCCTTCCACCTTGTGGTTCTGGGAAATGAACTCAAGCCCACTGGCTTGGCCACAAGGGCCTTTACCTGCTGAGTAAAGTTTCACCGGTCTGAGAATTTCTTCGATTAACTTGAGACAGAGCATAAGACGATACTTGTGGGAAGAATGGATGCTTGCGTGGGGGATATTTCCCTAGTCATTGCTTTGTAACCTCCAGAGTCAGGAGGAAGTCAGTCATGAGCTGGGCTTAGCCATCACATTCCTAGTTCAAATGTTCCCAGAAACAGCACAATTTTGTGCATGTTTTAAATGACACATATTTTTAAAATGATGATTAAGTCAACTGAGTTGTATTTAAATATGCCCCCTGATCTCAACTTGACCTTCTCTTAGCTAGAACAAGCGGTCTTCCTTTACTCTTGTTTATCTGTGCAAATGTCTGCACTACTTCCTGGATGGTAGAGTCCCAGAGAAGGAGTCTTTTCTTCTTCTCCTTCTTCTCCTTCTTCTCCTTCTT
>NW_021621071.1:7763989-7795807 GCF_004785775.1 Grammomys surdaster
CTTCTCCTTCTTCTCCTTCTTCTCCTTCTTCTCCTTCTTCTCCTTCTTCTCCTTCTCCTCCTTCTCCTCCTTCTCCTCCTTCTCCTCCTTCTCCTCCTTCTCCTTCTCCTTCTTCTTCTTCCCCCTCCCCTCCCCCTCCCCCCTCCCCTCCTCCTCCTCCTTCTTCTTCTCTTTTGACACAGGGTTTCTCTGTGTAGCCCTGGCTGTCCTGGAACTCACTCTGTAGACCAGGCTGGCCTTGAACTCAGAGACCAGCCTGCCTCTGCCTTCTGAGTGCTGGATTTAAAGGCGTGTGCTACCACCACCCAACAAGAAGGAGACTTTTAATTTCTGCTTTCCAGCAAGATCTGGAAGAAAAAACTGGTAATATGGATGGAAAAGGGTATCCTACTAGCAATGGAAGAAAGCCCAGAGGAAATGACTCAGAGATGTAATCAGGTGAAAGTGCGGATACACTCCCAATGCCTTCACAAACCTTGATGCTTAGAAACAAGTGACAAACTGGGGGGTGGAGGTAAGGTTAGAGGAGGGGGAGGGGGGGTGTAGGAAAAACTCATAAGAGCCAGTAAGAAAAAGGTAAACAGTGTCATATCTAAATGGACAAAGAACATGAATAAATGCATCAGCAAGAAAAGTAGAAATATATATGTGTGTGAAAATCTTAATTTTCTTTTTGTTTTTCCCCCTGTGGTTCTGGAGATGCAACCTGAGCCTCCCTCACACATGCTAGGCCAGTGTTCCTTCCCTGACACAGCCTGATTCTTTCCAACTTCACTTTTAATCATAAAATTGCAGGACAAAGCAACGAAGCACCGTGCTTGCTTACTAGATGAAAAGTCATTTTAAAAAATGACAACAAACAGCAAAGCCGGTGAGTTCGGGCGGGATGCCTTCTGGTACAGCTTTCTGCAGAGCAGCTTGACAGCGTGCTTTAAAGGCCTTTGAGCTGCAGGGGCCCTTTGATTCAAGAGTCCAGCTTCCAGAGACTTCTCCTAAGCAAATAATCCAAAAGGGAGGAGGGGTGTTTCCTCCACGTTGTTTATCTTAAAACCAAGGCAAAGCTGTCCAGTAGTAAGGATGACTCAGGGAGCTGAATCACGAATCATGTAGATAATAGGTTGCTTCTACATCCTTTAACGTGGTGGTAAAGCGATTAAAAAAAAGATGCCAAAAATACTCAGAATGTGAAGTGAAAAGGCGCGTGTGGAATCGGCATTTATGAGTATGGGTAGATACACAGAAAAGGGTTGCTAGAAAGAGTACTTACCAATATATCACCAGCAAGAACTGTTTCTGATAGTAAAACTTTCAGGCTTTCAACAATGATTATCTGCAAATGTGACTTGATGTTTACAGTGTGTTTATGTCATTTTTTTCCCCCCTCAGTCTCATGGTTTAGTACAGGCTAGCCTAGAACTCATGCACCCCAGGGTGGCCTCAAACTTTTGGCAATCCTCATACCTGTTGAGATTACAGGTATGAGCCTCTGTACTTGGCTCAAAATGCGTGTATTTTAGTTACTGATCCATTTGAAAGATTTGTTTATTTTATTTACATGTATGTCTGCTCATGTGTACGTGTACTACATATATGTAAGTGTCCCAGAATGCCAAAAGACGTCGGGTTACACATACTTATGAACTTCTAGAGGTGGGTGCTGGAGAAACCCCCCCCAAAAAAACAAAACCCAAAAACAAAACAAGACAAAAAACCCAAAAAACTCCCAAAAAACCCAAAAACCAAAACCCTAAAAAATTTAGGTCCTCTGAAAGAGTGGTATATGCTTTTAACCATGGGTCCATTTTCCTAGCTCATCAGTATAAGCATATACATACATACATACACACATACATATACACACACATGTGTGCACACACACATTTTAAAGAAATCTGCTTAGAAAAATAAGAGTGAGTAACAGGTAGAGAGTTCTTAGGATGAGGAACATTTGAAAGTTCTGTGCTCTGGGAAAGAGGAGGCAGAAGCTAGTGCAGGATGAGGCTCTCCTGTGGGGGTGAGGTATTGGGGAGCAGACCTGGGGACAGGCCTAGGGTAGGAGAAACAGACAGGCAAGCGAGCAGAGATGAGGAGGTTGCTGAATTGTGTGGCTGCTGTCTTCACTGGAGGTAAGAGCTGAGCTCTCTGAAGCCCCACGTGAAGCTCTGCCGTAGTCACGGAGCAGGAAGCAAGGCCCTGTGGTACCATTCTCTCTCCCTGCTCCTGGATCTTATTCCTCTCACCAACCATCGGCACCCGTGATTCAAGAAATTCTAAATAGAATTGCAGTGGTGAACCTGCGGTGCGTTGAACACGCTTGGCTCAGGGAACCTCTGAACCTGTAAGCCAGCCCCAGTTAAATGTTGCTCTTTTTAAGAGTTGCCTTGGTCATGGTGTCCGATCACAGCAATGAAACCCTAACTAAGACAGAACATTAGCAAGAACTACTTACTGTAGTCACCTATGCTAGGCATTTCTCACACATAACCTTACTGAGTCCACATCACACCCCAAGTGTCATTTACGTCACTTCCTGTCAAGAAAGCAGAGGCCCAGAGAACTCCTCTCTCCCAAGATCCGACTGCTGGGCTGCTCTAGGGCGCTTTCATGTATCAAAGAAGTATTTCTATATGCTAAGGTTAACAAGACACCTGATAGGTTGACGCCATCTGCATTTTTATTGGCTCGAGGATGGTTGGCTAATTCATCCCTGAAGCATCTCTGCAGTCAATAACTTCTTTGGATCTTGTCTCCAACTTCTCATCTGTGTAGACGCAGGATTTTATTATCTGCCCTTCATGCTCCTGTCTGGCCCATCTTTCCAAATCTAATCAGGGCTTTTGCTATGGCACTATTTAAAAGATTGATGACAACTATGACAAACCCCAAATTCCTCTTCAGGGTGTACACGCAGTCACTCTTTCTCCTGGTTTTTGTATATTTTCATTTTTTTCTTACTCTCTCTTATCTCTCTGTTTCTCCCATCTCCTTTTTTGTCTTCTATCCACAAACTACAGTGGTAGGGGCTACATGGTACCTGTAGAAGAGACCTTAAAGATGTAGTGAGAGACACGGGCTTAAGTGCAGCAAACGTTACAGTTACTGATGTACTGGAGTGCAGCGACTGCACACAGAGTAACTATCAGTTTTCTCTGGCAGGGGGTGGGTGGAGAGATGGAGTCAGATAAAGTTTCACAGAGACCATGACCTTTGAACTGAATATTGAAAAGGATGTAGGTCATGTTTTTTTTCTTTCTTTCTCTTCCTCCTCGTTTTTCTACCAGTCCCCATTCTTTAGAGAAAAGATGGAGAAAGACGTTTCAGGTAGAGACATTTGTGTGAGCAGGCGTGTGAGGCTGGATCTTGGGAAGAAGTGTGTGTGGGTATGTGCCCTTTGATGTGCAAAAAAGGGAGTACACAGCTCTATGTTAGGGTACGAACCTGCAGTGTTTCTCACCGGCCCTTCTTTCGAGATGTATTTATTTATTTATTACATGTGGAGGTGTTTTGCCTGCATGAGTGTGTATACACTGTGTGTAAAGTGCTCTTGGAAGCCAGAAGAAGGTGGTAGGTATGTCCCCTGGAACTGGAGTTGTAGGTGACTGTGAGCCACCATGTAGGTAGGGGCTAAGAATCAAACCCAGGCCCAGTGGAAGAGCAAACAGTGCTTTTAACCACGAAACCATCTCTCCAGCCTCCCTCCAAACTCATGTTTTGAATGCTTGTTTTTTGGGAAACTGGAAAGCTGAGAAAGTCTGGGTAGCCTGGTCGCGGGAGACAGGCTTCTGAAGATTGTTCCTAATCTCAAGTGCAGGGCCTGCCCTTTCTGCTTCCTGGTTAGCTGTGGTCCATGTCTGCTTTCTGTTGCTGTGATAAAGACCACAGCCAAAAGCAGCTTGGGGAGGAGAGGACTTATTTTAGCTTACAGTTTGAAGTCCATCTTGAAGGGAGTCAGGGCAGGAACTCAAAGTAGGATTTACCTGAAAGCAGAGTTTAAAGCAAAGATCATGGAGGACCACTCTTTCCTGGCTTGCTCAGCCTGCTTTCTTACACTGTCAGGGACCCACCTGCCCAGGGGTGGGCTCTAAAGCAGTGGTGGGTTGGAGGGGTAAGACCAGGAAGGCAAGGAGGCCTTTTTGGAGGTATTGCTTATAGAAGAATTGATGAAGGCCTACAGAGTTAAACCAAAAAAAAACCCAAAAAACAAAAAACCAACCAACCAACCAAACAAACAAAAAAACACCTGGGGTGTTTTTGAGATGGTAAAGGTACAAACAGTCCCTGACTTAAAATGACTAATATATGTTATATATTTATACATGTATAAGTAATTATATATTAAATTATATATTTATATTGATACATGTAGAGGTATATACTATATATTAGTCATTTTAAGGTATGTATATATTTATATATACAAATATGTATATGTATTTATGTATATGTATACATACACATATAAACATATATATGTATATATATACATACATATATGTGTATATATTTAACTTTACAATGATAGGAAAATACATATTATATCTCATATATAATATATATGTATGTATATTTAACTTTACAATGATAGGGAAATATATTACATATATTATGAAATTATATATAATATATGTATGTATATATAACTTTACAATGATAGATACATATATTATATATATTATATAATCACATGTATAATATATGTATGTATATATGTAATATATATGTTTATTTATTTAACTTTATAATGAGAGGAAAACAACAATACCCAGCCAGGGGAAACTACCTCATATTTTGAAGACAGATCTTTCCCCCTCCCAGGAGGTCACATGATCACAAGGCATGACAGGCTGCAGTGTAACATGGCTGAGCTATCATACTTAGTAGGCCAGGGTTATTAATGCACTTTCGACTTTTGCTATTTTCAATCTACAGTGGCTTTACCAGACGTGTTTCTCTAAGTATGGTAGGCGGTCCGTCAGCTGTCTGTTAGACAAGCACGACACTTGGAAGACTTTCAGAACTTTTGTAACAAGTTCAAGTAGTAATTGTATAGTTGTTAAGTCTAATAATGAAAGAGGTGGACTTGAGTTCTGAAGTCCTTGCGTTCCACTTTGTTTTTCTAGCCACTTATTTTTAGTGTGTGTGTATAAGTGTATGTGTGTGTATTTGTGTATGTGCGAGTGTATGTGTATGTGTGTGAGTGTGTGTATGAGTGTATGTGTGTGTATGTATGTGAATGCATATGTGTGTATATGTGTGTGCGTATGTGAGTGGGCGTGGGTGTGTGTATGTGTGTATGTGTGTGGGTGTGGGTATATGTGTATGAGTGTATGTGTGTGAGTGTCTGTGTGTGTCTGTGTGTGTGAGTGTATGTGTGTGTGTATGTGTGTATGTGTGTGGGTATGTGTGTATGTGTGTGGGTGTGGGTATGTGTGTGAGTGTATGTGTGCGTGTATGTGTGTGAGTGTGTGAGTATGTGTGAGTGTGTGTGTATGTGTGTGAGTGTGTATATGTGTGAGTGTGTATATGTGTGTGGGAGTGTATGTGTGTGTACATGTGTATATTTGTGTGTGTATATGTGTGTGAGTATATGTGTATATATTGTGTATGTGTGTGTGTTTGTGTGTATGTGTGTGTATGTATATATGTTTGTGTATATGTGTGTGTGTTTTCTGTATTGGCTGGTGTGGATAGGAAGCATAACTGACTGTCATTGCAGTTCACTGAAACGCTGTTTCAAGGTCTTTGTGATTATTAAGTGACTAAGGGGGTGGGAGGAAGGAAGGAGTCAAAAGTGGGTTTCAGAGATAGGGTGTGGTAGTTACAGAAAATAACACAAACGACACCCTGGCCCCCTTTGGGATAGGTGACAAATTCTCACTTGTCTATTCTTTTGGGTTATGTCATTCTAAAAAAAATATTTTGAGTGTTTATTAATTTTTAAGCATAATTTCTTTATTCTTTTGAGATGATATATCAATTATCCTGGCTCCCTCCTAACCCTCCCATATATTCCTTCTTACTCTCTTTCAAATTTATGGCCTCTTTTCTTTGATTGTTATCACACACACACAAACACACAAATATGCACACATATATTTATGTATATCTATTTTTAAATGTATTTATAAATACATTCAACTCAGTCTGTATAACGTTACGTGTGTGCGTGTTTTCAGGGCTGACCATTTGGTACTGGTGTGCTTTGGGGATGCTGTTTCTCCTGTTCTCAGTCTGTCTTAAGTACCCGTGGTTCCTTGTGTAGGGTTGAGGGCCGAGCTTGATGCCTTACGTGTTAGCATGCCTTTTGGTGTTGCCCTTGTCCAGGACACATCTAGGCAGTCATGTTGGTAAGGCTTGACTGTCATCTCACAGCAAACTCCTTGATCCTTTGGTTCTTACACTCTTCCTTCCTTTCTTCTGTAGAGATCCCTGGCCTTTAGGTACAGAAGCTTTGTTATAGATACATCAGCTGGGACTTGGGCTCTACAACTCTGCATTTTGATTAGCTGTGTGTGTGTGGTGTATGTGTGGTATGTGGTGTGTGTGTGTGTGTGTGGTGTATGTGTGGTATGTGGTGTGTGTGTGTGTTTGTAATGGTCTCTGTATTACTTTTAAAACCAACAACTTGTGAGTTATAACTTCATATGATAGATTTTAATAATAGTCGTGATTAATAGCTGTCATTCAAAATTTCTTAAAATTTAACAATGGAGTTGATGGTCCGAATTGGTGCAAATTCACCAGTGCCAATCAAGTCCAGGGCCAATTTAAGCTCTCTCTGCTCTAATCCTGTGTTCCTGTGGTATTCATGACTCTGTCTTGACCCACAGGCCATCTCTTGGGAGTGTGACCAGGACAGACTGCTGCCATCCTGAATACCCGCTTCGCCCTGAATGGGGGATCCTGGCTTCTCTTTGTTTCCCTTTAAACTGGGATTGATGGAGATGTGTAAGTTGTGCCCCGTTCAGCAGGCTATTCATATATGGACTGCTGATTTGGGCTATCACGGGCTACATTGCCTTTTCTTGCTTGCTTATGTGTCCTGTCTGAAGGACTTGCTGTGATTCTAGCATATAGCACCGCCATGCTTCTCCTTTTGCTCGGATCTACTTTTGGAGAGATTCCATATCTGTTTTGCCTCAGTAGCTGATGGCTGATCTCCATCCGTGATCTGATTATCGGGAATGTCTGGCTTGGGCTTAACCATCCACAGCTCAAGTCCAAATGCAGATAATTAGAAACATGAGAAAATTAGCTGGTTTCTGATGATATTATTGTTTTTAAAAATTATTTATCTGCTAACTGTTGCAAAGGCCATGGTTACCTTACTTCCAAGCAATTCCTGGTAATTCAAGACTATTGAAAAAAATTTGTTTAAGCAATAGCTTGTTACATGGCCCAGGCTGACCTTGAGTTCAAGACCCCCGCCTTGGTCTACCAGGCAGCTGGGATTGTAAGTATGCACTTTAAAGAGAATTGTCTAGGTTGAAATAAACAGTAGCAACTAAATTAAACACACTGAATTCTGT
Organism: Grammomys surdaster; assembly: GCF_004785775.1. Lineage (NCBI taxonomy): Eukaryota > Metazoa > Chordata > Mammalia > Rodentia > Muridae > Grammomys > Grammomys surdaster. Next base: position 7,771,519 of record NW_021621071.1, read on the forward strand.
CCCATCACTTCAAAGAGGGGTCAAGAAACTAAAGTGAACTCGTGAGACTTCCATAGATTTCTTTTGCTCTAGCCTTCTAGGAAGAACATACTGGTAAAATCTGCCTTGAGCGTTGAAAAAAAAAAAAAAGAGACACTTATGAATAATCTATTCATTCGATATTTCAATATCAAAGGCACGGCTGTTCACTAAGGAAGGATGCTGTAGCCGTTCTCATAATGTTCAATAGATATTAACATCTGTAACCTAAGGTTGCAGAACTAACATTTAATAACCCCGAGTAATCTAGGAATCAAATCTAGAGACACTATAAAGGAAAATGCACATCAATAAACTCACTCGGGGTCTCGAGAGAGAGCTCATCGGGGAAAGTCCTTGCTATGCCAATGTGAGGTCTGGAATTTCGATCCCAGCACCCATACACATGCTGGGTGGGCATGGTGGCCCATTTGTAATCCAAGTGCACGGGAGGGAGAGATGGGGATTCCTGGAGCAAGTTGGTCAGCTAGAGTGGCAGAATCGGTGAGCTCTGAGTAGAAGTGAGAGACCTTGCCTCAGAGGATAAGGGGAAGAACAGTAGAAGACACTTGATGTCAGTCTTTGGCATCAGACACACATGGAAACCTCTACATATGTGAACACACATCCACACATTACACCACACACATGCAAAAAACCTCATTCAGCCGGGCAGTGGTGGTGCATGCCTTTAGTCCCAGCACTTGGGAGGCAGAGGCAGGTGGATTTCTGAGTTCGAGGCCAGCCTGGTCTACAGAGTGAGTTCCAGGACAGCCACTACATAGAGAAACTCTGTCTCAAAAAACCAAACCAAACCAAACCAAACCAAACCAAACCAAACCAAAAACAAAACAAAAAACAAAACAAAACAACAACAACAACAAACCCCTCATTCATTGGAAGGCTGGAGCGTGCTTAGTAGGTAAAGCACTTGCTTCATGAGCATGAAGATCTGAGTTTAATCTCTGGAACTCAGGCAAAAATGTTTGGAGTACTGACAACACACCACTCCAAAGTTGTGAGTCACTCCAAAGGTTGTGAGTTCAGATCACTACCACCTGTAACTTCAGCTCCAAATGGTAATCCTCAGTGCTGGGGAGGCAGAGGAAAAAGGATCTCTGGGCTCTCTGGCCAGTTACACTAGTCTACCGTGATCTTTGTTCCAGTGAAGGGCATTGCTGTGAAGTAGACAAGGACCTGGGGCTGACACTCAAGGTTAACCTCTGCTCACTCCTCCCCACACATATGCACACATGCACACACTCACGTCAAACAATTTGTTTTTTTTTTCCCTGTGAGAAGAATGAAAGGATTGGAAAACTGGGTCTGTTGGGGTACTTCATGCTCTTGACTGGAGGGACATAACCGCTTGTATGCCCTAGCTGAGAGGTTGTGGGCACTGTCCAGACTAGGAAAAAGGTTGCGTGTATGTCACCAACTGCCACAAAGTCTTATGAACAGAATGGTTGTCTCATTTTCCCATGATACAGGAGAACAGTTACATTCTTCTCTCTGACACAGGAAGTTGGAATTCCTGCAGACATACCAATCCTCACACTCCTGGAAAAGGTTGGGCTAAAAATAGAAATAAATACATAGATGAAGTTAGAGAGATCACAGTGCTTCCAAAGGAAAATGGCGGCTCCAATGATGGCTTCCAGGGCTGGTGGCTTATGTGGTGACTCAGTGTCCTCATCCAGAGAGGCTCTGCCCTTCACTTAAAGTTTTCCTCTTGCTGTCTTGAAATTCCTCATAGGGCTTCCTTTTCTTGGCTTTTCAGACCAAGTCTTGCTATATGGTCCAGGATGGCCTTGAACTTGAGACCCTTATATGTCAGATTCTGGAATGCCAGGATTCCAGGTACGCAACTGGACACCTGGCTCAAAATCAGCAAATTTTTTTTTTTTCAGAGCTGTGGATGGGATCTAGGATCTCATACACAGAATAGTGAAGTGCCCTCTCACTGAGCCATGTCCTCGACACTCAAAGAAAAACAATGTTAGTATTATTGTTGTTGTGTTTGTGTGAAGATGTGTACATGCTAAAGTACTCCATGGGTGGAGGTCTGAGGGCAGCCTTTAAGAGCCGATTCTCTCCTTCCACTGAAGGGTCTGGGGATTGAACTCACGCTGTCAAGCTTGAGCTGCAAGGGATTTTAATTGCTGAGCCATCTCACAGGCATTTGATAATTTTTTATTTAAATACGGAATCTTATAATTTCATTTGTCACCGGGCTCTGCAAAGGATGGATCGGATCTGGATAGCAAGGTGGCTAGAAAGAAGTCTCCTAGAGATGATTTTCTCCGAGAGAATGCATCAGGAGTTCAAGGACACCGGACCTTGTCTCAACATATGCATTCCAAAATGTGAGCTTAGCGTGATACGGTGAAACAATTTCACAAACATGAAGAAGAGTGTTTTTAGTACTAACGACATACCTGGCAGAGAATGGCAGGGTTCTTCTTTACACAGCCAGGCAAGAGTTGGCAGGGAATACTATCAGCAACCCATGTATGACAGACAAAACTGGCTTTTACATACTGCTACTGAGCATGCGCACTCTTCTCTACTCAGCACGCAGTCGCGTTCTACAGTCGTGGGTACCAGATACAGAAGGCAGAGCTGAGTATAGTTGAACACATTTGTAATTTCAACACTTGGGAGCCTGAGATAAGAGAGAGAATCTTGAGTTTGAGGCTAGCCTACGTTATAAAGGAAGTTACATGCCAACTTGGTGACCTTTAAAAAAGGGGGTTGGGCTGAAGAGATGGCTCAGCAGAGTGCTTACTGCCTGTCTTAAGGTTTTGCTGCTGTGAACAAACACCATGACCAAGGCAGCTCTTATAAGGACACCGTTTAATTGGGGCTGGCTTATAGGTTCAGAGGTTCAGTCTTTTTTCATCAAGGCGGAAGCATGGCAGCATCCAGGCAGGTATGGTGCAGGAGGAGCTGAGAGTTCTACATCTTCATCTGCAGGCCTCTAAAAGAAGGCTAACTACCAGGCAGCTAGGATCATGGTATTTAAGTCCACACCCACAGTGACATACCCACTCCAAGGCCACACCTCCTAATAGTGGCACTCCCTGCCCCAAGCATATACAAACCATCACACTGCCCCTGCAAAAGACTTGGGTTCAGTCCCCAGCACCTATACCCGGTGGCTCACAACCACGTGTGACTCCGGTTCCAAAGGGGCTCCAAGGCCTTACAGGGTACCAGCACATACATGCATGGGGCACATAAACGCACATGGGTACACACATGCCCATAAATTAACAAGTAACCAAATGTTTAAAAAGGAAACAGAACACCACGAATCATACAGATAAGTGTCAGCGCTTACATCTGTACCAAATCAGTGTGACCCCAGAACCGTGTGCTGTGTCTGTGTGCAGAGCGGGAGATTGAATCGAGCCCTTGCTCTGTATCTCCACCCTCCAGAGAGCATTTCCTGTGATGTTTCTCCTCTCTACTAAGCAGGGCAGTGCTACTGGTTTGCCATACCCCATTATTCTAGTTATTGCTGGTGGATTTAGAAAACTGAGGAGCTGGAGTCTTTTAAAGCTGTACATCAGCGTGCTCCCGGAAGCCGATAGTGAAAGGCGCCATGAACACACACATTCTTTACGTCGGCACGTCAACTGTGCCTCTGTTGAAATGGGGGAAATTACTAAACATACCCTACTTCAACATCTCATAAATGGCATTCAGTTTCAACCCAGAGGGTTTTTAGCTTCAAGTACCAAGCTTATATGCTAGAGGCAACGTGCTCCACCTTGGAAATTTATACTATACTTTATTCCTTTCAGGGAGTTGGGGATTTAGCTCCTAGTTGCTGGATATGCCATAGGATCCTATAAACCATTTTTAAATTAAAGAGCCTTCTTTGCAGGCTCCGGAGCACATGGGTTGAAAGGCTAGGAACTAGTGCAGTGGTTCTCAACCTGCGTGTTACGACTCCTTTGAGGTTCTGTATCAGATATCCTGGGTATCAGATATTTACGTTACAATTCAGAACAGTAGCAGAATTACAGTTATGAAGTAGCAACGGAATAATTTTATGGCCGAGAGTCACCACCACAACACGGGGAATTGTATTAAAGAATCCCAGCGTTAGGAAGGTTGAGATCCATTGCTAGTATGTCACGACTGATTTTCAGTGTATCTGAATATGTAACAGGAGCGATAAAAAGTGATACTTTGTCGTGGCAGCCACGAGACGAGGAGATGCCTCTTTCGGGAACAATGACAACCTGACTGTACATACACATGAATTGGATATTGAAAACTGCTATAGAATTGTGCACTTAAATGATCTCGGGGAGGGGGGTGATGGCTTCCCTGAGCCCCCGCTTCCTTCCCGTGAGATGTAGTTAATGACATTTACCGCAGAGGGTGTTACAGGGAATCAGCATGATCACATGTAAGAAGTGTGCAGCATAGGCTACTCTAGTATGTTCTTATTAAATCTTAACTAGTATCATTCTATTTAAACTTTCCTGAATGTAAGTCTAGGTAATTTCACAGTTATTTGGGGGCCCGATATGAAGCCATTTTAATCATGTATTTATTCACCTTTAAAGAAAGTATTTATTTTTATTTCACGTGCATTGGTGTTTTGCCAGCATGCATGTCTGTGTGAGGGTGTCAGATCTCTTAGTCTCCAAGAACTGGAGTTACAGACAGTTGTGAGCCACTGGTGTGGGTGCTGGGAATCGAACCTGGGTCCTCTAGAGGAGCAGCTAGTGCTTTTAAATGCCAAGCCATCTCTCCAGACCATATTTATTCTCTTTTAAAGACAGAGTCTTATTTGACACAATCTGGCCTTGAACTTGTTATCCTCCTGCCTCAGCCCACAGATTCTAGGATTACAGGTGTGTCTACTATACCTCGTCTCACTTTTCATCTATTCGTGTCTCGCGTGTATGTGTGGTGTGATGTGTTCTTGTACGTGTGTATATGGGTGTGTAGACACGTGTGGGACATATAAATGTAGACGCTGGGAGATGTGGTTCTTGGTTACTTTCTACGTCATTTTGTGAAGCAGAGTCCCTCACTGAATCTGGAACTCAGAGTTCCAGCATGGCGGGTGGCTCCTCTGTCTCAGCCTCCTGAGCGCTGGGATGACAGGTGGCTGTCACACCGGCCTGGCTTTTATGAGGGATAGCACTCACACTTATAAAGCAAGCAGTTTATCCATAGAGCATCTCTCCATCCCCAACTTATTTCTTTGTAACAACGTTTTTCCTTGGCTAGGGATGAGGATGAGTTGGTAGAGTGGTTGAGTAGCTTGTGAGAAGCCATTGGGTCACTCCCAGTGCACTTGGAAGGTGAAAACAAAGGGATAAGAAGCTAGAGGTCACACTCAGGTGACTCGGTGAGTTTGAGGCCAGCCTGGGCAGTGTAGGACAGTGACTCCAAAACCGACCAACCAAAACCTCAAATTGAAACAGGCAAAACAACAAAATAAGCCTCAAAATCCAAAACAAACCATAATACGTCTTCCTCTTTTCCTTTGCAGGCCCTAGTTCGGTAGGAGAATGAGCGAGATGAGTCTCACTTTTCATTGGCTGGTGAGATTTTTCTGTATTAATTATGCATTTTTAAAAATAAGCCTTGGAAAGACAAATTGGTCTTTTTCCAAAGGTTCTTTTATACAGGACTATTATAAAAAAAAGGCATAAAAGAAATAAGGTTTATCCATTATTTAGGGCCTTGTGGTGGTGATTACATCAGCTCAGTCTGGCCATCAGTCAGCTCCCAGAGTTCCTACTTCAGCAGGATTTGGGGGAGCAGGCTGAACAGAGAGAAGCCAAGGAACCGGTCTTCCCCTGGGTCCTCTGTTCTTGTCGCCTCAGCGGGCTCCCCAGCCACCCTCTGTTCCTTTCCTATTTTCCCCTTTCTGTCTGTCCACCGATGTGCACAGCTATTTTCTACCTTACAACCAAGAAATAAAATTACCCTCCTCAAACCTGTTTTTCCCTCAGAACACAGTCTTTTTTTTTTTCCTAACTGCTAAACTTGTGGTAGTTGTGAGTTTTATCTCCCCCGAACCCCTGCTCTTCACGCCTTCCTTCCCTTTGCCATGATTTTCCAGAACTAGCTTCAAAACACCGACCCTCCTCAGCCGGGGGTTGGATCTGCTGTCTTTCATTCTTGCTTTGAAAGTGTGACATTGCTGAAACCTTGGCAGTCTCTAAGATGTAGGGACATTATTTGCCACCTGTGTCGTAGCCTGCTTTTAGAAAGCAGCCACGATGGCAACTTTGCCAAATGTTACGAGCACAAAAACCATGTGATACTGTTAGAGCAATGGATTTGACAGCCACTGTAATGTTGGCTCTGCAGTTTCTGTCATACGCCAGTCCATAAGTCTTAGACTTACAGATCTTCCTGCTGTATTACTGTTTAGACTTCTGCCTAGTTGTCCGTCACTTCCCAACAGATGGCTGCAGTCTTTCCGTCTGAATTGATAAGCTCATGGCTTTGGGGTTTGGAAGAGCTGTTTGCAAGGCTATTCTTGGGCTAGTGAGACAGCTCAGTGGCTAAAAGTGCTTGCTGCCAAGACAGATGATTTGAGTTTTATATTCCTTGAACTGGTGGAAAGAGGGAACCGACTATCTTCCGACCTCTTTATGTGTATCCTGGCACATGGTCATACAGACATATACATACATATATACAATACACAAATGTAAAAATGTCTTCAGTTTCCAGTGAAATGGTAGTGTGGGGGTGAGCTCGTTTGAGTCAGTAAGGACGGCTTTGGCTTCAAACAATACAAATCCTAATGCACCTGGCTGAAGTGTATGCCATTTCCCACCTAGGAAGTATATGACAGTAGCATGGTAGGGTTCATTAGCAGTCTATTAGCAGTTCAGCGACAGTGAGACTTTCTCATTCTGCTGGTCCTGACATCCTCAGCTCCTTGGTCAGTTCAAGCCAGCTCTTGCTATAAGCTGGCTGTGGTGGTTCTCCGTGCCTCCCGAGATGCAATAATCCACGGAGAGAAGAAAGCCATTTCTTTCTGAGTGTACAGAGCCCTGAGGCATAGAAGTAACTTTTCTTCGCGCCTCATTGACAAGACTTGGACCCATGACTGGTTGGACCACTCATCACCGACCCTTTGGGTCGTCAGTCTGTCTCCATGGAAACATGCAACATCACTAAGATGGATGAATGCAGAGATTAAGCCTGGATTCTCTTAGATGGGAAAGGAAGACGCAAAGTGGGGAATGGTCATTGGACAGGTGGGCTCCACCAATGTCTGCCGACATCTTATGGTGAGTTACTGGCTTCGTCATAGCCAGACCTTCAACAGGTCTCTGTCCCTCTGTATATGTGTATCTATCTCTCCCCTCTACTGAGGATAAATCTTGGAGCCTCATGCATGTCATCGAACTGCATCTAATTTGTCCAACAATTCTTACTTCCTCTCAATGTTTGACCCAGGCTCAGCTGTGGACTAAGTGAAGATCTTTCTCCCTGGCCTTGCTCTGTGCCAGAGTCTCATGTGCCCACTCTTTTGTCTTAAATGTATGCTGCCATTTTCTCCGCTGTCCATCTTCAACTCACCCTCTCCTTCATTTTCCACAATGTATGCCACACAATCTCACTCTCTAGCTTCATCCTGACTGGGTCCATCATTACTGTTATCTTTAGGGCATGGTTGTATTGCATTGCATTGTTATAACGGTTTGACGATCTGTCTTCTTGACTCTTTCCAAATCCCACCCAAAATGCTTTTAAACTGTTGGTATATGGATTTTCCTAACACATCCCTTTTGGAAGAACTTCTGTATTGGTTATGTGTTGTTGTTAAGTTGTGATTATTTATATGTGTGGGTGCACATCCATGCCTCTGTGTGTGTGTGTGTGTGCGCGTGCACGCGCGTGTGCATGTGCGAGCCCCTAAGGTGTTGTTCTTTAGGTGCTTCCTACCTTGCTTTGAGAAAGGATCTCTCACTGACCTGGTCCTCATCAGTTAGGGTAGGCTGACTGGTTAGTGAGCCCCAGGAGTCCATCTGTCTCTGCCTCCCCAGAACTGAGACTCCAGGCGCTTTTATAAGAGTTCATGACAAGCTTGGGTTTTGTTTGTTTTGTTTTGTTTTATTTGGTTGGCTTTTGTTGTTGCTGTTTTTTTTGTTTTGTTTTTGAGAGAGGATTACCTGGCTATCCTGGAACTTGCTCCATAGACCAGGCTGGCCTTGAACTCACAGAGATCTGCCTGCCTCTGCCTCCTGAGTGCTGGTATTAAAGTCATGTACCACCACTGCAGGCTCAGGACAGGCTTGTACCTTGAGCTATCTCTTAGGTCTTAAGTTACAACAACATTTGAAAAGTATAGTGAATTGTTCATCTTCAGTTGCCAGTAGGTTCTTTTCCTAGAATTAAAATTTACAAATTCCTTTGGAGTGGATATTCTTTTACCCAGGAGGACCTGGTTAAATGGTTTCTTTTGCAGTAGATGTAAGACCAGAAGATACCATTGTCCAGGGGAAGTCTGAAATAGAACTTACATTTTATATAGAGAAATACTGTCCTTCTGGGAGGCTGTAAGACAAAAAGCTCAGATGGGCATATTTGCATAAATTCTAACGTGCCTTCTGGGAAGGAGTGGGTAAAATACAGCAGTGTCGTCTTTTTTTTTTTTTTTAGTTTAAATTTTTAGTAAAATATCAAAGATTAAGACAGAACTAACAGAAGCTGTTTAGTAAAAGATAGATGCTTTAGAAGAGAAATTTACCATAAGGGAGAGGGATAGACTCTGGAGAGCATAGCTCATTCTCTTCACACCTATAGGAAGCTTCTCTGCACGCCTGCTTGCACGCACTGCAGCACTGTCTGCGCCGCACAACAGCCCACATGTGAGCTCTCATACAAACTAGAAACCAAAGGCGTGTGAAAGCTAATTTAAGAGTCTAACACAGAAGTTTCTGTTGCTCCTCTTATACTGAGGAAGGCCATCTCCCTTTGTTGTGAAGAGTTTGGGTTGGTTTTTTTTTTTTTTTTTTTTTTGGTGCAGTAATGCAGTCATGAATTGAGATCACAATGCTATGTAAGGAGTTTATTTGTTACTATTCTCACTGTCGCGATAAATACCTGACCATAGCTTAAGGAAGAACTGTTTATTTGGCTCATTGTTCAAAATAGAAAAGGTCCATCAGGACAGGGAGCGTGGGGAGGCAGGTGGTGAGGCAGTCGGGTACATTGTATCCTAGTCAGGAAGGAGAGACATGAAAACTTGTATTCAGTCAGCGTTCTCCTTTTTACTGAGCCTGGGATCCGAACCTACAGGATGGTTCAAAGGACTAGTATCAGTTCAAGGCATCGGAAGAAGACCAAGTTCTCAGCACAAAGGAGATTTACTTGTCCTAGGGGGACAAAGGGTAAGGAATAAGAGACAAAGACAGGAGAGAGAGGATGAGGGAGAAGGGGAAGGGGACAGGGAGAGGGAGAAGATACATCTGCCTCTGAGGCACAAAGGACTGCCTCTGGATAGAGAGGAGAAAGATGTGATCCATAGGAAAAAGGCGGCTTATAAAGGAAAGCAGGAAAAGCCCGTGTTAGGATGAGGTATTTAATTTTAATTGGGCATGTTAATTAGGTGAGCCAAAAGGGGACTTTTTTATTTTCTTTTATTTTTTTTCTTTTTTATTATTATTATTATTTTTTTTTTATAATTTATTTTTTCTCAAATCATAATTCATTCACACAGGGGTTATAAACACATTAAGGCAGGATGTGGGGAAGGGAATGACACTGGAGTGTGGGTGTTCAGGGGGAATACAGATATCTTCAGAACCGGGTATCGGCTGGGTGAAGGTTCAGGGGACAAGTCACTATGACTCTGCCTTATCTAAGTTGGTATTGTCTGCCAAGGCTACCTATTTACAAGGTCTATGACTACTCAGGCTTGTAAATTTCCACAAAAGATGCCTGTTTACATTAGCTTATAGCCATCTGTTTCAATGTTTTTCCACTGAGACCCAAGACTTGGTGTTAGTATACATGTATGATAGGCCTATTGCTGATTTTAGGCCTATGGCTGATTTTAGGCCTTCAGTGTGTAAGCAGGGCTGCCCCTGACATCTCCTCCCTTCTCTAAGTATAGAAGGGCTGTGGCCATTCTAAACTTGCGAAGGCGGGGATAGAGGCCTGACCTCCAGTATTTGAAGGGGACCTTGTAATAGCTCCAGTCCCCCTGTTGTTGTCCAGTGAGGCATGAGGGCCATACCCGTCCCGATGTCTTTTTCCTGGAGAGGGGATACTTTTGACATCAACCCCTATGTAGTCCGGCTTGTCCCTCAGGGAACCCAGATAGATATTTTTATCTTTTATTTATATTCCCTTGCAGTGCTTAACCTCGCAGCCTAAGCAAGAATTCAGATCGCCTGTCAGAGGGGGTTCTGGGTGGCCCCTCTCTGCTTGGTCTAGGGGCAGAAGTCCCCCATTTTAGGTTGGGTGGAGATGGGTTTTGGAAACACCCTGTATAAAGTAACAACCTCATCTTGAGTCTCGTGGTCCTCCATAGCTAACTTATGATAATGTATCTGAGTAGGTTTTGCTACCAAATTATTTATCTGTTGTATCACAAAGTTAGTCCGCCTATTTGAGGGCCAGGGACCAGCAGAAAAAAGCAAAAAGAACCCAAATAATGGTCCCAAGATGGGAGGAAATAGGGTTGACAACCTTGGAGAGGCTGAAAACCAATTCTTGTACCAGCCTTCATCTGTCTCTTTCTCTCTCTGATTTTTCTTAGGGCCTTCACTAGCTATTTCGTGCTCTCTTTAACCCTCCTTGTCTTGTCTATGTAAAGGCAACCTTCTTCTTTAAGGGCTGTACACAGGGGACTTTTGATTGGTGGACTTTAATACTTTGATAGCTGGACCCTGGTAGTCCGCCTCAGGAGGAGGAAGTGGCCAAATAAGGGACCAGACCTAGGGGGGGGCTAGCTTGTAATCTAACGGTTTATATAGCAAGACAGACGGAATGGGAGAAAAAGGTAAGGCAAAAACTGTAGGCACCATGTTTGCCATGTTGAGGCCTGCAAGAGCCCCTTCAATGGAGCTGCCACTTCTGGGGTGAGTCTTCCTTCACTATTAAGTTTATCTGGACCCACCCTCACAGGTGGCCAGGCATGCCCAGGGCTTGTTTCTGAGGTGATTCTAAATCTTGCCAAGTTGACAGTCTTCATTATCAATGAGTAGCCATCGCTGGGGGCCTGGAGCATTTTGAACTAACTTTTTCCTTTTGGTAAGACAAGAAAACGAAAACAAACAAATAGACAGGGTAGAAGAGCACGCTGTGCAGAAGACCAAAGGACTTTTGATGGAAGAGGTCTCTATTTGTTGTTTATTCTAGGATCCCCAGTGGCGTCTTAGAGAACGTCTGCAACAGACAATGCATGAGCACACAATACGTATTTTTTTAATACTGAGAATGTGTTTGTGCTGGCTCAAGATAGAAAACATTCCCTTATGTCAAAACCCATGAAATGCTCCCAAAGCATATTCTATTGTCGTAATTGCTATTGATGTAAGAGGATGTTTTAGCTGTGTGCTGTCTTCAGTTGCAAATAGTTCCTGAGTATCAGCAGCTAGTCTCTTAAATTGGTGTTTTTAAAGTCATCTCTCTTATAATATGCGTTTTGTGCAGAATTGGCATAGGAAAAGAAAAAGAGACGCAAGTCTTTTTGTTTCTGGAGGGTTTTTGTTTTTTGTTTTTTTGTTTTTTTTCCTCGTGGTGAAATTCTGCCTAAGAAATAGGCCAATGATAAAGGCTAAGAGTAATTTTGTTACAGAGTTATGATGAGAAACTGGGCTAAGAGGAAACTTTATTTCAGTTTCTGATTCCTGACAAATTGGGAAATTGGATAAATGGAGTTTAGGAAATTACGCTGGTTGAAAAAGTACAGGTGTTTTGTGTTTGCTCCCGTGGAAGAAAAGACATCTATTTCCTGCACACAGAGATGGCTACGGACGTAATGGTCTTCGTTCTAATGGATGTGCTCATTTCCAGGGCTATTGTAGTTTTGAAATGGGTTTGTTTCAGGATTCTAGGTCCAATTTCATATTATTAAACTCTGAAATTACAGCAGGCACTTCCCAGTAATACTTGAGTCTGAGAATGGCTTCGAGGGCCACAGTGAGATTGTTGTGTGCAGTGTTTGAGGGCTCGTTTGCAACCTGATTCTCCTTTGTGTAACAGTTGGTTCAGTTCTTGCCTTTCTCGTGGGCTGGTTTTCTTCCTCTTACTCATTGTAAGAGCTCAGCCTGGGCCACGAAGTGACATCTACTCACCGTTCATTTGGCAGATGATACAGCGGAGGTTAGGAGTTCAGGGTTCGGAGACAGACCGTGGTTTGATTTCTAACTTTACCATTAGCTGTGTGGTCGCCAGTCCACTCATTCAATCTCCCAAGCCTCATTAACTTATTGTAGTAAGGGTCCTGTGAATGTTAAGACCTCAGCCTGGGCCCAGCACCCTTTGAAATCCAGCCAATTAGTTGTGGACAGAAACAATTCAGGTCTACTCTAAGTGAACAACCTCTTTTATTTGTTATACATAGTTATACATTTGTTTTACATTGTAAATTCCTTGTTTGGTCCTGTCATTGTAAAAATGCTGATTTAAAAACCCCTGATATTATGGATCTCAATACTTCCCCCACCCCCCCAACCCCCAGTTTTTTCCCCTGGGTTCTGGAGAAATTGGTGATTGTGTGTCTTGTGATTAAAGACCAGTCCAGGTTTACCACAGGGACAGATAGGTTAGTACCTCCAAATATACACACAGATCTTATGGTGGGACCTCAGATATGGTCTATCCAATTCACTGTGGGAAGGAAGAAGGACTATTTTTAAGGAACGAGGGAAAAGAAGGGCAGAAGCTGGGCATAGATAGGGCTGGCTTTTATCTTTCCTCTGTTGTGCTCAGCATCCGTAGCTCCTGCTAGCCTCTTACTTTCCTGTAGTTCTCTTAGTCTCTGCTCATTTCCGTCTCTGCCTTCTCTTTTCTAGAAATGGCACACATTATGAAAGAGCAGATTCCCAATGCCGTCTCCAGAAAGCCAGCGGTGGAACAATGCATTTTTAATCCTGAACACCTGGCCTCCTTTTAGTTGGCTGCCAGGAGGAGGTTTCTTGATTATGCAAAAAACAGTGTCTTACCCCGGTACTAAAAACCTGGACTAAAAAGGTTAATACATTTCAGGTTTGCTAGATAATCCAGGGGGATGGAGCTCTGCAAACACAGACTTTTCTTTTGGGGTAGAGTCTGACATTATGAAACGATACCTTTCTCGTCCTACAAGATATTTACCCAAGCTTTAAGCACTGAGTAGCAAGCAAGCGGTGGGGGGTGAGGGGGCGGGCGACGTTAACCGTGGACTCGACTCGCTTTGCATAGCATCTCGTTCACTTTGTGTGACAATCCCTCATCCTAGCGCTCCATGGGGAAGGATGGGGCTCAACATACCTCTTCAGTGAGGTACTCCTGCCAGTGCAGGTTCTGGTGACTCTCGCGAGACTGAGCCATTTTCTTTAGCCGATCTCTGTAGCCCTGCGGTGGCATCAAGTCGAAGTAGTTTGATACAAATGCCTTTTGGCTTACCATGTCCTGTGAGGTGTGGTCCCTAATTCTAACCACATTCTGGCCAGATAATCCATGGCACTATCCAACTGTACAATCTACCGTTAAGGAGGGAAAGCCGTACAACAGATTGCTTTACCCCAACATTACAACCACACAGCTCCCCAACTCCTCTGGTTCTGTAGAGGCAGGCATGTGTGTTCCTTTACGAGCAGGGGATGGGGTGGTAAGGGAGTGGTAAACCTGGTTTCCTGAACTGGTTCCCCTCAGCAAACACTGCAGGGTAATGGCAGAGGCCCATGGCGGTTTTGAGATTCTGAGGAAAAGCATCTTACTTGCGTAGGCATCACACCGAACCCTCATAAAGCCACAAGAAAGATGCAGGTATGCAGTGTAATGGTGACAGGCGGGGGCTCTGGTTTAGATGATAAGTCTTAGACTGTTGCCATGACGATCAAACATGGCCGCCTGCTATCTGTGCCGGTCTCCCCTCTGTATGATAACAGGGTTCAGAGTAACTCACCTTGTGCTCCTGTGGAAACCATATGAGTAATGTATTTGAATGAGGTTTTGTACTGCCAAAGGCACTATGGCTGACTCGTGCCCTTGGAACCCATGTGCTTGGCCATTCTTCCACTGTGACATTTCTTTGTCTTTTCCACATCCCGGCACACATGGGAAATGACAGCTCTCTTAAGCAACATCTGGGAAAGTGGATGGAATTGCTCAAGGCTTAAGAGGAGATGCCTGGGAGCCTCCTTTCTGGGGAATAGATGTTCTGGTTACATTAGAACAGAGAATAGGATATGCCTGCCCAGACCAGTGGTGGCAATTAAAACTCCCCGGAGAAGATGATGATTTGAACTTACCTTGAAGAATTGGTAACACTTAGTATTGAAAGTCATAGGTGAGAGTGGGTGAAAGGAATTAATGTTCCCATCTGGAAAACGGATATCACAATAATAGCTATTTTGCAGTGTACTTGAAACGGAATGAAGGAACATATATAGAAAGGCCTTGTAACATGATGTGATGCTAGCTAGCCATTGCTATCCTAGAGCAAAATTAAACAATTGAGATAAAAATATGGAACTGGGAGTAGTGTTGTCTGAATGGGCTTCTTAGGTGAGTCCTTGTCTGAAGATGCGAGGCATATAGGAAGGGGGGCCCTGGAGCCTAGTCTTCAGTATAGGAGGGGCATGTGGCTCTCAGCATCCCTCTAGTTCAAGAACTGACAGGTGAGTCTATGGGGGCGGAGGCAGTGAACTACAGGTGAGACTCAGCAGTGACAGAGACCTCATTATCCATCCTCAGGGCCCAAGGATGTCTGCCCCAGGCCTCTCTCCCTAGGAGGAAGCAAACCAAGAACAGGGCAAGACAGACACTCAGCCAGATGTGGGGCAGAGGACTGAGAAGTCCACGGCATCAGCTGTGGCTGAGTGTCCCCTTGACGTGGTGGCCAACAAAGGCCAGCTGCCACCTAAGAAAAGAGATAAAGCAGGTGCCGTAGGCATTGATCAGATTCCCTCTTCTTTGTAGAAAGTGATTGTTAGGCATAAAACCGCAGGAAACTGTGGGCCACACACAGAACAATCACTGAACAGTTAACTCCTGGGATCTCTCCTTGAGCCTTCCCTGCCATCTTGTTTCCCGTCCTCCCAGCTCCATGTGTGTTGAAATTCAAGATGAAGTCTGTAGATTAGTTCATCTTGAGTGTGAGCTTTTATTTTTTATTTTTATTTATTTATTTATTTATTTTGGTTTTTCGAGACAGGGATTTTCTTTTAGCCCTGGCTGTCCTGGAACTCACTCTGTAGACCAGGCTGGCCTCGAACTCAGAAATCCACCTGCCTCTGCCTCCCAAGTGCTGGGA
The DNA here is from genome assembly GCF_004785775.1 of Grammomys surdaster. Taxonomy (NCBI): domain Eukaryota; kingdom Metazoa; phylum Chordata; class Mammalia; order Rodentia; family Muridae; genus Grammomys; species Grammomys surdaster. The sequence continues at coordinate 7,787,003 of NW_021621071.1, forward strand.
TTAAAGGCGTGCGCCACCACTGCCCGGCAAGTGTGAGCTTTTAAAAATAATTTTTTTTAAAAAAAAGAGAGTTCATTTAACATTTGTCCATCTTTGACGTTATCTTTCCAGAGTTTGCTGTGAAAACTCAAGACAAGTGACTTGCACGGATGCATAAATATTTTAAACGCTCCAGCTCTTATACATGCAAAAAAAAAGGCTTACAGTCTTCAATAATCTTTAATGTACTGCTCATCCATTATACATGAGCCCACGAAGGAGACACTTGTATCCCTCAGAGTCCTCAGTGACACACAAATGGTGGCTTTGGGTGAGTTAAATACCACACACTCACTTTGTAAAACCATCACTGAATGCCTTTAGTGGAATAACCCTGAACGCAATCGAAGCTGTTCTGTCTTTAATAATCTGGGCCAAAGGAAAGGAGAGAAGTTTCTCTGATGTGACATTCTTATGGCGTAGATGTAACAGGATGTTCTCCTTGTAATACGACCCTGATATTAAAATGCTCATCAGTTCTTGGAAAAAAACGAACTCATCCTTTGTGGTTGAACTCCAATGTCGCTGCCCCTGTGAACTGCTTTCTAACACCTCAAGCGAGATTGATTGTTCCACGGAAACGGATCTGTACGTTATCTCACAGTGACTTAGCTATTCATATGCTTGCTTACCCAGTAAACGAGGAACCCCCTTGTGGGGCAGAGGCGGTTGGCTGAGGCAGCGATTAGTTGCCTCAGTTAGGGAGTATACCCTCATCGGTAGGTGCCATGCTTGAGAAGGGGGTATATTAGTGCACTCATACAAATCAGTAGAAAAGACAGCCAAGGAAATGTTGTCATCCAGATATAGAACTGAAACTGGAATTTTGGGGATGTTGTCATTTTAAAATCCCCCATCTCTGTCTCTCTCTCTCTCTCTTTCTCTGTTTCTCTCTCTCTGTCTCTCATCTTGCTTTCAAATGCAGGCTAGCCTTGAAGTCATGATCTTCTTGCTTCTGCCTCTTTGGGTACTGGGATCATAGGTTGTGCTACTACTTGAGTTTGAGACCAGCCTGGGTTACAGAATAGGACACATAAACTAAATAAATAGAAAAACAAAGGTAAGGGGGGGGGAAGAAAGGCCAGCATCTTGCGGAAGGAGCGAGCTTTTTTTCTGTTTATCGTGTGTTGATTGGAACTATATTTAGAGCTGAAAGTCAGAGGAAAGGAAAGGGCAGGGTTTGATTTGTGTTTGGAAGTTTCCATTTCACAGCTATGTTGGAGCTTGTCAGTAGTCCTTTTTGTAAAATGGGGAGACAAGTTCAGGACTGGGAGCAGAGTCATCTAGGAAATGGTGCATCTGAAGTCCAGCCCATGCTTGAAACACTGCTTGTCTCTGTGTGTGAATGCTCCCGTTTGCTTTGCTGCTGTTGTGATAAACACCGTGACCCAAAGCAACCCGGAGAAGAGAGGGTTTATTTGACTTATACCTAGCATTTTATCATACTGACATCAGGGCAGGGGCTCAAGGGAAGAACCCAGGAGGTCCTGCTATACAAATCAGGGTGGTCTGCAGCTTGCCATGTAGCCCAGGCTGACCTGAACTCTACCATTCTTTTGCCTCAGCAACTGGAATGCCGAGGTCTTGGGTGTGCACACTCTCTGTGCCTCATTATTTAGTTTTCATTAAATGAAAAGGTCACGTCACCATGATTGCTCTATGCTGAGCGTTGCCACCAAGGGTCACAGGTCACTGCTCATCTCTCTTAACACTTCGTGGATGCAACTGTAAAGTGAAGTCCACTGGCAGACCTCTTCCCTGTGACCTGCAGCCAGAAGGCTTAGAATAGTGTGAAAGGAACTTACCTGATAAGTTCTTCATCTGCTTTGTGAGCTATCTACATACATTTTTTTCAGTTTCTCGGGACTCTGTTTCCATTTCTGTATAAAACTGTGACCAGCTTTGCCCTGCCTTCAGTATTCTGGCTGCAGTTGAGCATAGTGGCGCACGCCTTTAATCCCAGCACCAGGGAGGCAGAGGCTCGTCAGATCTCTATGAGTTCAAGGCCAGCCTGGGCTACAGAATGAGTTCCAGGACAACCAGGGCTACACAGAGAGACTCTGTCTCAAAACCAAATAAAACAAAACCTGAATTCTAACTGGATCTACTTGATTGTTCTAAGAGAAGGATTTCAGGAAGGGACTCTCCACTTGGCCCAGAAGCCAGAGTTATCTAAAACAAAACAAAACAAAACAAACCCCACAAAGGCCTTGCAAAGTATGATGCAGACTCATGATAACGATAGATAGCTACAGCATCATTTTAGTCAGGTATACATAGTGACATTGAACTTATTTCAGATTCTCCCCTCTCTCCCCAACCCTGCCCCACCAAGAGAGTGAACCCTCATTGTGGTTTCACTCTCTCACAGAACCTTTGAATCTCATTAAATTTTTAAGGAGAAGATTTCTGAGACTTTTTTTCTTTTTCTTTTTCTTTTTTGGACTGTAATTACCCACAACATTTGGTCTGGAATTTCCTTTAAGATACTCTCAGAATTTCAGATTCCTGCCGAGTTGTCACAGGGGTAACGTGGAAGCCAGAATAAATAGAGTGCATGGGACTCCTCCATACTGAACGAGAGGCTGTTGTGAGCTGAGTGAATGTGTCTGGGGACACACGTGCACATCTTGAATTTGATCCTGAACTAGTCCCTTTGGAAGGCACATTAACTTTCCTGGGTCACTGGGGTTTTCACTGGCATTCTGGGCTATAAATAGCTCCCTGGAGGTGCAAGGGAAATGACACATGATTTCCTTCTTCCCCAGGGACTTAGGACATCAGGGAGTAACACTCCCTTGCAAGTTTGGCTCTCGTATGCTGGCATTGTTTATAAGGTCACATTTTAGATTAGTCTTTTGAGGTAAGGAATAAAACAGCAGACAGGGGCGTCCTGAAAGGTCTGCTTCTTAGGGAAAATAATTTTGCATGGAATTTACCTAGTGCACTGCATAAAAATTCTTAGTACAGCATATATGGTACAGTGTAAAAAAATGTATTTCCCTTGAGTTGCTTAAATGCCATCATGCTTGATGTATAATATAAGGTACCTTATTCTGCAAATCATCTTGCCAGAGCCTCTGTGCCGTGGTCTCCTGTATGAGTAGCCGTGGCACCTATTCAGAAAAGGGTAATTGAATAATTTCTTGCTGAACTCAAACAACAGATAGCCACAAGAGTAAATGTAGAAAAAGAAAATCTTTATTTTGCTTTGTTATCTTTTAGAGCAAGCAATTTGTGTACAGAATTTGGGAAGGGAAAAAAAAACCCAAACAAACCCGGTACTCTTTCTGTAGTATTTTGTTTGCTCTATTTCTTGGAGACCTGCAGAATAGGCCAGGTTGGGGAGTGGGGCTGGCTCTGCAAGTCTGGTAAGCAAATGATAGGTGTTTGAGCCCCCATCATACATAGCCTGTTTGTCTTTGAGTCTCTCTGGTATCTTCCACATAGCAGCCCTTCTCTGAAAAGTTATCAAATGCATTAAAATTGATTTTGCTGTGAAAATAATTTCTAGGCCTCCGAGGACTCAGACAGTACTTGGAAAACATATTCCTGGATGCTTCTTGTTTCAACTGCTTTCCTCTGCTGAGGGGACCCATGTGTGTTATAGAAACACAGGATACAATAGTGGGAAGAAACTGTAGATAGGAAAAACAGCAGCAAAAACTGGTAACATTCATTAAATATCGGTCACATTAATGCAGACTTGCTTTACCTAGCAACTCAGAGGCTTTTGTTTTAATATTTGGAGGGATATATGTGTGTGTGTGTATTATATATATCATAATAATATACAATATATCATAATAATATATAATATGTAATAAACACACAGACATATATGGCATATATGTATGTAATATGTAATAAATACATACACACATATATGGCATATATGTAACATATATATATATGTAACATATATATATATATATATATATATATATATATATATATATATATATAAAACAGGACTTCCCTTTCTTCTTTGGAGAGTTTTAAGTAAGCAAGGAAATCAGGTTTATTCTCTACCCAACTCCTGAGTCTTACCTTACCATATAACTACAAGCACTTGGTCCTCTGCTTGAGTCTTTCACATGCTGGGATCACAGGTCTGAGCCACAGACAGTCTTTAAATACTCATCAACAACTTAATGTGCTGAATAACCCTTTTACATACTTGCCATTTCTGCCTTTTTAAGAACAATAAGCTCCATTGGACATGGTGGCATATACCTTTAATCCCTGCATTTGGAAGGCAGAGGCAAGTGGATTTCTATGAGTTTGAACCCAGCCTGGTCTACATGCTAAATTCTAGGACAGCCAGAGCTACATAGTATGACCCTGTCTATAAAGGATGATGATGATGATGGTGGTGGTGGTGGTAATGATGATGATACATGGGCCAATGAGATGTCTCAATGGGTAAAGGTGCCTGCTGCCAAACCTGAGGATCTGAGGTAGATGCCTGGTGTCCACATGGTAGAAGGAGAGAACCTGACACCTGTGCCATGGTATGTGTGTGCTCACCCTCCCCTCCCACACACAAAGCAAATCAATGATGAATGAGAGCACCAAGATCAATACATCATGACGTTCAGAGATGTCAAGAAGCTTGCTGAAGTGCACATAGTTAAGTGGCAAATTAGTATCCTTCCCACGAATTGTCTCTGACACTGAACAGAGGCCTGCACACGGCAAGTCGAAGCGGTGTCAAAACATCTTTTCCTTTCAGGATCTCTCTTGTCTGTAATTATTACCTGTAGACTCTTTCTTGAGTCTTAAGGCTAGATTAGGGCGTTCCTGACGTGGAACATTAAAACGATCTCACCTCAGTTGCTAGTACTGGCAACATTTCCTGGCAATATCTCCTGGGAAGTCAGCCTGGATAACACTGAGTTACTTTGACAAAAAGGAAAAACAGAAACTAGAATGTTTAATTCTCCCTCCCCCCTCTCCCTCCCTCTAAAAGTCAGTGGCTGTCAAGCTTCCTAATGCTGGGACCCTTTAACACAGTTTAGTACACTCATGTTGTGGTGACCCCCAACCATAAAATTATTTCTGTTGCTACTTCATAACTGTAATTTTGCTACTGTTATGCGTCATAATGTAAATATCCCTGTTTTCCGATAGTCTTAGGTGAGCCCTGTGAAAGGGTCATTTTCCTCCAAAGGGAGGACAACCCACAGGTTGAGAACCACTGCCTTAAAGAAAGTTGGATTTATTGACACTTTAACAAAATGGAGGGAAGAGAAAGACTCCCCTTCCCTATAACATTGTTACAATTTTGTAGAAAAGATGAAGCAAAAGCCAGCTGCTCACATGCTAACTCAACTGTGGGGTAAGCTGTCACTACCGTGTAACGAGCATAAATAAGATCAGAAAACAACAATAAAGGGGGGATAGCATTTAGTACACACTGCTTGCCATCAGAAAGGAGTCAGAAAGCACCATTCCTGTAGGACCTGGGACCTAGGCAAGCTCTCTGGAGCTTCCAGAGCCATCTTTGGCAACGCGAAGAAGACAGGACACAGCCTGGCCATGGTGGAGTGAAGTAGTAGGAGATTGGTGGCTTCATGGCTGTTCCATACAGGTCCTGGTCACAAACCTGCATACTTTTGTAATGTCAGGGTCTAAATCTTGGTGCAGTTCAGCTGCCGCCATGTGGGCTTCCTGTCACATGCTACCAACTCTATCACTAATTAGGAGGCTGTCTTAGTCAGGGTCACTGATGCTGTGATGAAACACTATGACCTAAGGAACGTGGGGAGGAAAGGATTTATTTGGCTCACACTTCTACATTGTAGTCCATTGTTGTAGGAATCAGGACAGGAACTCACACAGGGCAGAACCTGGAGGCGGGAGCTGATGCAGAGGCCACGGAGGGGTGCTGCTCTCTGGCTTGCTCCCCATGGTTTGCTCGGCCTACGTTCTTACAGAATCCAGGACCACCAGCCAAGGGATGACATCCCCTACAATGGGCTCAGCTTTCCCCTGTCGATCACTAATTAAGAAAATGCCCTACAGGTTTGCCTCCTCAATAGCTTGGTTAGGTTGGCATAAAATTAGCCAACATAGAGACCCACGGAACTGAATGTGTCTTATTCATGGCTGAACAATAGCTCTCAAAGTGGGTTTGGACTCTTGCCTTCTCTTAATGTAATCAAGCAATTTGGATTCCGAGTAAAAGAAACAAACAAACAAAATGTTATTTTGCCTCTTCAGGCTATGGTGCGTGATTATAGTATTCTAGAGTTTCCCCTCCAGGCAGTCACGGAAGAGCGGCAGGTGGAAGAGCTGGAGAAGGATCCCATGTCCTCTGTGGATATAGGAGGCAAGGGCATGTTTTGTCTGGGGAAGAGAATGGTAACAGAAAGAGACACATTAGCTAGCTCCTCCGCCGTCTTCTTTGCTACACTCACAGGATAATTACGCAGCGAAAATTAAAATAATTTACCTGCATGACATTTTGTACAAGTACTGCTGTATTTATCAGCAGTCAAAACAGACGAAAAAAGAAATGTGGTCCGTTGGGAGCTAAAGTCCCAAGCTTCTTTGCTGTAGGATGTATCTAACGCAGGAATAGACAAAATGAACATCATTCCTGGCCGCATGGAGTTCATAGGTAAGACATAAGAGGATGAGGGTTTTCACATGACCATCTGGGAAGGGCTTAACCTTTTAAACCATTATCTTTGTTATCCACGTATGTGTGTGTGCCTGTGAGCCACGGCTCACAGGAGGTCAGAGAAAAACTCACAGGAGTTGGTTCTCTCGTCCCACCATGTGGGGCCAGGGGATGGAGTGAATCGAGGTTGTTAGACTTGGCATCAAGTGGCTTTAGCCACTGAGCCATCGTGAAGGCCCTTGGGAGGACTTTTAAAGGGATAACACAGCCCAAGGAAATGGAGCAACCCAGAAAAAGAAAAGTACCCGGAGAAGTCTCGTGGAGTCCGCCAGCAGAGTATAGGACTGTGGGAAGACGAGATATAAGGAAAACCTGACTCTAGGACACTTTAACTAGTTAAGGGTGTTACTGACGCAGACCAGCTGGAGCCTGTACTCTTAGTCGGGACTACTATCGAGTTGATATTAAAAGTTCTAACTGTAATCGTCGATAGTGGTTTACTTCAAGTCATTTTTTTTTTTTATTTGTTGGTGATTTGAAGTAGGTGTCTGTGAACTTTAGCATCCAATCCCATCTACTCTCTGGGAAGAGGCTTATTTTGACTAATCGAAGTAACATAAAATTATCTACGTAAGAATGAAAATTTCAGTAGCATTGAGCACATTCACAGTGTGTGATGATCCCTAATTAGATAATTAGTCCTACGCGTCCCTTACTCCAAAGGAAACTGCACACTTACCAAATTGCTTTCCAGTCCCACCTCCCCGGCCTCCTGTAAGGACACGTCTGTGTTCTGTTTTTCTGGAGTAAGTTATGTAGGATAGTGAACATAAGCAGAGCTGGACACTGTGTAGTCTGTTGCGCATGGCTTCTTTGACTTAGCGTGATGCTGTTGAAGGTCTTTCACGATGTAGTAGCAAACGTTATTCTTTTCTATATTGTTGAGGACATGTTATTGACGTCATCCTGGTGGACATTTCAAACTTTTTAGCTTATTATAAGTACTGCTATGTAACACACATAACTGGTTTTAGCTATTGTAACTACTGCTGTGTAATAGGTATAAAAGTATATACATATAACTGGTTTTTTAACTATTATAACTACTGCTATAAACATATGGTGCATGTACATTTTAAAAACTCTTCTGAGTGTAGATCCAGAATTGCTAACTCACAAGGTAATACACATAGCGTTTTGAGGAACACCAAACTGTTTTCTGTTGTAAATGTTGAACTTGACATTTTCACCAGCAATGTAGGAGGGATGCAGTTTCTCCACATCCTGGCCAACGCTTTTTATTGTGTCTTTTTGATGCCTGCCATCCTAGAGTGTGAAGCAGTACCCTGTTGTAGCTTTGACTTATATTTCTACAGGGCCAAGGATGGTCAAAACATCTTTGGAGGTATAATGGTTCAAGTCTTTGGGCCATTTTTAGTATTCAACTTTTTCTTTCTTTCTTTTTTTAAAAATTTTTTAATTGAGTTGTCATTAAACTGTTTGAAGTGTGCAGTTTAATTATACTGTATTGCATACTGAGATCCCATACCAGTCACAGACATGTGTGTTGCTGAGCGGCGAGCAGGGAGAAGAAGAATGAGAAAGCATAGGACCAGGGAACTTGAGGCCTGCCTTGAAAGTGTTCTCTCAGCATTTAGAAAAGTTTGATGTCTCTGTACTCTAGAATCCGTGGTCTCAATAATAAAGAACAACTCAGCCTGTCCCAGAGCGGGGGATGAAACTCAAAGGCCTCCTGGACACTAGGTAAGCACTCAACCACTGGGCCACATCCTCAATCCAAGAGTGACTGTTGTTCCCAAGTGTCGTGCATACATTTGCTCACTAAGCCTCACAGTTGTGCCCAGTTGGTAGTTTTATTCTAATGTGACAGATGACAAGAACAGGAAGTCAGAGAGATGAAGCAACTGACACAAAATCCCAACCAGAGCTGAAGGTGTTAGTAATCTGTTAAACTCCACCTCCACAGTTACTTGGAAGCGGCCAGGTACGCTCCTCCCCACAGTTACCTGGCAACAGGCAGGTAGCCCTGCCCACTATAAAAGGGGCTGCTTGGCCCCTCCTCTCTCTCTCTCTCTCTCTCTCTCTCTCTCTCTCTCTCTCTCTCTCTCTCGTGCTCC